>NW_006408523.1:3191627-3208118 GCF_000296735.1 Chrysochloris asiatica | reverse complement strand
CAGGGCACCATGAGTGGGATCTGCTTATGAAAACTCATCCATTGGAAACCCTGTGGGGCAGAGTTCTACCATGGCACACCCAGGGCACCATGAGTCAGTGTTGACTTGATGGCGATTTCTGTTTGCTTGCTTTCTTTCGATTTTGTCTTTGTGTATGTTCAAACTATTCAGTGACAGAATGAATGCTGAGTTGAGAGAGTAGAGAAATCAAGGTTTGACAGATGTGAGAGGATGGAGCCACATGTGAAGGTAGGAAAGAAACCCCAGGGTTGAGTGGCAATAGGGGGAAAGTAGAGGAGAGAAATGAGGGAGTTACGTTTCCAGCCTCCTAGAATCTGGGGCAGAAGTTCAACCCGTCACCAGGTTAGGTTCATCAGGGAAGTGATTTAACCACAGAATGCTTCCTTCTGATTTTATGAAACTTCAATTTAAGGGTTTGGGCTTGTCCACGAGAATGTGCTGATTCAAACGTTATTTGAAAGCCTGTTTGGTTGGTGACCCACTGGTATCACAGAAATTATGTTTTTTGTTTTTCACTCTACTAGGGATGAAAGATCATGGATGATATTTTTAAAAGGGAGAGAGAGAGACTATAATATCCAGAAATCAAATTCTAGGTGGATCAGTAAAAATGTCATGAGAATTAAAACCGGAAGCAGTCATTAGAATTTAGGTGAAGATAATTCCCATATCTTCATGGGTTATTTGTAAGGAGGTGCACACACCAGAGTGAATGAAAAATACTCAGTAAATTCTTTTTTCCTTTTTTTAAGTATTCTGTTCAGAGAATACTGCGTTCATAATTTCCCTTCCAGTAACTTGGTTCTTATCAACCAGTGTATTACAGCCATTCCACAGGAGATAAGATAAAAAGTATGTTTGTAAAATCTTAGGGAAACACACTGTGGCAAATACTTACTATGTAAATTGAGTCTTTAAAAAAACATGCAAATTAAAGGAACCCTCCCCCCCAAAAAAGAACAATTTACTTAATACTCCCACCCCACTATGTAAATTGAATTAATCTCCAAAATGATTTTCGTAATGAAAATCAACTGTGTTTCAAATTGTTTAATTTAGAAGGAAATTAATTTTGACAATAGAGTAGTGTTTAATGAGTCTGAAAAAGCAGGAGTGCATAGCTTTCAAAACTCAAGTCCCTTTTGACAAATAACTTTAAGGCACACGCTGGGCCAGTTAAATCTCAGAGGCCCGAAGGGTTTGTGTAGATTACTACTGCGAAAGATAAGGACTGTCTCAACTCTCCTTTTAGTGAATGCATTTAACACATCTCCTTTGCAGACAACAGAAAGGTCTCCAGAACATTTTTTGATACAGTTTGAGCGTCATAAACGTATCAACCAGGCCCAGTGCCATCCAGTTGATTCTAGTAGACACAGTTCAACTGCTCCATAGGGCTTCTGGAAAACTATGGAGGAAGACTGCCTCATCTTTCTCCCGTGGAGTGGCTGGTAACTATGAAACACTGACTTTGTGGTTAGCAACCAAGGCTTAACCCGTTGCACCACCCAAACCCCCAAACCAAACCATCGAGGGAATTCCGACTCATAGTGACTCTGTAGAGGGTGTCCAAGGAGAGGCTGGTGGTCTTGAACCACCGGCCTTGCGGTTCAAACTGACCTTGCAGTCCAGCACATTAACCCACAGCACCACACCAGGACTCCAGTGAGTCCGTAAAGGTAAATCTTATGACAGTAGATTGCCTCATCTTTCCCCATTGGAGTGGCTGATGGATTTGAACTACTGGCTGTGTAGTTAGTAGACCAGTGCTTATCGTACAGAGCCACAAGCATATCAAAGAGAGCTTCAAATTAACCTCAGAGCATCATCCAACTCAGCTGTTCCATTTCATGTCATTTCTCCCCTATTTTTCCATGCAAAGTAAATGGTGTCCTGTCATTATTTGCAGTAGATTCTACACATCTATTTCACAATCCCATATGCTATAGATGTTGGGCTCCCGGTGTGGTGCTGTAGAATCAACACTGGACTGCGAACCACAAGATCAACAGTTCAACTCCACCAGCTGCTGTTTGGAAACCCTGTGCAGGGTCGCTATGATGGTACTTAACAACAACAACAAATAAATGTCACAAACCTACACCGCTTTTGAAGTGTGTGTCAGGAGAACAGACAGACTTCGGCTTGGTTGCAAAAGCATTTGTGGTCTTTTCTTGTTCTGAGAGCTGCCGTGATAATTTACCTGCAGGCCTGCTTGCTTTCCTTCCTGAATTTTCTATACAAAAATTGTAAAACTTTTTTTTTTTTTTTTTGCACTCAAAAGTAAAATTTGAAGAAAGTGCATCTTTTTATGGTTACTTAAAAGCACTGCAATATCACGATTCCATGATAGATTCGTTCTTCTTCCAGAAAGAAAAAGGGTGTTCGTTTCTGAAGAAGACTGTACCACATGGCAGGTTTTAAAATTTAAAAGCTCACTGCCCAAGTCCTAGTCCTCTGATGCTTAACCATTGCACAGCAAACTGTTTCTGAATTGATAACGAATATTTCCCAGATTTTCTGCCCTCTGATGCTGTTTTCCCTAATGGAATACACAGAAACCAAGAGATAAGGTCCAGGAAATGTGGAGACTTGCTATCATTGTTTCTACAGAGGACTGGGACCTGGGCGTTGAGTAGTGGACCCAGAATAGCTGGGAACAGTAATGTCCATGCCAGGACTGACCCAGTGGCCGCAGCAATGGGCTCAGTCACAGCAATGATAGTGAGGATGGTGCCGGACCGAACAGTGTTTCATTCTCTTGTCTGTGAGTCAGAACCGACATGACATCACATAACAACAAAAACAATGCCCTGTAGACTAGAGACAACTTCAGATTTTAAATTGTAGGTCTCATTCACACTGTACTATGCTTCTGGAGTGGTGGTGGTGGTTATGTGCCGTGGAGTCGGTTCTGACTCATAGTGACCCTGCACAGGATTTCCGAAGCTGTAAATCTTTACAGGAGCAGAAATCCTCATCTTTCTTCCGCGAAACAGCTGATAGTTTCAAACTGCGTACCTTGCGAGTACCTTGAGGGTAACAGCCAGACTAGTTACCACTACACTACCAGAGCTCCTTACTTCTGGACTAACCCTTATTGATTTGACAAAAAGTAAACCTTTGGCAAAAGTGAACTGTGTAATCCTAAATAGTGCAGACATGACCAAGATGATGTTCTGGAAACCATATCCTGTTATACACACCACTACTGGTAGTGGAGTAGATTACCAGTTGGGCTGCTAACCACAAGGTCAGCAGTTCGAATCTACCTGCCACTCTGTGGGAGAAAGATGCAGCTTTCTGTTTCTGTAAAGATTTACAATCTTGGAAACCCTCTATAGGGTCATTATGAGTCGGAACTGATTTGGTGGCACACAACCACCACCAACGACCACTCTTCATAACACAAGTCTTTATCCCAAATGCTCTTTCAGTTATAAACATTCTGCCTCTGGTTAGATAGCAAAGCACTGTGGTTCCAAAGAGGATGAACTGACGGATGAAAGATTCATAATGCCATAAAGCATCAGTCTCTTCCAATAAGCCAAGTGCTGTAGATTTAATCTTGCATATAGTATGCGTGTGTTTGCTAAAGTTGCACTTCTATGCGGAACCTTTAAAATGTTCGTGGAAAAACGGGATTGAAAGACTGATGAGGTTTTTGTTGTTGTTTTCCCATTAACGTTTGTAAGCCCTCTTCTACTGGAAATCTGTTTTTGTCTTTTTTTGGATCTAAACTGAGCTTGTCTATTTTGATCTGAAATAACATGTGAGTCAGTTTGGACATCTATTGTTGGTGATTGCGGCCCATTCTAGAAGACAGACAGACAGACAGATGGCAGCGGGGTCAGTCCCCCCACAATCCTCTAAAGTAGCCCTGGATGAGAATTTAGGCCAGTAGGGAGTATGTTTCCAGTGACAGAGTTTCCTGATGTTGATGGAGAAAACAGAGGCAGGCCCACCTTCCTCGGCATTTTTATGATACAGAGATCGTTTGCTCTGTCCTCTCCCACTGCACGACCTGATGAAGGTCTACCAGACTGTTGGCCAAATACTTTTCGAGTTAAGTCTTATCCCCTGTAAAGCAGCTTTTGACCCTTGCTCCAGAGAACTCCCCTGGCATTGTACGGTCAATTGAAATGACATGTGGTTAGACAACTCTGTGGCGGTGGGTTTTGAACTCATTCAATAAGAAAGCAATGGTGTGGGAGTAGAAAATCTGAGGGGAAAAGGTAACTCCAGGTCGGCAGGAGATTTCTCACTGCCCAGCCTTCATTAACTCGAATGTCACATGAAAAGAAGTTGTGGCTGGGTTTAGGTCACTGGGAGGGTAGGCTTCTGGTGACAGGCACAGTGATAAATGAGTGTGCCTTGTTACACCCTGACCCCTCTGAGAAGACAGTGTCATGGAAACTTCAAGAATTACACTGAAGCCACGCTCCCCTTGTAAATAGTGACGGTAGGAATGTTGATGTCATTAGGGTTAGCCTTCCTCCTGGTAAACATCTAAACCCACACAGACCTTGCTCTCTTTCTAAGTAACTTTTAGGAGGTTTAAGAGGAAAATGACTTCAGGGTGTAGGTTAAATGTAAAAGTTAACCATCCATGTGCAGATGATATGAAGACAGTCCATGGTCTAATGATTTTAGACATTGGCCAATTTGGTATCTAACAGTGGGGTGTATTTTGGGCCAATTACTGCCAAAACTGTTCCTGGGTTTTGCTGGACAATACTTAAAATAGGAAATCTACAAGAGCTTACAACCCAATGATTCTAATGAACCTAGCTGTGAGTAAATACAGTGGCTATTTATTGGTGTTGAGCACTTATCAAATTTCTGAATTTCTGTTATGGCCTCTGGATTCGGAAACACAAACACTTTACAAACGATTACTTGGCATTTTGTGTTCAGGAATTAAGATCAGAAGGTTTGTTTTTGGGGATGATCTCAAATAGCAGAAGTCCCAGTGAGTCACTGGGTAGGTTCTGTGTGGCGAAATCGCGCCTTTCACAGACTTTCAAGACCTAAAGGAAAAGAGCAGGCCCTGGGATTAGACATTCTCACACATGAAATGCACACATGAGGACAGTAGCTAGCAGCTTCTTTAACATTGAAGACCAACGTGTTAATTCTCTTCGGCTGCTATAACAACATGACCACAAGTGGGAGGCTTTTAGAAACCAAATTTTATTTTCTCACAGTTTAGGAGGCTAGAAGTTCAAATTCAGGGCACCAGCTCTAAGGACCCCTGGTAGCAACATGGGATAAACATTGAACTGGTAACTACAGGGTCGGTGGTTCAAACCCACCGGTCACCTCACGGGGAAAAAACAACAGTCTCCTTCTATAAAGATTTATAGTCTTGGAAATCTATGGATCCAGTCCTGTAGGGTTTGGGCTATGAACCAGAATCAACTCAACCACTGTGGGTTAGTTGGTTAGGGCATTAAGGGAAGGCTTTCTTTCTCTATTGGCCCTGGGGGAGGGTCTTGTCTCTCCTCAGCTTCTGGCAGTGGCTTGATTCCCTGGTGATCTTTATGTGATATCCAGTCTATCTTTCCCCCAGCCCTGGAATCTGTTCCTATCTCAAAATAGATCAGATGAAGACCTCCTCCCTGTGAATGCTACCTTGTTAATGGAACAGAGAAAGCCCCATTGCCAAAGGGGGTTAATTAGAACCACAGTTATTATTAAGTGCCATCAAGTGGGTTTCCAAGGAGCAGCTGGTGGGTTTGAACCGCCAACCTTGTGGTTCACAGTCTAGTGTTTATCCTGTGGAACCACACATCTCTCCCCCAGCTCTGTTGTTTAATATGCTCCTTTTATATCTCAAAAGATAACCACTCAAGACCTCCCACCAGATGAATGGCACCTTGTACACATAACAAAGAGAGCCCTTTCCCAAGTGGGAAGGTAAGCACAAGTTTGAACTGCCACCCTGTGGTCAGCAGTCCAGTACTTGTCCTACAGTACCACACCAGGACTCCATTGGCAGCCATGTTGTTGCTGTTGTTGTTACGTGCCTTAGTGTTGGTTCTGACCCATAGCGACCCTTTATAGGGTTTCCAAAGAAAGGCTAGTGGGTTTGAACCACTGACATTTTTTGTTAGCAGTCCAACACTTAACCCCCTGTGCCACCAGGGCTCCTCTGGAAGACTTAGCTCTGGATTTAGGCTTTTCACTGAGTGCAGAAATTCTACGCAAGACAGGGCATTCTAACCTACACTTCATATGATTTGATAAATACACTCATATGCGTATGACACAGAGGTGAAGGTCAAGATTGAATTTTTTTATCAAGTACCAGAACTGGCATCTCAAACAAAAATTCTTTTAATTTCTGACACTTTGGCTTCTCTGTTGTTGCTGTTAAGGGCCATCGAGTCGGTTCCAACTCATAGCAACCCTGTGTAGGGTTACCGAGGAGCGGCTGCTGGATTTCAAATCACTGACCTTGTGATTCAAACCGGCCTTGTAGTCCAGTGCTTAATCCACAGTGCCACGCCAGGACTCCTGTAACTACATCTTCATCTGTCTCCTATCCTTGCCACCAGCCAAAAAGGATTCCGCAATTTGGCCTGAATTAAGCCCAATTAATAAACTACATTTTTAGTGAACACTCTTTTTATTATGAATTGTATTTCATTAACCTCGTACAACCTTCACAAAACACTCATGATCTTAAGCTCAAATTTTAGAAATATGATACTCAGAGATTTCTATTTGGATAAAGAGGTAATTTCTCATGTAGGATTATGTTCTGTTGGAAACCTAGCATGCAAAATCAAAGACAGATGCATCTCATCTGAAGTAAATCTCACATCCAAAACTTTGTTAAAAACACATAAATTAGAAACTAGTAACTGAGTTTTTTAAGATGAAAGGAAACACCAGAAGATTTTTCCACAGAACTGTAGTCAATGTTTCACTCCATCTGTGAAAACGCCAATTTAAATGGTTAAAATTGGAAATATGCAACCAGAAGTGATTTACGATGGATACGCAATTGATCTGAAAAGATTGTGATTTAGGGGGAACAGCCAGTGTATTGCCAATCATTTCCTAAAGTCTCCAAGTACCAAATGATGCTGCCACACGTGACGCCAAGTCGTTCCTCAAAACTCAGTTTTCTGAAGCTTCAGCTTGAAGCTTAATCCTGGTGGGATAATCCACGGGGGCTTCAGAAAGTTTGTGGACATAGTTTGTATTGTCTCTCAGTTCCATTTTTCCCCCCACAAATGTTTTGAAGTCCCGCTTCCTCATGTGTGTGTGACCACCAAGTTCAAATCAGTGACTTTCTCAGCATTGACCTTAACCCCGTGAAAGCTGTAGTTACAAGTTTCCTTTTGTAACAGCCTGACTGAGACCATTTGGGATCCATAGGACCAGTCTCTGGAGAAGGATGGCATGCGCCGTAAAGTTGGAGGGTCATCCCCAAAGAGGAAGACCCTTAACAAGATGGATTGGCACAGTGGCGTACGTGGGGTCATTATGCATTGGAACCAACCTAACAGCAGCTAACAAGTGTAGAAGTATAGAATTCAGTGGTTGTTAGCAGACTCACAAGGCACCGCAACCATCATTACTATTGAATTTCAGGATGCTACATCATGCCAGAAAGAACATCTGTACCCTTCAGCAGTTCCCCCTCCTTCCTCATAGTCCCTGGAAGCCACTAAGCTACTTTCCATCTCTCTGGTTCTGTGGTCTTTCGGGACTGATCTCTTTCAAAACTCAGCATAATGTTTCCAAAATCTCCTGATGTGGTGAGGTGGGAGCAGCATTGGACTTCGAACCACAGTTCAAACCCACCAGTACAGAGTCACTATGAGTCAGAACCAAGTCGACGGCACTTATAACAACAATAGCAGTGTTTTCAAGGTTCATTCGGGTTGTAGCAGGAATCAGTACTTTTGTCCACTGTATGGACAGACTGCGTTTTGCTTACTCATTTGTTGGTTGTTGGACACATGTGTTCTTTCCCCTTTTTGATTATTTGTGAATGATACTGCTGTGACAGTCTGTGTGTGTGTGTGTGTGTGTGTGTGCACAGATATTTAGTTCTCCGGAGTAAATTCCAGGAAGGGAATTGTTGAATTCATGAATGGTAACTTTTAACTAGAGTGTGGTGCTCTAGGTTAATGTGCTGAACTGCAAATTCAGATTGATCTGCAAGGTCAGCAGTTCAAGTGCACCAGCCTCTCCTTGGAAACCCTATACAGGGTCACTATGGGTTAGAACCAACTCAATGGCACTTAACCACAACACCAATTCTAGCTGAGGGAGTGCTAAACTGTTTTCCAAAGTGACTAAAACATTTTTACAATAGTACCTTTGATGTAAGGAACCTAGATGGGTTAGGCATTGGGTCGCTAACTGCAAGATCGGCAGTTCAAAGATGAGGCTGTCTGCTCACATAAAGATTTACAGTGTCAGAAACCCTATATAGAGTTGGACTTAATGGTAGTAGACGTGGTTCAGTTTTGGTTACTCCCAATGTCCACGATGGCCCCAATCTCTCCACACCCTCACCAACAGTGCCTTTCTTCATCTTGATTTCACCTATCCTTAAAAAATGTCCAACTCATAGCAACCCTATAGGACAGCCCCTTATGTAGTGGTTACAAATGAGGCTGCGAACCTTAAGGTCAGCAGTTCGAAACTACCAGCTGTTTCGTGGGAGAGAGATGAGGCTTTCTGCTCCCGTAAAGATTTATAGCCTCGGAAACCCTGTACAGGGTCGCTATGGGTCGGAACCGAGTCCATGACACATAACAACAACCACAATCTTTACGGACTCCTGGTGTGATGCTGTAAGATTAGCTCTGGATTGTGAACCTGGTGTGGTGCTGTGGATTAATGTGCTGGACTGCAAATTCAGATTCATCTGCAAGGTTGGCAGTTCAAACCCACCAGCCATTCCTTGGAAACCCTATATAGGGTCACTATGAGGCAGAACCGACTCAACAGCGCTTCACAACAACAACAACAACAACCTTTATGGAAGCAGACTGCCTCATCTTTCTCTCCCTCTCCCCGTCCTCCCAGTGGCTGGAGGGTTCGAGCCTTATAGCTAATGGTTGTGAGCACTTTAACAACTAAGCCTCCAGGGCTTCTCCTTAGCTGCTGAATAAGTTCCAACTCATAGTGACTCTACCTAGGGTTTCCAAGAGCGACTGGTGGGTTTGAACTGCCAACCTTAGAACTGCAGTTGGTTACCAGTCTAGTGCTTATCCTACAGAGCCACCTAAGTGTAAAATGGAATCTCATTTGAATGTCTTTGGTGGCTAATGATGTTGAGCACCTTTCCATGTGTTTATTGTTGTTGTTAAGTTCTGTCCAGTCGATTCCAACCCAGAGCGACCCTGTATAGGGTCTCCAAGGAGCAGCTGGTGAGCTTGAACTGCCGACCTTGTGGTTCAAACAGACTTTGCAGTCTGACGTATTAACCCACAGCGCCAGCCATTTTTTTTTAATCCTCTTTGGAGAAATGCTTATTCAAATCCCTTGCCCATTTTTGAATTGGGTCATTTGGCTCATTGGTTTTAAATATTTTCAAAATGTGATTATTTCACTTTATACATTGTATTTAATTCCTGAGATGTCAGAATCATAGACTTTTTAGACTGGAAAGGGTGATAAAAATTTAAAACCATCCTTCTCCATAAAATAGATGAGGAATCTGATGCTCAAAGTGGTCTCCACCAAGCTTGTTAATAGCTACACTGGAAACTCTAACTCTACACAACACCGGAGCTGTTTTGTGCTTTGTATTTGAATCAGGCCCCTCTCTTCCCGAGAAAACCCCTGTGATTTCATGATAGTAACGTCCAGAAGTGACAACTTGTACTAAGATGACAGACAAGGGGGCTAGTCTTGAAGCTACAGTAAACTAGTAAGAATACCATTTGTACCTAAATCAATCAAAACAGCAAAGTTTTTACAGATACTTCTAATTGGCCTTTACATCGGCTTTCTGGTTCTTAACGACTTCTATTCCGAGTTCACTTCTTAGTTATGTCGAGGTAGCACTGAAGAACTTGGGCTAAAGAACCTCCATCATTGAGTGGCAAAATAAGCCCATATTTCACTTGGAAATTCACTTACTGAAAGGCAGATCTCAGTGTATTGCATTTTGCCTGATGAATTGAAAGTGGGGGAAGGCTAGAATGGCATTTTAGAGCAGACTTTCTACCTGAAGTTTAGCAAGTGGGGAGACAGGAATGTTTGCCCAAGAGTCAGAAAGTTCCAACCTCTCTCTACCCACATCCAGAACAAGAAAACAATAATGAAAATATGGTTCAGACGAGAACAATATGATATGTTAGCATTCAGTAAGCCATCAGTGGTCACGTGTTGGGTTTTGAAGGCTGTTTGCCCACCCTTCCTGACCTTACTCAGTTTTCTAACAAAGGAGTGCGTGATAAAGCCCATGTTCATGTCTGAGTTGAGTTTTCTCCTGGTGTCTTGTGTTAATGCTGGTTTTTTTTATACGGGGACATCTGTGTGAACTGCCCCCTCCCCGCCCCCATCATCGTTGCTTTGATGGAAACAGTAACTCACGGATCACCTAGTTCATTGGGGAGGGGGACAGACTAATTCTTTTCACCCAGATTTCTAGCTGACAGTGTCTAAAAGAGTGGAAAGTTTTGATCTCCATCGGAGTGGGGGAATCATTGTTAAGTTGTAGCAGTTCCAGAAGGTTCCTGTGGCTTTATTATTGAAGCAGATACTGTGACTCAGAGACCTGAACCCGAAGACTTTGTTTCTATGTTATTGTTGTTAAGTACCATGAAGTTGGTTCCGATTCATAGTGACCCTGTACAGGGTTTCTGAGGCTGCAAATCTTTATGGGAGCAGAAAGCCTCATCTGTCTCCTACGGAACAGCTGGTAGTTTCGAACTGCCAACCTTGAGGTTAGCAGTCAGATTCATAATCACTATGCTAAACTGAAAGATTTCTAACAGAAAGATGTAAGCTCTGTGGTAGAACCACCTGGGGATCTGTTTCCATGAAGATTAGCCCACCGCCTTCAAGTAGATTCTGCCTCATAGGAGAGAGTGGAACTGCAACTCAGTCCCTGCCAAGGCAACCGCTATTCCAGCCATCACATTGTCCTTGTTAAGTGTCTTGAGTTGGTTCTGACTTATAGCGACCCTGTATAGGACTTCCAAGGAGCAGCTGGTGAGTTTGAACCGCTGACCTTGCGATGCAGTGCTGTATCTCACAGTACCAACACATTTGTTAAGTGCCATCGAGTCGGTTCCGACCCATAGCCATCACATTTGGGGTAAATTAATTAACTGTTTGACCAAACAGAGCATGCTAATTTTTTAAGTTGATAATTTTGTATGGCCTGTGAATGATGTTAGAAATTTTGGCAGAAAAACGGTCCCCAGGTAGCAAGTGGTTACGAATCAGTCTGCGAACCTCAAGGTCAGCAGTTCAAAACTACCAGCTGTTCTGGGGGAGAAAGATGAGGCTTTCTACTCCCATAAAGATTTATAGCCTCAGAAACCCTGTACAGGGTCGCTATGAGTCAGAACCGACTCCACGGCACTTAACAACAACAACAACAACAACCCTTCTTTACAGAAGTAATAGGCTGTCCCCTGAGGAGCTGCTGATGGGTTCAAACCTTTGGATTTGCAGCCCAAGCTTAACCCACTGTGCCAGCAGGGCTCCCCTATACAGAAGACCGCCTAGGAAACCCTATGAAGCAGGGCCTGTCAGCGGTCAACATGAATCAGAACTGGCTCCATGGTACCCAACAATAACAAGATGAGAAAAGTGTCAAATGTCTCTGATACTCAGAAACTAGTCTTCTGTTCATTGAATCATTATTCAGATGTCGTTGTTGTGACGTGCCATTGAGTCGATTCCGACCCATAGCGACCCTGTATAGGGTTTCCGAAGAGCAGCTGGTGAGCTTGAACTGCTCGCTGACCTTGCAGTTCAAACAGCTATGCAGTCTGGCGCATTAACCCACAGCTCCACACCAGGGCTCCATTATTCAGATAGGGGTGTGGATATTAAATTGCCTCAAAGAAATATTTGAAATATTTTAAGGTCTCATAGCATGATTTCAAAGCAGCTGAGGAATAAATATTTGATCCTCCCACCCCCAAGTTACCCAAATTAGTTTTCCTGAGAAAGTAGTCTTGGCACCTCTGTTAATTTTTTATGAGATTCTGGCTTCCCATTAACTGAAAAGGCGTGCCGCACTTAAAGGGTCAGGTGACTTGGAAGGACAGTTTCCTTACTCTTCTCTTTCCCTTTGTTTTAATCCATGACTTTTATCTAGCTTCCTTATTCAGATGCAAAATTAGCTAATTATGTCAGTGGTGACTAAATATTCAGCAAAATATTTTTCTTAGTAGTCCCCCCCCCCCCCAAACTTTCCAATAAGCCTCTTCCTTCTTTTCATTTGCAGTGTTTTTTAACCACTCAATCGGGACAGAAATGGGTATGCCGAGAAAAAGGCATAGAGGGCATAATTTTAAAGGAATTGTCTCGGTACAGTGGGGTCCCTGAGTGGTATCAATAGTTACTAACACATTCAGAAGATAACTGGAAGGTTGGGAATTCAGATTCTTCCAGAAGAACCTTGGAAGAAAGGCCTGGTGAACTGCTTTAAAAAAATAGTCAGTCACTGAAAACGCTGCAGACTGCAATTCTGCTTTGACACACATGGGGGCGCCATGAGTCAGCCTGGTGATGCAGCGGTTAAGTGCTGGGCTACTAACCAAAGGGTCAGCAGGGACCAGGAGAAACATCTCCTATCCAACATGCCTTAATGCCATGGAGTCGATTCCAACTCATAGCGACACTATATAGGGTTTCCCAGGAGCAACTGGTGGATTTGAACCGCTGACCTTGTAGTTCAACAATCCCGTGCTTACCTACAGCACCACCCCAGGACAGCCTAGAAACCCCTGTGTCACATGGGGCTGCTATGACATCATGCAGCAACAACAGTAGAACAGTAGTAGGAAGAGGAGGAAGGCTAGGAAGAAGGGGAAGACTGAGGGATAAGAAAGCAGTCTTATTAAGATTTATCCTGATTGGTCAATGAGGGTATTAAAGACTGTGAGTGGTCTTATGCAGTGCGGGACCAGAAGGATCAGGAATGGTAGATCAGAGGTCTAAAACCATCTACTGCAATCTCTCTTTGTTCAGATTAAGAGAACTGAGCTGTAGAGAGAAGTGACTTGTCCAGGGTCATCCGGTTTGTCACCATGATGGATGGAGATTGATAGATCTTAAAGCACTCACATAGTTTTTGTCACATGCCACAGAAGAGTGGGAGAGTTCTTCCCTTCTCACCATATCGTTCTAGAGGGAACAGATAGATGATGTAAGACAACCCAAATGGCTTAAGAATGGACTTTGGTTCAGCATGTGGTGGTTCTATAAATAGCTTTACAAATGAGGAAACGAGTTCAGTAAGAGAAGCGAATCACTGAAAATACTGTGGTTTCAGGAATGACTGAGCTGAATCCAGTAAAATGTCCACGCTTTCTGATTAATAAAAATGGTTAGACAGATCTATAGACCCAGATGAGCCAGACTGGTAGAAATGGATCCAGAATATGTTTTGAATGATGCTGATGTTTAATGCTGAGAGTTTTTATGGTGCAATGGTTAAGTGCTCAGCTGCTGACTGAAAAGTTGGCAGTTTGAACCTATTCAGTGGCTCCACGGTATAAAGACCTGGCAATCTGCTACTGTAAAAATTGTTGTTGAGTGCCGTTGAGTCAATTCCGACCCATAGCGACCCTGTACAGGGTTTCCAAGGAGCAGCTGGTGAGCTTGAACCACCAATCTTGTATTTCAAACAGCTTTGCAGTCTGGCACATTAAACCACAGAGCCACAACTTAGGAAAAACTGTGTGGGGATAGTTCTGTTCTGTCACATGAGTTAGAATGGATGTCATAGCACCCGACAACATGTTTAATCCGGACTGTTTTTAATAAATTACTTCATAGTCTTAATATGATTACATTTTGAACCATGTAGGACTCTATTCACATTCTAGATAAATGGATTTTTTTTTTTTTTTTGTGGTCACTTGGTATAAAGGGTCATGTAAATACTTGTTAGCCAAGTTTGACTAGAAAAACTCGGGAGCAAAGGGAAGAACTCTGTGTTGGATGTGTCTCTTTGCATATGTGAGTCTCTCACCTTTATAGAAAGATGTTGTCGAAGTCAGGTGTCGAGTTTGTTCCATCTCAGAGTAGCCCTACGTACAACAGACTGAAACTCTGTCTGGCCCTGCGCCATCCTCACAATTATTGTCATATTTGAGCTCATTGTTGCGGTCATTGTGTGAGTCCATCTCGTTGGGGTCTACTTTTTTGCTGATAGCCCACCCTACCAAACATGATGTCCTTTTCCAGAGATCGGTCCCTCCTGATAACATGTCCCAAAGCACATGAGACCAAGTCTCACAATCCTGGCTTCCAAGAAGCATTCTGGCAGCACTTCCAAGACGGATTGATTTGTTCTCTTGGCAGTCTATTGAATTTTCAGTTTTCTTTGCCAACACCACAATCCAAATACATCGATCAATTCTTCTCTGGTCTTTCTTATTCATTGTCCAGCTTTAGCAAGCATATGAGGTAAATGAAAATTGACATTTAAAAAATAATAAGAGATTTATTTTCAAATAATCTATTTTGAATTTTTGCTTTTTAGGATCTAGTTCAGGTTCAAAATGGAAACGTCCTGAACTGAGTCTCAAGGGTGTCCAGCACACCATGCAAGCAGGCCAGACGCTGTACCTGAAGTGCAGGTGAGCAATTGTGTTGGTTTAGGGATAATGGTTTGTTAAGTTTGCAAGATGAACCCGTTCTCCAGAAGTGAGGTAGCGGCAACTTCAGCAGTCCCTGCGAACTGAAAAACGCAAACTGTGTGTCTCCCGCTTCAGTTGTTGTTGTTAGGTGCCATTGAGTCGGTACCGACCCATAGCGACCTTATGCACAGCAGAACGAAACACTGCCTGATCCTGGGCCAACCTCACTACTGTTGCCACACTTGAGTCCATTGATTCTGCCACTTGGCCAATCCATCTCGTTGGGTGTCTTCCTCTTTTTTTCTGACCCTCCACCTTACCAAACACGATATCCTTCTCCATGGACTGAGGGTGAAATGCCAGGGTGTGGGTTGAGATGAGTTTCCTCAAGGGCAAGTGGAAAGGATTGCCCAACTATTTTTGCGTCTTTACTCTGAGTGCAGTTTAGAAGCGTTTCCTGAACGTGTTGCTTGTCTGTAAAGGGAGAGATGGTCATACCAGGATTAGCATTTCCTAATGAAAGCAATGAAGGCGGTGATGACTCCTTGATAGAACTCTTACCTGTCATGCGGGAGACCGGGTTCAGTGGATGTTCCACCTGTTTGTCACTGGAGGTTTGCATGTTGCTAGGATGAGGATCTCCCATACTAAATGACCTCTGGTGACACAGTGGTGACAGTGGTGACACGTGGTGACATGTGGTGACATGAGATGACACAGTGGTGACACGCGGTGACACCGTGGTGACACTCAATGACACAATGGTGACACGGTGGTCTGCTAACTGAAAGGAGGTTTGGTTTGACTCCACCAGTTACACCAAGGGAGAAAGATGAGGCTGTCTGCTTCCGTAAAGGATTTACAGCCTCGGAAACCTCGTGGGTCAGTTCTACTGTGTGTCCTAGGATTGTTGTCGTTGTTCGTTGTTAAGTGCTGTTGAGTCAGTTCCAACTCATAGCGACCCTGTTTAGGGTTTCCGAGGAGTGGCTTGTGAGTTTGAACCTTTTGGTTAGCAATGCTTATCCTACAGCACTGCACCAGGTCATTATGAGTTGGAATCAACTGGATGACAGGGGATTTGTTCATTCCAGACCAAGATGGATGAGGAAGGAAGGCCTGCTGCTCTGCTTTTGAAAATGAGCCAGTGGAAACTCTGTGAATCATAGCAGCAGTCTGATCGACAACTGATCATGAGGACAGCGTAGGGCCGGGTCACATTTCATTCCGCTGTCCATGGGGTTGCCGCAGTTGGGGGCTGAGTCAACGGCAGCCAACAATAATGGGATGAATATTTAGGAACTTATGTGGAGCCCTGGTCCCCAGCTCTGACTGTATTTTGTTTTCTTCTCTGTGGTCACAGGGGAGAGGCTGCCCATTCGTGGTCTCTGCCGGACACAGTGAATAAGGAAAGTAAAAAGCTGAGCATCACCAAGTCAGCCTGTGGGCGGAATGGTAGCCAGTTCTGCAGCACTTTGACCTTGACCGCGGCGCAGCCGGAACACACTGGCTTTTACAGCTGCAAGTATTTGTCTAAACCTGCTTCAAAGAAGACGAGAACAGAATCGGCCATCTATATATTTATCAATGGTAAGACTTGCATTTTTCTCACTTCTGCTTGCTGTGGTACCCAGAAGGAGCCCTGATGGCACAGTGGGTGCAGTGCTGGCCT
>NW_006408523.1:3168168-3191459 GCF_000296735.1 Chrysochloris asiatica | reverse complement strand
TTCCGAGGCTGTAAATCTTTACAGGAGCAGAAAGCCTCATCTTTCTCCTGCGGAGCAACTGGTAGTTTTGAACTGCTGACCTTAAGTGGAATTCTGTCTTAGTTTTTGAAATAAGGCAACTGTTAGACCCAAGCAGAATATGTAGTTGCTCAGAGTGAGGATTAATTTTAGAAGACAGTTGTGTGATATGACAATGTCTTTGTAACTTTTAATCTAATCTATATTTTAAAGTTTTTATTTTATTGTGGTGAACATATATGATATGGCTTCAAAAAGTTCATGGTAAAATAGGATGAAAAGATAATGGGATTTCCACTAATTGTTTGAAGCTCCCTTGAGTATAACAAAACATTCCAACCATTTTTACAGTGGAGTCCTGGTGTGGCGCTGTAGGACAAGCACTGGATTGCAAAGTCGGTTTGAACCATAGGTTGGTAGTTCAAACTCACCAGTCACTCCTCAGAAACCCTATACATGGTTGCTATGAGTTGGAACCTACTTACTGATACTTAACAACTATTACCATTAATAAAATAATGTCATACATTCATATTCTAATTTTTTGCTTAAACAAATAGTTTTGTTAATAGCTTACGCCATTTCATTCTGAGTCTTCCCACTACCTCTCAGTTGAGTTGATTGTGAGGACATCAATTCTCAGTGAACTTGTGTTGAGCAGAGCAGAACATAGGGTTTCCAAGGCCACAGCTCTGCCCATTGCATCCCTGCCCAGGTCCACACACTGTGGTACTCCCAGAACCTGCTCAGTCACCATTGCTTGGCTGGGTGGGGGTGGAGCCGTGAGTGACTTTCTGCCCACTCTGCCATGCTGATATGGCAAGTCCAAGAGGCACAACCATGCAAAAGGGCCAGCAACGAGCCCCCTTCAGACTGACTCCCAGAAACTTTACTGCTTCACTTTCCCTGGTTATAGGATGGCACTGTAAGGTGGGCATGAACACAAGTTTCCAGACCTTTCTCTTAACCTGAAAAGGGGCATTAATTAGTGCTTTGGATGGCCCAGTGACCCCTGCAGAGCACTTCATAGTGACAGAACACAGCTTACAGCCCATCAGATTCCGAAAACCCCTAGAAGGTCACAACAGAGTCAGTGGCCTCATATCGTGAGAGAAATGCTAAAAGAGAAAATAGTTTTTGCATTCACTAAAATCCTCCTGTGAGGGGATATTGGCTCAAACAGGTTATGTTTCATATGCGTGAATAAAAGACCTCCTTAAACCCTAAGGTCAGACTCTTAGCCACATTAATGGACAGAATCCCTTGGCAGTTTCTGTTGCTGCTTGGCTAATGTATGGAGTCTTACTCAGGTTTCTATGTCAGTTTTGAGCATGTTTTACTACACTCTCTGGTAGTGTAGTGGTTACGAATTGGGCTGTGAACCGCAAGGTCAGCAGTTTGAAGCTACCAGCCACTCTGGGAGAGAAAGATGAGGCTTTCTGCTCCCGTAAAGATTTACAGCCTCAGAAACCCTGTGCAGGGTCTCCATGGCACTTAACAACTGGGCTGGTCAGTTTGGACTCTCAGCCTTTGCACATCCAGAAACTGAGGTGGATTTCCTGAGTGGGAGCTGTTTGCGGCTGTTTTGTGTTTGCAGATGATCTGTCTCTACCTACAGTTTCATCAAAAATCTAGTACAAGATTAGGTTTGGCTGGACTGTTTTTTTGTTTTGTTTTGTTTTGTTTTTTGGCATTTTGATGAAGTTGTAAAGGAAGGAAAACAAATCTATCTTAGATTTGAAATACACATCGTTGACATTACTGATTAGAATTGCAGAATTTTCTTTGGGAAAGCCTGACTTTCTACCCCTTCTCGGGCTGAAGTCTGAAGATCATCCATTCTGTTTCTCACTGGGGTGCAGCTGATTAGGGCCACATGCCAGAGCCTAGAGAGCAGGGACTGAACTCCTAGCTAAGCATCTCCCAGCTACATTTCTTGGTTCCTGTAAATCCTGTCACGTTCCATCTCTCGAAACTCAGGGATCACCCATCTGCAACTGGGACCAAGCCACTTGTCTTGGTGGGTTTGTTGACATCTGGGAGCAGCGAATCTTCTTTCTTTAGCCTTGGCCCAGGCCTTGTGTTCATCAAGCATGTTCCTGGGAATTTCATCCTTAGCACTTGAAGGTACCTAAGGAACTTCCTCGCGTTGCATGGACTCCTTACCCGAGGATCTTGGCCTGCCAGCATTTGAAGGCCACATTGCTTGCCCTTGCTAATGCTAATGTAACTGATGAACGTCACCAGGCATTTAGTAGAACTATATCAATACTCAAAAATAATCAGAATGAACACAATCTGGAGACAGCCACTTGGACACCACTTAAGACTTTGAAAAGTTGATGATTGGGGTAGACAGAGGGAATTTCAAGATGGCAGACACCCAAAGGTAACAGCATCGACCATATCCTCTCTCCTTCTCCCTACAGTTAAGAAGTATGGAAAACAGTGGGTCAAGACTTTATGGTTTAAAGGATTTTTTAAAAAATCTGCTTCAAGCAATCCTTTAAGAAAAGTGAGCAAAGGCTTTTTCCAGAGAAGCCCCCTTCCCATGTCTGACATTCCGTAACTGTCTTTCGCAATGATAATGAAATGCTTTGGGGGCCTGATGGTGATGAGCTGGTTTGTTTTGATCTTGAAGGTTGTTGTGTTGCTGTAGTTGTGATGTTCTGCCATCTCACATCATTATTTGTTTCTATCCCTTTATCATTCAGTGAGCTCCTTCTGGCCTTTGTCGGCAGCTCTCGTGGCTGACTGATTATATTATTCAAAATCAGTGACTTACACAAGCAACCAACTCCCTCTCTTGCTTCCTTCATCCAATATTAATTCATAAAGTATATTTTTTGGTCTTGTATGTGTCCATCAAATATTTTTGCTTTGTTGATTTGTTAAGAATACGATGTAAAAGGGAAGAAGCCACAGAGAAGAAGCGTGTTGATTGTTGTTGTTGCAGGGAGGGGTTTGGTTGTTGCAGGTATGACTGCTGGTTGAAAGGCAAGCGGATGATCTTGTCTGTTAACTTGCACTCACTTCACAATAAAAAGTTTTAAAAAAACATTAATTCATAGACTGTTGTTTGAAGCAACATGATCTGGGCATCAGATTGGATTCAGATCCCAGTTGTGATACAACCTAGGTCTTTGACTGGACACGTTGGTTAATAAGTTCACAGTTAACATTTAGCTTGATCTTCCTGGGCACTAAAGAGCCCTGCATTGGCAAGTTAACAGCAAGGTTGGCGGTTCAAACCCACCAGCCACTCTGTAGGAGAAAGATGAGGCAATCTACTCCCTTAAAGATTTTCGGTCTTGGAAGTCCGAGGAGGCAATTCTGCTCTGTCTGGCAGGGTCATTTTGGGCCAGATTCAACTTCATGGTAGTGGGGTTTGGTTTTGGTTGCTTGGTTTCCTCTGTTGTAAGCACTTTGCATACGTGAATGAGTTTCAGCTTCCTAACAACCTTATGTGTTACGTAATGTACCCATGGTCATAGAGCTACTGAACCCTTCCTCATAGTCATGTTGTTGTTGTTGTTAAGTGCTGTTGAGTCCATTGAGACTCATAGCAACACTCTAGGGTTTCCTAGGAACAGCTGGTGGTTTGAACCACCACCTTGCAGTTCAAACCAACTTTGCAGCCAAGTGCAGACCCTGGTACACCTGGACCCCATCCATGACCGTGCAGCATTTCGACCCCCTCCTGGCTGGTGGGACGCACTCTATAGGTCATCATGGCTGCTCTTCCAACCACTGTTGTGACCGTCTTCCAAGTCTTGGTTTCCTCATGTGTAGAATGAGGAGAGGAGAACTCTCTAGGGTTATTAGGGGATTCCGTGACCAGCTATATGGAGTCCTGGTAGTGCTGTGGTCTAAGTGCTTAGCTGCTAATCACAAAGGTTGGCGGTTGGAACCCACAAGCCTGTCTCTGGGTAGAAGATGTAGCGGTTGGTTCCCATGAGGATTCATTGCCTTGGAAACCCCACAGGGCCACTGTAATTCAGAATCGCCGTAACAGCAACATGGTTTGGTTGTTGTCGGTTTTTTTGTTGTTGTTAGAACAGTGAACTGAGATGAACAAATTGAGATTTGGCAGAAATAAATATAAGGGCCTGTATTTCGTTTGCAAAGCCCACAAGCTGCCCTAGTACTATGTAGGGGAAGCTGTGGCTGAGACAAGTTAGTTACTTCAGGCTGTGGACAGGCTCCATGTGAGTCCGTGGGCAACATGGCTGCTAAGAAGCTGAGTTCCGTCCTGAGCTGCATTAATAAATATAGGTTGTGGTTACTGTTTGTTTGAGGTACTGGCTCTATAGGACAGATACAAGTGCCCTATAGGGTTTCCAATGTTGTAATCCTAACGAGGACTCCTGGTGTGGCACTGTAGGATCAGCACTGGATTGCAAACTTCAAGGTCAGCAATTCAAACCCACTAGATGCTTCTCAGAAACCCTAACCAGGGTCACTATGAGTCGGAACCAAATCAATGACACTCAATAACAACAATCCAGCTGGAAGCAGGTTGCCACGTTGTTCTCCTACAGAGTGGCTGGTGGGTTTGAACTGCTGACGTTTTGATGAGCAGCCATGCTCTTCACCAGGACTCCATCTATAGTTAAGTGGCATACATTTGGATTGGCAAGCACAGAGTTTTCGGTTGCCAGTGTCCAATCATTGGAAGAGTCCACCTAAAACTCTGGTTTCCTCCTTCCCTTTGCCACCTTGGCCTGTATTCCCATGTGGCCACAACTGTGTTGTGTGGCCACCATACTCAGTATTGTGACTCATTCACCTCCTCTGGAGTTATGTCAGTGCGCACATCTCAAGAGAACTTGTAGAAAACCACAAGTTTGAAAATAAGCCAATGCCTGTCATGTTTTATGGACAAAGTAGCTGAGGTCCATGATTGGGTTGTGTAAGTCATTTGTTGCAGGAACTCAAAAGAAAGCCTGGCTCCAGATTCCCCGCTGAACAGTTAAGAGATTGGCTACCAGCCAGAAGCTTAGTGGATTCAAATCTACCCAGTTGCTCCCCTGGGAAAGACACTTGGTGATCTACTTTTGTCAAGATTAATCAGTGATTGTGAGGGTTGGAAGTGTAAAGGTAGACATTTTGTAACAAAAGGAGGGGAGTGGTTGATCTTGCAGTCCAGGAATGGAGGACCCTGGGACCATCAAGGGAGAAGAACGGAGTGTGGGACCCTATCCAGAGAAACAGTGATGTCAGAGAGGGAGGCAGAGATGATGACATGGAGGAATGGAGCGGATGGGGATTCTAGACTCAGAGAGGGAGATGGGTTGTGTGCTGATGGCTAGGGTGTGCCCTATGTTTGATTGATTATATATTCCTGAGTGCTTCTGTGTACATCCAAAAAGAAAAAAAAACAGAGGTAATGATGACGCACAGAGGGGATTGTAACCATTGCAATGAAACAAAATACAATAGGATGAATGTAAAGCTGATGCTCTCCCATGTAAACTATCACTCAATTCACAATAAAAATTAAAAAACAAAAATTACTGTCAAGCAAACCCTCTGTCATACAGGGTCACTCTGAGCCCACTGAGTGACACCCAGCGACAGAAACAGCGGAGGTGAAATTCCTTCCAAGGGTGAGCCACACGCAAGTCCAGGGATACTTGGTCAACTCCTGTCCAGTTAGGACAATGACTTCTCCAAGAGTCACTTCAATATTAAAGTATTCTCTATTAGGAGACAGTTCCTATGTAGTTATGGTCAGTATTAAAGTATTCTCTATTAGGAGAATGATCCTATACAGTTGAGAGTCAATATTGAAGTATTCCCTGTTAGGAGAATGTTCCTATATAGTTATAGTCAATATTGAAGTATTCCCTGTTAGGAGAACATTCCTATACAGTGAGAGTCAATATTGAAATATTCTCTGTTAGGACAATGTTCCTATACAGTGCGAGTCAGTATTGAAGGATTCTCTGTTAGGACAATGTTCCTATACCGTGAGAGTCAGGAACCCTGGATACCATATGGTTGTGTTGCCTGTAATCTTCACAGGAGCAGACCACCAGGTCTTCCTCCCAGGGGAACTGATGGGTAGATTTGAACCTGCCAAGTTTCCAGTTAGTAACCAAGCTCTTAATCGTTGGGCCACCAGGCCTCCATAAAGCAGGGCTGGCTTTGCTTTGGCTGCTCTTGAATCTGAGGTGACTATCAGAGAGATTCCCAGAGTCCCCAGCACTTTACAAGAGAGAGAGCTCAGCAGAGGGTCCAGCAAGTCTGATTTGATTTAGATAGCGAGCATTCGTTATCAAGTCTGCTGCTTCGTATTCTGAGTTCGGTTACTGGTTCCCTCTATGGGTGTGGACCCCGAACGTGTAACCGAGTCCTGAATGTTCACCTGTGTCAGGGGAAGAAGGAGCCCTGGCCTGTTGTTACATGCTGAGGAGTTCGTTCTAACTCATAGTGACCCAGCACACAGTAGAAGGAAACACTGCCGGACCTCACCCTCCTCCTCCTCACCGTGTCAGCTTTGAGCCCATGGTTGTTGTCACTGCGTGAGTCCATCTCCTTGTAGGACTTCCTCTTTTCTGCTGACCCTCCACTTACAGTGGTTACGAATCGGGCTGCGAACCTCAAGGTCACCAGTTCGAAACTACCAGTGGTTCTGCGGGAGAAAGATGAGGCTTTCTGCTCCCGTAAAGATTTACAGCCTCAGAAACCCTGTGCAGGGTCGCTATGAGTTTGAACTGACTCCACAGCACATAACCACCAGCATGTCCTCCTCCAGGGACTGACCTCTTCTGATAATATGTCCAAAGTATGAGAGCCAAAGTCTCCCCATCCTGGTTTTTAAAGAGCATTCTGGCTGTACGTCTTTCTGACAGATTTGTTTGTTTTTCTATCAGTCCACGGTACCTTTAATGTTCTCCTCCAACACTGTACTCAAAGGCATCAATTCTTCTCCAGTCTTCCTGATTCATTGTCCAGCTTTCACATGCATATGAGGCGATTGAAAGTACCACGACTTCGGTCAGACGCATTTACTCCTCAAACTAGACTGTTGTTATGTGCCATCGAGTCGTTACCGACTCAAAGCGACCTTGTGTACAACAGAGTTATGGCAGTCCATTGGAATTCCTTGTTTTTTCCTTTGCTTTCTTCTTGTTTACATTCTCTTCCCTTGTTTTTCTTTTCCTCTTTAAAGTGTTAAAGTGTTAAAAAGCAAAAATGTCACTTTACTTTAAGGACTCAGTTACATCTGACTCAACCCATGGTAATTTTAGTCGCCTCGTATACATATGAAAGCTGGACAGTGAATGAGGAAGACCAGAGAAGAATGGATGCCTTTGAATTATGATGTTGGCAAAGAATATTGAATATACTATGGACTGCTGGAAGAACAGACAAATTGCTTTTGAAAAAGTAGAGTGAGCATGCTCCTTAGAAGCAAAGATGGTGACATGTCTTCTTTCTGTACTTTAGACATGTTCTCAGGAGGGACCTGTTCCTGGAGAAGGACATCATGCTTGGTAAAGTGGAGGGTCAGAGAAAAAGAGGAAGACCCTCAAGGATATATGTTGATATGGGGCTACAACAGTGGGCTGAAACGTAACATCAATTGTGAGCTATGAGTTGGAACCAACTCAGTGGCCCCTAACAACATATCCTGAGGAAAGTTGGGCCATAGAACGAGGCATAAAGGTTCCAGTTCTCCAACATCCTGCTTTTTCAAGATGATCCGTCTCTTCTGGGCCCTTGAAATTCCATAAGAATTTTAGAACCAACTTGCCGATTTCTGCAAAGGAGTCTCATGGGGATTGGCAGTGACTTTCTAATCTACTTGAGAAGTCTATCATAACAAAATTAATCTTCTGACTCATAAACTTGGGAGGCTTTCCTATTTATTTTGATTTTCTTTAGATTCTTATTTTACATCACATAGTCACTTTTAGGAAGACATCTCTGGAGTTTGAAAATACAATGATTTTTTCTCTATACAAGAAGCACTGGACCTCCAGACAAGCCCACCAGCTGCTCCACAAGAGAAAAGTAAGGTATTCTGCTCCCACAAAGATATCAAAAGCCTTGGAAACCCTATACAGAGTTGCTATGAGTTGGAACTGACTCAAAGGCAGTTTGACTCAACAACAATTAAAACAGGAGCCCTAGTGGATACAAATTGGGCTGCTAATCTCACAGTCAGCAGTTCAAAACTCCCAGCTGTTCAGTGGGAGGAAGATGAGGCTTTCTGCTCCCGTAAAGATTTACAGCCTCGGAAACCCTGTACAGGGTCACTATGAGTCAAAACCGACTCCATGGTACATAACAACAACAACAACAACAGTGTAGCACTGTAGGCTAAGCACTGGACTGCTAACCACAAAGTGAGTGGTTCAAACGCATCAGCTGCTCATTGGAAACCCTATACAGGGTCGTTATGAATCAGAACTAACTCGATGGCACTTAACAACAACAACAATTAAAACAGGAGGAGTGGTAGTGTAGTGGGTTACATGTAGGGCTGCTAACTGCAAGGTCAGCAGTTCAAATCCACAAGCTGCTCCTCAGGAGAAAGATGAGGCTTTCTGCTCCCATAAAGATTTTTAGCCTCAAACCCTAATAGGATCACTATGCAGGGTCACTCTGTGTTGGAATGGACTTGATGACACACAGTATTAGCAATAAAAGCATCCATGCAAGACATCAATTTCATCTGGGTGGCAAAGATTAGGGAGTGGTCTTTCTAGTTTATCCCTCAGCCAATGGTGGGGAAAGTGGCATCTTTTTAGGCCTGGTGGTAATTGTCAGTTAAGGGTTTCCTGAGCTGTTTCTAGATCCTCAGGCTAACTTATTAGGGAGTGACAGCGACCCACTCTGCTTGGAATGCAATGGGCAGACTTTTTAGTCTTAGCCCCCGGCTGATCAGGGTGGCCGGGGTCACCTGGAAGATGAACTAGCCTCATAACTTGGTCACAGGTAAACACTCCATCTTCTTGTGAGTGGCCTGCCTGGGTAGGTGGGAGGTGGGGAGGAGTGGGCTGCAAGGACCATGAGGTGAGGAGATTGCACTGGATGATCTCCAAGAACCATTCCTGCTCAGCATTTTTAAGGAAGTGCCCAGCACTTGGTTGTTCGTTGATTAAAATAAAAGCTTTATGGATTCACGTGCCCTATTATTCATTCATTTACGATGACTCATTTACAGTTCATTGTGGATATTGTTTATATAGTCATAAATAGGCACTGTGTTCAGCACAACTTGAAAATAATTTTAGCACCTCAGAAAGAAACTCCATACCCATTATACTGAACCCAACTCACTGACATGGGGTGGTTTCTAACTCAAAGCAACCCTGGAAAATGGAGAACTGTTCCTTAGGGTTCCGAGACTGTCAGAGTGACTGGTGGGCTTGAACCATCAACTTTGTGATTAGTAGCCCAATGCTTACCCCACCATGTCACCAGGATTCCACCATATCCATACCCCCAGCCATGTTGTTGTTAAGTGCCGTCGAGTCGGTTCCGACCCATAGCGACCCTGTACAGGGTTTCCGAGGGTGTAAATCCTTACGGGAGTAGAAAGCCTCATCTTTCTCCTGCGGAGCAGCTGGTAGTTTCGAACCGCTGACCTTAAGGTTCGCAGCCCGATTCGTAACCACTACGCTACCAGAGCTCCTAGCAACCACTAATCTCCTTTCTGTGTATAGATTTGGCTATTCTAGACATTTCATTTAAATGGAATCATGTAATATGTGGTTTGTAGTAACTGATTTCTTTCAGCTAGCATGGTTTTTGTTTTTGTTTTTTGAGCATACATTTCCCCATTCCTTTCCTGTGTATTGCCCTCCCCAACACCCTAACTACGTTTTTAAGGTTCATCCATGTTGTAGCATATATTAATACTTCATTCGTTTTAATAATTGAATAGAACTCGTATTCCATTGTATGGATTGATTACATTTCCTTTATCCGTTCTTCAGTGATGAACATTTTGGGGTTATTTCTGTCTTTTGCCTGTCATGAACATTGCTATCAACATTTATGCACAGTAGATACCTGGGTCATATGGTAACTCTATATTTATTCCTTTGAGGAACTGGCAAACTATTTCCCACCAGCAATCTGTGAGAGTTCTAATTGCTCCACATCCTTGCCAACATTTATTATTATTTATCTTCTTGATGCTAATCATCCTTGAGAGTGTCACATGGTATCTCGTTCTGCTTTGATTTGCATTTCCCTGATGAGTAATAATGAAGAGTTCCGTTACATGGGCTTGTTGACCATTTGCATATCTTCTTTGGAAAAATGTCTATTCAACTCCTCTGGCCATTTTAAAAGAGGATTATTTGTCTTCTTATGACTGTGTTGTAATACTCTTCTTACTTTATAGATATAAGTCCCTTGTTGTTAACTGTCTTCCAATTGTTCTGACTCACAGCAAACCTGTAGAGAGTTTCAGAGGCTGGAAATCTTTGTGAGACAGAAAGTCTTGACTTTCTCCCCATAAGTCCTTTGTCAGGTATATAATTTGTAAACAGTTACTCCCATTCTGTGGGATGTCTTTGGACTTTCTTGGTAGTACCCTTGGAGGCACAAACGTTTTTCACTGTACTGAAGTTCCATTGGTCATGCTTTTGTGGCTATATTTGACCATCTACTATCAGATATGAATTCACAAGGGTGCATCCATATAGTCTTTTCTCAGAGTTTGAGCCTTTTAGCTCTTACATTTAGGACCTCTGCCTGTTTAGAATTAAATTTTTATATATGGTGTAAGATGTGATTGTTATTGCTAAGAGCCATCGAGTCGGTTCCAACTCACAGCAACCCTGTATAGGGTTTCCAAGGAGCGGATAGTAAGCTTGAACCGCCAACCTTGCAGTTCAAACAGATCTTGCAGTCCAGCACATTAGCCCGCAGTGCTGCACGAGGACTCCGTGGTGTAAGGTAAAGGATCCAAGTGAATTCTTTTGCATGTTGCTATCCAGGTATCCCAGAGTCCTGGTGTGGCCTGTAGGATCAGCATTAGACTTCTAACTGCAAGGTCGGCAGTTCAAACCCACCAGTTATTCCTCGAAAATCCTATACGGGGCACTTGGAGTCAGAACTGACTTGATGGCACTTAACAACATTTGTTTAAAAGACTGTTCATTCCCTCATTGACAGGTCTTGAAGCTCCTGCGATTGGGATTATTTCTGTACTGATGAGCCTGTTTCATAGATCCGTATGTCTGTGCCAACCTGCTGTGATTCCTGGCGCTTTGTAGATTTAGTAGTACGTTTTGAAATTGGAATGTGTGAGTCCTTCAACTTAACAAAGTTCTTTTTTCAAGATAATTTTGGCTGTTGTGAATCCCTTGCATTTCCATGTGAATTTTAGAATCATCTTGTCCACATCTGCCAAGGATTGGGCTGAGATTTGAATAGGGATTCTATTAAATCTGAAGGCCATCTTGTGAAACCTTGTTATCTTACCCAAATTAAGTCTTCTGACTCACAAACATGGGGTGTTTTTTCCTTCATTTAGCTTTTCTTTAGTTTCTTTCAGTAATGTTGTAGTTTTCAGAGTATAAGTTTTGCATTTTTTAAATAAATTTTTCCCTAGGAATTTTATTCTTTTTGATGTTATTGTAAATGGAACTGTTTTCTTAAAGTTTGCATTGTTGATTGAAATTATAGAAATGAAATTGGATTTTTCATATTGATCATATCTCTTGTAATCATACTGGGCTCATTGACTAGTAATACTTTTTTGGTGGACTTCCTAGGATTTTGTATCTATAAGATCATACTATCTATGTATAGAGATCGATTTACTTCTTTTCCAATCTCAACGCCTTTATTTCTTTTTCTTGCCTAATTGCTGCAGCTAGGACCTCTACTACAGTGTTGAATTGAAGAAATGAGAGCAGATATCGTATCTTGTTCCTGATCTTAGGGGAAAAGAATTCATTGTTTCAACATTAAATATTAGGTTAGCTGTGCAATGCCTTTTATCAGTCTGAGGTGTTCCCTTCTATACCTAGTTTGTGCAGTGTTTATATAGTAAAAGGTATTGGTTTTATCAAATAACGCTTTTGAGTTTATTGAGATGATCATGTAGCTTTACTCTAGTGATCTTGTGTACTATATTAGTTAATTTTCACGTTAACCAACCTTACATGCCTGAGATAAATCCCACTAGGTCATGGTGTATGACTACTTTTTTTATATTGACTCAACGGCACTTAACAACAACAACAACAGTATGCTAGTGGAGTCCTGGTGTGGTGCTGTGGATTAATGCACTGGACTGAAAAGTCGGTTTGAGTCTCAAGGTCAGTGGTTCAAGCTCACCAGTCACTCCTTGGAAACCCTATACAGGGTCGCTGTGGGTCGGAACCAACTTGACAGTACTTAACAACAACAATATTTTGGTGAGGAATTTTGCATCCAGATTTAGAAAACACATAGGTCTGTAGTTTTCTTTTCTTGTAAGGTTAAAAGCAGTTTTGCCTGAGTAGGGCAGAGGCTGAGGGGGTCACATGGCTGAAAGGCCCAAGACAAGCGTGAGGCGTTCCTGTAGTGCAGCCTGGAAGAGGCATCCCAGACTGGGGAATTATTGTATTCTGAGTTGCTTCTGATCCCGAATCATACCCTGTTCCCATCCCTAGTAAATCCCATACTCTTGAGTATTGTCTCTGCTTTCCATATGGTCATTGTAACGGATGATCAAATCCAGCAGAGAAGCAAGGATGCTGTGGAAGGGACAGTTGGTGTCAGAATGGAGTAAAGTAGGGTGGAGGCATGTTCGACCTCAACCTCAGAGGAATCGGTCTTAGGCTGATTTTGAGTTTGATTCTCCTTCCCCCTTGTGAAGCCACAGAAAGCCAGACTAGACCCTCACGCTGGTTTTGCAGTTCTTTAACTCCTGGACTGTACTTTGCAGGTAGATTATCTCTTTACTTGTTGTAGCGCTACTCAGATTGTCTGTTTCTTCTTAAATCAGTTCTTCTTGAATCTTTCTAGGAATGCGTCCGTTTTCTAAGTTGCCTACTTTATTGGCATGTAATTGTTCATAGTATTCTCTTAGAATCCTCTCAGCTAATAGTAGGGTCTCCTCTTTCATTTCTCATTCTAGTAATTTGAGTTCTCTCTTTTTTTCTATAGGGTGTGGTGCTGTAGGATCAGCACTGGCCTATGAACCACAAGGTCAACAGTTCAAACCTACCAGCTGCTCTTGGGAAACCCTATACAGGGTGGCTATGAGTCTGAACAGATTCGATGACATTTAACGACAACATTTAGCTCAAGTTGATTGATTTTGTTGACAGTTTCAAAGAATCAGGTTTTGGTTTCATAGATTTTTCTCTTTCAGTTTTCATTCTCTATTTCATTAATTTCTGCTCTAATTTTTATTATTTCCTTCTTTCTGCTTGGTTTAGATTTACTTTTTTTATTATCTCTAGGTGAAAGTTTAGGCTATTAGTTTAACATATTTTTTCTTTCCTTCTCTTAGTATTTTTGTTGTTGTTGTTAAGTGCCATCAAGTTGGTTCCAACCCATAGCGACCCTGTAAAGGGTTTCTGAGGAGTGACTGGTGAGCTTGAACCGCCATCCTGACGGTTGGAAGCTGCTTTGCAGTCCAGTGCGTTAACCCACAGCGCCACACCAGGACTCCTCTTACTGCAGGAACTTACAACTATAAATATCCCTCTAATTACTGCTTTAGATGCATCTCAAAATTTTGTTATGTTATGTTTTCCTTTTCATTCATCTCATAACATTTCTAATTTCCCTCTTGACTTCTCCTTTAGGAATGTGTTTAATTTCCGTTATTTGTGAGTTTTCCAAATTTCTTTCTGTTGGTTTTTTTCTGATTTCATTCCATCATAGGAAGAGAACATTCTTTGTATTATTTCTAGTCTTTTAACTTTTAACTTTACTGAGACATGCTTATGGCCTACGCTATGATCTCTCCTGGAGACCATTCCACGTGCCCTTGAGAATGACATGTATTTTGATGTTGTTATATGAAATGTTCTAGAGATTATAGATATCTTTTGGATCTGGTCAGTTTGTACTATTGTTCAACGCACATATGTTTATCTTCTGCCCAGTTGTTCTATTATCGAAAGTCTGCAACTTACTGAATATTTCTCCCTCCATTTTTGATAGTTTTTGCTTCATGTACTTTGTTGCTTTCTTGTTAGGCGCATATATGTTACTTCCTGATGGACTGATCCTTTTATTATTATAAAATATCCTCCATTATCTCTAGTAACATTTTTTTGTTTTAAAATTGATTTGTTTACCACTGATATAGTCATTCCAGCTTTTTTATAGTTGCCCAAAAATCTGTTTTGAATTCTCAGAGGCTTTGATAGACAGTGTAATTCACTGAATGAAGAATTCTATCATTTTTTAAATCCGCATTTCAAATATAGTGTTTCACCAATCAATACCATCTCCTTGAGCAATATACATACAGGAATAGTATGAAAAGGCAATTTTTCATGGGATTGGTTCATTCGTTTCTTACTGTTCTCCACCCCATTCTTAAGAAATCAGTATCATACCCATGTTTAAAGTCAATATCAGGTGTCTTCTTAACCAGGATTCAGACGTAAAGGAATTGAAATCAAAGAGAAAGGCGCTAAGGCAGACGTGTATGAAAGTCATTACAGCACACACGTACTGGGAAACAAGGTGTTTATTCATGAAATCCCTCGTCGAGTCAGAAAATCTTCCTCAATTCTTTGAGACATTCATTTGCCAGGAGCCCTGTAGAGGAAGCTTCAGTTAATGTTAATGAGAAATGAAATGGAATGCCCATTCCAACACAATTCAAAACCCCTCATGTGTGTCACGGTGAATAACAGCGTTATAAATCCACTGTGTGTGCAAATGAGCTCATGACCATAGACACACACACAGTACTCTCTGGTTGTGACACTTTGAGCCGCAATGCCTGCGTGCTTTAAGGTGACACACATGATTATAGATTCCAAAAGGAAAAACAAAAAACCACATTTCAAAAACAAAAAGATGGGATTTCATTCTGAGAAGGACTCCCATTTGATCTTTCCCTGTGCTGGAGTTTGCTTGTTGTCCCAAAGACTAAGTGATTGTCTGGGCACTGCCGTTGGGTGACAAAGGCTCACATTAGGTGCCAGTTTCCTGCCTCTGTTGTGAGTTCTGGGAGTTCAGAGAGGTGAGGGTGGCGTGACCTCTGTCCTAGCTGGTGACAGTGTGTCTGGGCCATCAGTACACCGGGGACTTTTGGAGCAGCTCTTCCTTGCTCTTTTAACAACCAGTCAATTTGGTCTCAAGGAAACCACTCTGAAGTGCTGGCTGGGTCTTGGAAGTCATTTTAAATTTTGTGACAAAGACAAATGTATCCTATGGGAGTCGTAAGTGGTTTTACTGGTGGCCTCTTCAGGATCGCTGGTCCTTCAAAACAAAACAAAAAAAATGTTTCTATTATTCTGTGGCAGGCAAGTTCATTCTTAGCCCTTCCTTGGATCAAATCAGAGAGGAAGTGTACTATTAATAAAGCCCAGAGAGTATTGTGTGTGCGTGTGTCTTTGGTCAGGAGCTCATATGCAAGCACATTGGATTCATAACGCCACCATTAACCACGACCCACAAGAGGTGTTTTGAAGTGTGTTGGAATGCACATAAGTCATGGAGGTTCTGCCATCTTTGTACAAACTGCAGTCGACCTAAAGCTGAAATTAGTATTGGATTTCAGAGGGTAAGAAAGTAGTTATGAACCCATTGGAAGCATTTGGGAAATTCATGAAATGGTAGAGGAAAAGACGAAGTTCAAAGGCATACGGGACCAACAAATCTCTTCCATTATGTTTGGGGCTGGTGTTCATGAACGTAGGAATAACTAGCTCATGCTTACTGTTTCCTGGAGGAACTTTTTACACCAGTGTCTTTTGCTGAAATCAGTTGCTTAAGGTGACAGAAAATGAAATATGAAGGATTTATAGGTCATTTCAATGAATTAGACTGTTTCCTGGTGTTTGTACTTAGCTTGGGACTTACAAAGGAGACAAAAATATAGACTCTCAGGAGGAAGGAAAGAAATGATGAAATCCCAGTAGTCCTTGCCTAAATGCCTAGCTCAGCAACTCTATGTACAGGAAGAATTGAGCGCTGATAAGCGAAGCCTTCGACTTGATATAATTAACTTTTCTTCTCTGCACCCCACTGAGCTTTCCTAATAAGCACATAGTTTCATTAAATGTGGCAGATTTTGTCTCATTGTACTACATAGGGTAAAACTAAAGTAAATCAAATGCAAGAGGTATCATTTTCCCCAAGGAAAAATCCTGTCTCATCATTTTGGTTTCAATTTCAATAATTTTTAAAAATTTCTAAAATAAAATAAAATTGTTCTAGACAAATGCGGAGAGAGGGTAAATAAAGACTCACAAAGTCACTGTCATTGTCAACGTTGTCATGGCTGTTGGGTACAGTGATTCCGTGTGACAGAGGAGAAATGTCCCACAGATTTCCCTAGGCTGTCATCTTTATAGGAGAACACTGCCAGCTCTTTCTCCCTCAGATCCACTGGGTGGGTTTGAACCACTGACCTTTCAATCAACATCTGAGCACTTAGCCAATGTGCTATCAGGGCACCTTGCTACGTGTGACAATGACAAAGGGAAAAAAAGAGACTCAAAGGTATATTAAATTAATTTCTTCCATTTCAGTTAGGAGTGACTTTATATTATATACTAGTTTCTGGTACACATTTTTTCTATGCTGTTTGTTACTTTAAGTGCCTTCAAGTCTGTTCCAACTCCCTGTGTAGGGTTTCCAAGGAGCAGCTGATGGGTTTGAACTGCTGACCTTGAGGCTCACACCTACCTTTCAGTCCAGTGCATTATCCTGTAACACCCCACCAGGACTCCATTATATGATTATATAGTTATACTTTTATAGGGTTAAGATCATAAATATAATGTAAAAATTTCCATGTGCCTGTCTCCATAAGTTCATGTCTCTCATAATAAAAAGAAAGAGAAAAATGAATACTGAACTCATGTCTTAATTCATACAGTCTTCATAATAACTGTTAATTTTTCACAATGAAATTTGAGTAAGAACTCACATGCTTTATTTTTTGCGATTCATGAATTGGGAGGCTGTCTGATTGGAATGTCAGATTGGACCTCAGAAGCAGAAGGGTTTTTTTGTCAGCTCCGATTCACAGGAGCATATTTTGGATAGGCTGAGGGGCGTGTTCTTCCTTATTTGGGATTAAAGCGAAATTTTGAACTAGGTTAAACCAACCCCACAAGTCCTTATGGACTCGTTTAGATTTCCTGGAAGGTCCGTTGATTGATTTGGATTTCGGCTCTGCAGAAGGTAGATCTTTACAAGACAGGCACTTGCGGTTTCAGTTTTCTGAGGCGGGGTTGGCTCAGCACAAATGACTCCATTTTGGTCAGGTTAAGGAGGCCTGGTGTTGCAATGATCAAGCTCTGGGCTGCTAACAAAAAGATCAGCAAAGGTTCGAATGCACCAGCTGCTCCGTGGGAGAAAGATGAGGTCATCTGCTTCAGTAAAGTGGTGTTGTTGTTACGTGCTGTAGAGTCGGTTCCACCCCATAACAACCTTGTACTGTTGGGTCACTACATTCAGAGTCGAATTGAGAACGGGTTTGGTTAATGGTTTACTGCCACTCTTTGAGGTAGACTTTATGGATGAGACTTTATGTCCAAGGTCACCCATCAAGTGAACCCCAGAAGGCTCACCGGATGTGCCCTGTGAGCTGTAGCCCACCATGATGGGTGTCCTCGAACTCCTAACCTCATGACAACCCTAAGCATTCTGGTCACTGTCCTTTGGCGATTTCCAGAATTTCTCTGACATGTCACTGAACTTTCCCCATTGAAGTTGGGGGAAGTAAGCCTTTGATGTCTGAAATACAGTTGCCACCCTCAGCCCTTCTTAATCAGAGAGAAAGAAGCCTTGAGTATGGTCCAAGGGAAGTGCCTGGATTGGAGGTCCAAATGGTCCGTCTCCAAGTTTGCTCTCCTCACATCTGGTTGTGGGAATTTAGGCAACTGGAATCAGAAGTTTAGATTCTTTCACTCTTGTCTGCAAAATGGCAGGGTTGCCTGGCTAGTTACTCATCCCTTCCTCCTTCCCTGTGTGTTACCAGACACTTCCTCTCTGGGAATCCACCACGTAGTAAGCAGTCCAGGACCATTCAGTGTTGTCATGGAAGAATGCTGGGGACCTTGGGAGAGTCTGTCAGGTGGGGCTGGGATGGGGGAAGGTAGGAAGAGACAGCATGCGCAGAGGGAGCAGGGGTAAGAGCCACAGTGGATGGTGTCTATCTGAGACCATCACTCACATCTGTGGGTCTGTCCTCCACCGCTGGAAGCCAGATCTTCAGCAACGAAGGTCCTAGGTTCTAAGGTCTCTCCCAGGCTTCTTTGCACACCTTGCATAAACTTGTCTTCTAATAAACTGTTATCATCGTTAGATGCCTTGGAGTGGGCTCCCACTCATATTGACCCGTTTACAAGATAACCAGATGACCCTGTCCTTCCCTACTCTCAGTATGAACCCATGTTTTCCGCCACTGTGCCAATCCTTCTTCTTGGGGGTCTTCCTCTTTTTCTCCTACCCTCCTTCTCCAGGGACTTGGTCCTTTCTGATAACGTGTCTAAAATATGAGAAACCAAGCCTCACCAACCTGTCTCCTAATGAGTATTATTTCTGGCTACTGTATTTCTTCCAACACAGGTTCATTCTTCTGGTACTTTCAATAGTCTACATTGGCGCATACCAAAGAAACAGACTTAATATGCATTTGAAATACTGACAGTCTTCAGTCCTTTTCTGTAGCCCGCCCCTGCCCAACCCCAACTCCCAGGAAAAGTCTAGAAAGCCTTAAAGTCAAGCTTCTATAATTCAAATGGTAATCATTCCTCCAAGCTGCTACACCTGCCCTCCGGTAGCCAGCATCTTTGTGCTCCCAGGGGAGTTGGCTTTCGCTATTGCGCCTACCCCCTCTGACTTTTTACAATGACTCCAGAGGGCGCTTGGGGGGGAGGGGCGTACTTAGCATAGCTGTGGCAAGAGTTTTATGCAGAACAGTCTCCCTTCCTTCCTTTTCTCTCCTGCACCTTTATGGCTTCCCCCCACACAGTTACAATTGCCTACTGGGGCACCCCAGCAGTCTGTTTCTAATACTAAGAACCCAGTAAGAGATTAGGCTTTCCGGGAGGAGTTTTCTCTTTCTGGGCAAAAACTGCCTTGGTCTAAATTCAGAGAGGCAGACTGTGAATTTACAAATGACACACGGGGAGGATGAAGTTGCTGCTACTGTTGCTGTTATGTGTCATCACGTCGGTTCCAACTCAGAGTGAGCTTATATAGGGTTTCTAGGGAGGGGCTGTTGTGTTTAAACCACCAACCTTGCTGTTAGCAGTCTTCTGCTTATCCTACAGCACCACCCCAGTGCCCATATTACCTCACCAGACACAAGGTTTGTTGTTGGCACCATCCACTCACCTCTGACTCACAGCGCCCCCATGTGACAGTAGAACTCCCCCCAAGGATGTCCGAGGCTGTCACTTTTACGGAAACAGATTACCAGATCTTTCTCCCATGGAGCTGAAGGGTGGGTTTGAACCACTGACCTTTCTGTTAATAGTAGAATGCTTTACCACTGTGCCACCAGGGCTCCTAGATTTCACTCATTTACGTATTTTTTTCTTCTCCTTTTCTCCCTGTTCAGACCCAGGCCGGCCTTTCATACAGATGCACTCTGATATCCCTGAAATCGTGTATATGACAGAAGGCCAGGAGATGGTCATACCCTGCCGGGTCACGTCGCCCAACATCACGGTGACATTAACAAAGGTAAAGTGAACAATGTCAGTCCCAGAACATGTGTGCTGCGGAACTCTAAACTAGAACTCTGGTATGGTTCTGTAGGCGAAGTGCTAGACTGTTATACCCACAACGTCAGCAGTTCAAACCACCAGCCGATCTACTTGGAGAAAGAAGAGGGTGTCTGCTTTGATAATGATTGTTGTCGATTGCGACCCAAAGAGACCCTGTATAGGGTTTCCAAGGAGCAGCTGATGACCTTGAGCCACCGACCTCTGCATTGGCCCACAGCGCTACCCCAGGACCCCTCCTATAATGATCACAGCCTTGGAAACGCTGTACAAGGTCACTGAGTCAGAACGAACTCCATGGGACATGGCAGCATGTGACTACCGCCTCATTGTTATTGTAGCTGAGTGCCATCCAGTACGCTCATATTCAGAGTGACCCCGTATAGGGTTCCTGGGGAGCAGCTGGTGGGTTTGAACTGTGTTTTGCAGTCAGTGCACAATGGATATTTCATCATTTTCTCTCTCAGGAAGATCTGGCCTCCAGATATTTGTGTTGTCCAGTAGTACACCTGTCTGCAGCTTCCTATGAGGATAAGGGATGTGCCCTAAAATTTTTACCCAGTTAGGTGGTGTTGTGGTGGTGGTGGTGGTTGTTAAGTGCCATTGAGTTGTTTCTGACCCATAGTGACCCTGTGTAGGGTTTCTGAAGAGTGACTGGTGAGCTTGAATCACTGACTTTGTGGTTCTAACTGACCTGGCAGTCCAGCACATTAGCCCACAATGCCACACCAGGACTAAAATGGTCATGTCTGAAGCTTTCATCTGTGTGAACAATGTAAGAACTAAAATCAGGACAGTTTTCATCTCTCGCACAAATCCCAGCCTCTGCCAGTGTGAGGGGCAGTTCTGCTGCTGTATACAGATTAAGAGCTTGGTATAAGACCACTACCATCAGACTGACCCATAACAAAAGAAGAAATTGACCAGGTCATCAGAAAACTCCCAACCAAAGAAAGTCCAGGTCCAGATGGCTTCACTGATGAGTTTTACCAAACATTCAGGGAAGAGCTGTCACCAATTCTACTCAAAGTATTCCAGAAAATAGAAGAGGATGGAAAACTTCCTAATACATTTTATGAAGCAAGCATCACCCTCATACCAAAACCAGGGTCACTAAGAAAGAAAATTACAGACCAATATCCCTCATGAACATAGATGCAAAAATTCTCAACAAAATCTTAGCCAGCAGAATCCAACAACACATCAAAAAATAATACATCATGACCAAGTGGAATTCATATTAGGGATGCAAGGATGGTTCAACATTAGAAAAACGATCAACGTTATCCACCATATAAACAAGGAAAAAGAAAAAAACACACGAACAGAGCATATCGATTGATACAGAAAAGGCATTTAACAAAATCCAATATCCATTCTTGATGTCGAATTGTAGTAGGTGTGCAGTGTTGTCGGTTTTGACTCATAGTGACCCTGCATAGGTTTGTTGTTGTTGTTAAGTGCCGTCAAGTTGCTTGCGACCCATAGCGACCCGGTATAGGGTTTCTGGGGAGCTTGAACCGCCGACCTTGCAGTTCAAATGGTTTGCAGTCTGGTACATTAACCCACAGCGCCACACCAGGACTCCTGCATAGGGTTTGTTGTTGTTGTGATATGCTGTGGAGTCAGTTCCAACTCATAGCGACCCTGTACAGGGTTTCCAAGGCTATAAATCTTTACAGGAGCAGAAAACTTCATCTTTCTCCTGCAGAACAGCTGGTAGTTTCAAACTGCTGACCGTGATGTTCGTAGCCCAATTCATAACCATAGGGTTTCTGTGGAAAACAGCTCTGGGCCGTAAGGTTGGTTTGAACCACAAGGTCAGTGGTTCAAACTCACCAGCCACTCCTTGTAAATCCTATACAGGGTCACTATAAGTCAGAAATGACTCGACAACACTTAATAATAACAACAAAGGGTTTCTGAGACTGTAAATCTATGAAAGAGCAGACTGGCTAATCTTTCTCCAGGGAAGCAACTAGTGGATTTGAACCACCAACCTTGTTACCACAAGAGGCCCAATACTTAACCCTTAGTGGCACCAGGGATCCTCTTAACTTGGCAAAGTACTTCATTCAGGTTATTGCTCAAAACAGAATTCTCAGGCAGGATATCTGAATTCGCTAGGGGCTGAAACACTCTTGCTTAATGCAAAAGGAACCTTTCTTGGATGACAAATGGCAAATTTCCTTGTGTCTCAGCACATCCAAACATAGCGTCCTAGGAACAAAAGGGAAAGCCACCTGTGAGAGTTTTCTTTATATTATGTTGTAAAATGTACACATGGAAATGAAAAAATATTTGGGGTAAAATCTAATAAAGACATTGACTACAATGTAGCAATACAGCTAATTAATCAGCAGTATAGTTAGGCGTATTCCAGGATTAAGCTTTGGATCAAAACTCCCCAATGGAAAATTATGATAGCAGTCCCCAATTCACAACAGAGTTCTGTCCCGACGGCTCTATTGTCAGTTGGTTCTGACGTGAGCAACTCATTTTTTTCATTATGATGGTCTTTTATTATCAGTGCCTTTATAAATCTTAACATTCAGCATCTGTTGGTAAACATTAGCAAATTACATGATGCAACATTGTATGCACTGCTTGTTACTAAAAAAGATCCGATGTGCTGAACACAACCAGATGGTTCAGTGAACTCAAGTACCATCGTAAGTCGGAGATTCCCAGAAGTAAACTAGCGTGGTCCCGCGTAGCATGTACTCAGGAAACGTTTGAAAAGATGAAATAGTGGTTTTTATTATCACCAACTGACCCTGAATCCTGAAACCAGGAGATATTTCCTTGTCTCCTTGCCTTGAGTTCACGTTCCTGAATTGTGGATTTGACCTAAGCCCCCTGTAGAGCTGGCTTCCATTCCATCTGTGTGCACCATCATCAAGAAAATCAGCTCAGAGCCAGAAAACCCATATTCCTCACTGGGCCACACTTGGAATTCCAACACATACTTTGACTCCCCATTCAGTGCTCTTGACAACCTTTTTAACCGTTTAAAAGATAGGAGAGGGGCTTATTGCCCTGCTGAATAAACTGGTGCGTTATCTGGTCTCTCTTTGACCTCAGTTTCCTCATCTAAGGAATGGGCATGATTAAGGTAGCTGAGTTAATATATGGAGAGCACTTAAAACCGAGTCTGGCCCAAGGTAAGCCCTATTCAAGAGTTACAAGAGCCGTGGTGGTGCAGTGGTTAAGTCTCAGTTCAATGGTGAAGAGCTCCCCTGTAGATGACAGACTAGGAAACCCTGTGGGGCAGCTCTCCTCTGTTACACCAGGGGGCGCTGTGAGTGGATGATCTATAAGAGTATATATGAGTATATAGTGACACAATAGATGACAGCCTAGGAAACCCTGTGGGGCAGC
>NW_006408523.1:3159385-3168003 GCF_000296735.1 Chrysochloris asiatica | reverse complement strand
GAAAGCCTCATCTTTCTCCCGCGGAGCGGCTGGTAGTTTCGAACCACTGACCTTAAGGTTCGCAGCCCAATTCATAACCACTACGCTACCAGAGCTCCTTGAGCTATAAGAGTATATACGAGTATATAGTGACACAATAGATGACAGCCTAGGAAACCCTGTGGGGCAGTTCTCCTCTGTTACACTGGGGCGCTGTGAGTGGATGCTATATAAGAATATTAAAAAAGAAAGAAAGAATATATACAGTATATGGTGATACAATAGATGACAGCCTAGGAGACCCTCTGGGCAATTGTACTGTATCCTATTGGGTTGCTGTTAGTCACAATCTACTTGGCAGTAGTAATACCCATGTGTACCAATACAGACTTGTTATGAACAACCACAGAACCCCTGGAGTCCTGGTGTGGCGCTGTGGGATAAAGCCCTGGACCAAAAGGTTGATTTGAACCACAAAGTCAGTGGTTCAAACTCACCAGCTGCTCCTTGGAAACCCTATGCAGGGTTGCTATGAGTCAAACCGATTCGATGGCACTTTAACAACGACACCCATAGAACCACAAATCCAGATGATTTTATATAGTAAGCAATATAAAGAAAGATAAGTGAACCCAGAGGAATGCCTGGTAGAGTTCTTGAAAGGAGGTAGAAAACATCTGAAATTTCTTTATGGCTTCTTAACATTTCCACTATAATCTGTTGGGAGCAGAAAAATGTGTGAACTATTTTTTTTTTAATGTAATGACTTATTTCCCACTTGGGGATAAGTTAAAGTAGTAGCTTAGTTTGGTGGTGGTAGTGTGCCGTGGAGTCGGTTCCCACTCATAGTGACCCCTGTATAGGGTATCCGAGGCTGTCAATCTACCAAAGCAGAAAGCCTCATCTTTTTCCTGAGGAGCAACTAGTAGATTTGAACTCCTGACCTTGCGGTTATCATCACTGTTCGTAAGCCACTGCTACCAGAGCTCTTAGTTTACTACCTCTGAAACTTGAGCTGGTATCAAAGGAGCTCGATGGCACTATGGTTAAAGCACTCTACCGGTAACCGAAAGGTCAGTGGTTCGAATCCACCAGCTACTCCGCCAGAGATAGACTTGGTGATTGGCTGCCTTAAAGATGACAGCCTAGGAAACATGATGAGGTAGTTGTAGTCTGTCATACAACAGTGCTGTGAGTCAGAGTTGACTCCCAGGTCATGGCTTCTTGTGTGTGTTTTTTTTAACTTGGTGCCAGGACAATTTTTTACCTGAGTCAGTCTGTAAAGAAATTATTGACCCTTTATAAAGATTCATCTCAGTGTGGGCTGTCTAGACTATTATTATTGTTGTTAAGTGCCATCAAGTTGCTTCCGACTCATAGCAGCCCTGTATAGGGTTTCTGAGGAGCAGCTAGTGAGTTTGAACCACCAACCTAATGGTTCAAACGGACCTTGAGGTCCAGTGTTTATCCTATAGAATCTTTAAAAATTAAGTCCCTGGTGTTGAAAGAGCTTTTAAGAGGAGAATCCACATCATAGATTTCGGGGGGACTCACTGTGTTTGGGCTGAATTCTAAGATATTGAGGGCATTTCATCTGTTGCATCTCCACTCACAGCCCTCAACTTTCTTTATGACTCAGTGTGATTCTCAGAATGATAACCTCAGCAAGGGTCAAATGAGAAGACCTGGAATTGTGTTTATAGTGAAACCTGGGCGAGCCAGAGCTTCACAAGGCTGCCCTGTTTTTCTGGGTTTCCAACATTTTCCAGCTTGGACAGAGTACTGACTTACCATGTTTTTTTTGCTCACTCTTTATTCTTGTTAACTGCCGTCAGATTGGGTTCCCAGCTCATAGTGATCCTATATAGGGTTTCTGAGGAACAGCCTTGTGGTTAGCAGTTCAGCGCTTATCCCGCAGCGCCACACCAAGATTCTCTGCTAGTGTTCTCCTTCTCTGCCAACTTTCTGCCTTGCATGGGCTCTGGCTTTCCCAAGTTTTACTATAGTCCTTGTAAGACTGCCATGTTTTTAGTAAGCCATGTACATCATGGGGGAGAAGTTCTGGTGGGGCGCTGTAAGATAAGCACTAGACTGCTATCCTCAAGGTCAGCTATTCAAACTTACCAGCCATTCCTTGGAAGTACTGTAAGGGTCGCTATGGGTTGGAACTCACTCAACAGCACTTAACGACAACTATAACACACTGGGAAGACGAATTATAGCTTGGCAAAAAGCTTCAAATAAAGACACAGGAGACAATCCGGGTGCCTCCGTGGAAAACATTGCTAATTACTTGCTCTATTAAGTGTCAAAGATCATAGTTATCAGAATGGCTTGCACCTCAATGTAAAGAAAACAAAAATCTTCACCACTGGACCAACAAATAACATCATGAAAAATGGAGAAAAGATTGAAGTTGGCAAAGACTTCATTTTGCTTGGCTCCGCTATCAGCACTCATGGAAGCAGCAGTCAAAAAATCAAACAACATATTGCATCAGGCAAATCTGCTGCACAAGACCTCTTTAAAGTGTTGAAGAGCAAAGATGTCAGTTTGAGGACCAATGTGTGCCTGACCCATGCCGTGGTATTTTCAATAACCTCATAAGCATGTGAAAGTTGGACAGTGAATAAGGAAGACAGTAGAAGAATTGATGCATTTGAGTTACGGTGTTGTGAGGAGAATATTAAAAGTTTCATGGACTGCCAGAAGAACAAACCAATCTGTGTTAAAAGCCGTACAGCCAGAGTGCTCCTTAGAAGTCAAGATGGCGAGACTTCCTCTCTCATACTTCAGATGTATTATCAGGAGGAACCAGTCCCTGGAGAAGGACGCCATGCTTGGTAAAATGGAGGATCAATGATAAAGAGCAAGACCCCCAATGAGATGGATTGGCACAATGGCAGCGGCAGTGGGCTCAAGCTTAACAATAATTGTGAGGTTGGCAGAGGTCCCGGCAGTATTTCCTTGTGTTGTGCATAACGTTGCTATGAGTTGGAAACAGCTGAACAGCATGTAACAACAACAACATTGAGTGTCAGGCCAATTCATTCTGAAGATTTCCAGAGTTGTGGTTCAGACTCACCAGTTGCTCCTTGGAAACCCTACACAGAGTTGCTATGAGTCTGAACTTAACAATAACAAATGTTAAAAGAGTCCTGGTGTCCTGGTGTGGCACTGTAGGACAAATATGGTGGTTCAAACCCACCAACCATCCTTGGAAACCCTATACAGGGTTGCTATGAGTCAGAATTGACTCGATGGCACTTAATAACAACAGTATTCAAAGAAAATTAGAAAACCTATGACTACAAATTGGTGTGCTTGTTATTTTAATCTGTCATATTGTTTTTGTTTTGTGTGTGAAAATAATGTTGTCTCAAACTATTAGTGAAACAGTATTGCCCCAGTGCTAATATGATTTTGTTAAATCATATTGGTTTATTGTTTTCCATTTCAGTTTCCACCTGATGATCTGATCCCCGATGGAAAAAGAATCATTTGGGATAGTACAAAGGGTTTCATCATCACAAATGCAACATACAAAGAAATCGGGCTTCTGATCTGTCAAACAACAGTCGACGGACATTTGTACCAAACACACTATCTAACACATCGACAAAGTAAGTGATACCTTCCAGTTACAAACATAAACCAAAATGCTCTGTGGTTCATCTGCTCGATAGAACCTTTCAAAAAATAAAATAAAATAAAATAAATGTATCTCTTATCCTTACAGCCAATACAATCATAAATGTTCAGATGAGTACACCAAGTCCAGTCAAAGTATTCCTAGGTGATAAGCTTACTCTCAACTGTACTGTTATCACGGCTTTAAACACCAGAGTTGAAATGAACTGGAGTTGCCCCCGGAAAGTGAGTAACCTGTTTTTGTGTTCTGTAAAACAGCATGTCTTTTTAGTAAGTGAAATTCCACTGGGATTTATGTGGGGAAAGAAGGTACTTCTCAAAGGGAGGAGTAATAATTGGTTAAGTCGAGTTCCTAAAATTTCTTTGGTCTGTTTCATTTAGGGGATAGATGCTCTTACTTCTGGTGGGCAGAACTGACTCTGACTGCTATGGAAAGATTAGCCCCTAAGGAAGCTTTGGGTGCAGGGAGCATTCTTTGTCTTGCATTTCTTGGGTGTGATATGCATAGATACGGTCTTTTGATGTGGGTGGTTCTCCTGTTTGAAGTTTATAGGCTGGTAGTTCTACTGCATGATTCTGGGTGGAAAAAGGGATTGTTTCATCCTTGGGAAATTGTTCTCTAGGATTTAGAGATGAGAGAGAAAGTTATCACCAAATGCCAGGCCCAAGGGCTGTCTTTTGTAACAACAGAAAGTTTTGGGAGGCTGTCTCTGTCAGCACATTTGTTTAAGAGACGGACAGACAGACAGGCACCTAATTGGAGTGTGTTTGGGAGAGATATTACAATACAGCAGCTCAGTGTTCCGTTTGTTAAGTGTCAAAGGAGCAGAAAAAATGAGAAGAATGAAGGCTGAGTCAGGTTTCTTTAGTCCAACTGTTGTGGTGAAGTGCCCTTGATTCAGCTCTGACTCATAGCAACCTTGTGTAGGATTTCCAAGGAGCGGTTGGTGGGTCCGAATAACAACAACAAATAAATGCTGGACTTCTGGTGTGGCGCTGTAGGATAAAGCACTGAACCCCAAGGTAGGTTTGAACCACAAGGTCAGCAGTTCAAACTCACCACATGATCCTTGGAAACCCTATACAGGGTCACTATGAGTAGGAACCAAGTCCACGGCACATAACAACAACAACCTTGTGGTTCAATCCAACCTTGCGGTCCAGCGCTTTATCCTACAGCACCACATTAGGGCTCCTTAGTTTAACTGAACATCCTTATAAACAATAGTTATTAAAAACCTATAAGGAGCTCTGGTAGCGTGGTGGTTACGAGTCGGGCTGCTAACCTCAGGGTCACCAGTTAGAAACTACCAGCTGTTCTGTGGCAAAAAGATGAGGCTTTGTGCTCCCATAAAGATTTACAGCCTTGGAAACCCTATGCAGGGTCGCTATGAGTCAGAACCGACTCCGCGGCATACCACCAGCACCACCATTAAAAACCTATAGATGGTGAATCTAGGATAAACTGTGAAGAAAACTTGGACAATAATCCTTGTATGATTTATGATTTGTCACAAACTTATAATTAAATTAAGTACAAAAGATTAATGCATCAGTCTCAAACCATCTTTTTTTTTTTTTTTTGAAATTAACATTCTTTTCCCTGGAAATAAAACAATGGATACAATCTGCAACAACAGAAAAGCAACATAGTGCTCTGCAGCGACACATTCAGGATTTCTAGAAAGTAGAATGTTGTTGTTAAGTTCCATGAGTGGGTTCATAGTGACCCTTTATAGGGTTTCTGAGGAGCGACCGGTGGGTTTGAACCGCTGGCTTTGCGGCTCAAACTGATCTTGCAATCCAGCGCATTGTCCTGCAGTGCCACACCAGGAAATGTTGTTGTTGTTGTTAAGTGCCGTCGAGTTGGTTGCAACCCATAGCGACCTTATATAGGGTTTCCGAGGAGCAGCTGGTGAACTGGAACCACCAACCTTGCAGTTGAAATGGCTTTGCAGTCTGGCACATTAACCCACAGTGCCACACCAGGACTCGAGGAAGTGTTGTTGTTGTTGGTGTTGTTATGGGCCATGGAGTCGGTTCCGACTCATAGCGACCCTCTACAGGGTTTCCAAGGCTGTAAATCTTTATGGGAGAAGAAAGCCTCATCTTTCTCACGTGGAACAGCTGGTAGTTTCGAACTGCTGACCTGAAGGTTCGCAGCCCAATTCGTAACCACTACGCTACCAGAGCTCCCCGAGGAAGTGGTGTAGTTCTGCATAAATCAAAATGTTATGACTTATAGCAATATTACTAACATTTTTAAAGAAACAAAATGTTCTCTATAGATGCCAAGAAGGAAGGCATTTTTATTCTGTTCGTGCTGTTATTAAACATAAGAAAACCCACTGATGTTGAATTGATTGTGACCCTTAGAGACCCTATAGGACAGCAGAGAACTGTTCCTTAGAGTTTCTGAGACTGTCGATCTTTATGGGAGCCGTGGATTTGAACCACTGACCTTGTAGTTAGCAGCTGAACACTTAACCACACGGCACCCCCAGGAGTCTCCTTGTAAGTAAGAGTATCGGTGATACTGTTGAGTTGTTGATTGGACGTCCATCTTCTAAGATGGTGCTGTTCTGTAGAACCTTCCACAATGGATACAATCTGTATCTATGTGTCTGGTTCAGTGACCACTAGCTAAGTGTGATTATGAACACTTGAAATGCGACTATGCAACCGAGGAACAGAATTTTACATTTTGATGAGCTTTAATTAATGTTCATCTAAATAGCCACTTGTGGCTGTAGGAGGTAGAGCTGGTCTTTTAAAATACAGAACCAGTTGTTTGCTGAGGTAAAAAGCAAAGATGTGTTCCTCATGCTTGGCAGAAAGAGGCTTGCTCTCAAAGGGAGGGTTCAAGCTATGTAAGTAGAGCTTCAAAACTTCTTCAGTCTGTTGAATTTAGGGGATTGTACTTTGATATTTGGTGGTGTTGACTGACATTTTCTCTCTGGTTGTTGAGTATGGCTTGATCATGGGTATGTTCCCACAGGGCAAGAAAAGGCTAGGTGGAGAGAAGTCGATTAAATGTGGCCCAAAGGAGAGCTAAGGTCCCAAGATCAGTTCTGAAGAGCTTCTGAAATCTTTTTGTTCCATGCCCCCTAAAGGGGAAGGTTTGAGAGGAGGAAGTAGTATATTGTGGGTTCTAGAATGTCACGTCAGAAAAAGGAAGGAATAATTAAAGGATAAAGTAATATGATTTCATACCTCAAAACAGGGGAGCAAGTCATTGTGGCAAGTCCCAGTTGATAACCTTCTAGATCTTTCCTTCTCCACCCCACCCCTCGTCCCCATCCCCTTGAAACCACTCGGCAACACTCTAGAGATTTTTAAGTCTTCTCTTCTTGGTCTTCACTGAGGTAAACATGGGAGAAACCTCCCACCCTCTTGAGTCTCTAGATCTTTTTTATTCTTCTCTGAGGCAAACACAGGGGATGGACTACACACACACACACACACACACACACACACACACACACACACACACACGACCTTCTAGGTCTTCTCTTGGTCTTCCCTGAGATAAACAATGGACAACCATGCCGGCAACCTCCAGGTCTTCCCTTCCCTTCTGTGCAGTAAACATGATATGATATCCCCCATCCCCACCACACCCCAAGAGTTTCTAGATCTTCCCTGAGGTAAACATGAGATGACATACCCCAAATGTTGGTAAACTTGTTGATGGCTTTGCATGCCCCAGATCCATTTACTATATTTTAGCAACAATTAGCAAGCTCTACTCACAGCTCACCAGCCTTCTTGGAAACCCTGTACAGGGTTGCCATGGGTCTGAACCAACTGGACAACACTTAATACCAACAACAAATACATGCTAGACTTCTAGTGTGGTGCTGTAGGATTAAGCATTGAACCCCAAGTTGGGTTTGAATCACAAGGTGAGCAGTTCAAACTCACCAGAAGATCCTTGGAAACCGTATCCAGGGTCACTATGACAGCACTTCATCAGTAAAAGCTGTGTTACATATTCTAAACACACCTAGTTAGAGATGTGATTTCCAAACATCTTGCTCTACTTTCGTATGATAGACTTCTTAGCATAAAAAGAAGTCCTTGTGAAAATGTAGATTACCTCCTTCACCTGGGAAATGCTATAACCTACCACGTGAACAATTACTGCTTATATATTCAAGTTATGCGTTTCCTTCCTAGACAATTAGGAGAGCTTCCATAATGCAAAGGATTGACCGAAGCAATTCACATGCCAATGTATTCTACAGTGTTCTTACTATTGACAACGTGCAAAAAAAAGACAAAGGACTGTATACTTGTGAAGTGAAGAGTGGACCATCATTCAAATCTGTCAACGCCTCAGTGCATGTATATGGTAAGCGATAGTTCACACTGGTCAACTCATGCTGTATACTCTCATCACTGTGAATTCTTTTGGGTCTAGAAAACAAGTCTATTTTCTTTTGGCTAAGAGTTAGGATGAAACCAATGAATGGAATTTTGCCATGGTTCCCTCCTCTTCTCTTTGCGTTCCCACCAGAAAGCCAATCACATTAAGTGCTTTTTAAATTGAGTACTTTTTAAGTGAATGGAGAGTCTTGTCTTTCCAAGTTTATTGTGTTCAAGAAATCAGTGAGGTAGCATTATAATTTTGTTTATGAAATTCTTTATCTACTGTTGCATATTACCAAAACAGAAAAAGGTGACTAGTTTTATTTGCTTTTCTTACCAGGGAACATTTTCCCAGGTAGGTCACTAGGAGTCAGAACTGACTCTACTCAACGACATTTTACAATAACAACAACTGTGAATTTGAGAAATAAAAAAATACTGTGATAAATTATTATTTAGAGTTGATGTTATATCTCTCTAGTTTTACTATTATGGAAAAATCCTAATATTGTTGCTTGATTTCAGTCTGCAAATTTTATAAACCCCTGTTGCTGTTGGATGTCTCAAGGTTATTCTTACTCATGGAGCCCCCCATGTGTCAGAGTAGAACTGCCCCA
>NW_006408523.1:3157527-3158829 GCF_000296735.1 Chrysochloris asiatica | reverse complement strand
TATATACTCTTATAGATCATCCACTCACAGCGCCCCCTGGTGTAACATAGTAGAACTGCCCCACAGGGTTTCCCAGGCTGTCTGCCAAGTCTTTAATCTCAGAGCTACTAGGTTGGTTTGAACCACCAACCTTTTGGTTGGTAGCCAAGAACTAATTGCACCCCGAGGATTCCTTATAAGCTGCATGGAATCCTTTAAAACCTATTTATTTTCAGTTTTGGATGAAAACAAAAGTAAAACAGTGTGAGGAGCTGAAACACTACAGAACGATTCCATCCATGTTCTTGAATTCTTTTTTTGGCATTCTTAAAATCAACTGAGATGTTTTGGGATGCTCCCAGCAACTTCCCCCTGTGTTACTCACATTTGCCTGGGAGATTTTTAGAAAAGTGAACTTGCTACTTTTCTGTTGCTATGCTAAAACTATTTAAGATTTTTCACGTTCTGTAGCCTTACCACTGTGGTTTTTTAAAAACGTGAGTGTGTGTGTGATATATGAAGATGACTCCAAAAAATTCCATTACCATTTTATTTCATTTTCCCATTAAATTTTGAAAAATGGCATAAATTGTTGTTACACTTGAGCACATCGCTGCCACTGTATCAATCCATCTCATTGCGGGGGGGAGGGGTCTTCCTCTTTTTTGCTGACCTTCCACTTTACCAAGCATGATGGCCTTCTCCAGGGACTGGTTCCTCCGGATAATATGTCTAATGTGTCTCGCCATCGTGGCTTTTAAGGAATATTCTGGCTGTACTTATTCCAATGCAGATTTGTTCATTCTTCTAGCAGTCCATGGTACTTTTAATATTCTTCTCCCACATCATAACTCAAATGCATCAATTCTTCTCCAATCTTCTTTATTCATTGTACAACTTTCACATGCATATGAGACTATTGAAAATACCATGGCTTGGCTCAGGCACAGTATATGCCACTGTTTTTAAGTCTCTGAGATTTGCAACCATTTCACTGTAAACTATTTCACCAACTAGGATGCTTGTAGATTATTTGAATCATTAATCCACATCTGAACTCAATCCTGATTCACCCGTATATATTCATTGGGTGCATCTTCTCTAAAGGAGAGAGGTTTTGCTTGTTTTAGTTGTTGCTGTTGGCATAGACATGCTTTTTTCTAATGTATCACTCTAAATGTATGTATCATTCTTGTGTATGTTTCACTCTGGTGTATGTCTCACTCTTGTGTATGTCTCACTCTAGTGTATGTCTCACTCTAGTGTATGTCTCACTCTAGTGTATGTCTCACTCTAGTGTATGTCTCACTCTAGTGTATGTCT
>NW_006408523.1:3128792-3157427 GCF_000296735.1 Chrysochloris asiatica | reverse complement strand
TCTCACTCTAGTGTATGTCTCACTCTAGTGTATGTCTCACTCTAGTGTATGTCTCACTCTAGTGTATGTCTCACTCTAGTGTATGTCTCACTCTAATGTATGTTTCACTCTCCCTTCAAAGATAAGGCATTCATCACTGTGAAACATCGAAATGAGCCAGTGATGGAGACCATAGCTGGAAAGCGCTCCTATCGGCTGTCTACGAAAGTGAGGGCTTTTCCATCCCCTAAAGTTGTATGGTAAGACCCTACTCACTTTTTCTCAGTTTGAGATATGCTTGTAAGCAGAAAGATGCCAGAGCCCAGTGACTTGACTTACTGGGAAAAAAAATACTTCAGGTTCCCCAGACTGTGAGCGGAGAACCGTACTGATTTCTGGGATGGGGGAGGAGGGTGGGGAAGGGTGCAGGGAACAATTGAAGAGAATGGAGCAAGGGATTTGGTTTCCTAGAGTGTTGGTCAGTTAGCTTAGTCTCTCACTGTGACTTAATCCGGTCATCTCTCAACCTTGCTAGATGCCAACAGCCTTGAATGAGATGGGAACCGGCAATGACTAGGACTCATCTCCTCCAATATGTGCCAGGCTCTTTTAACCCTAAAGATGAGGCTCTTGGAATGGGGTCACTGGAAGTAACTCTTTTATGTGCAGCTGGGTGGAAAGTTCTAGTCTTATTTTCAAATGAAAGAATCTTTCAGAGATGTTGTTGTTAAGTGCCTTTAAGTCGGTTCCAACTCTTAGTGACCCTGTATAGGGTTTCCGAGGAGCGGCTGGTGAATTTGAACCTCTGACCTTGTGGTTCAAACCAACCTTATGGTTGAGTGCTTATCCTAGAGCTCTACAAGACTTATTCAGTTGCAGGGCACCTGCTTAAACTGATTTTTTTTGGCTCAAAGGTTGCATATTCACAAATGCCTTTAAGCATTTTTCAAAATACCAGTGCAACACCTTGATATAAAACAATGTAATCTGTTTATAATCTGCAGTCATTTTGTTCAATCGCTTTTAAATACTAATATGTTTGGCTCAAGTTGTTACATTTTGAACAAAGAGTCTAGTACAAAACTGATTAGGGAAACAAACCATACAATATGGAAATGGTACCCATTATAGGATCCCTGCTATCAGAACTTATTTTTCTTTCAATATCATGACTGTAGTCTTTGTTTCCATTTCCTTAAATCTAAGAGAGAATTAAGATCTGCACTACACGCTCCATGCCCCCTCAGCAGAAAAGGTGGTGGTGGTGTGCCGTGGAGTCGATTCCGACTCATAGCGACCCTGCATGAGGTTTCTGAGGCTGTAAATCTTTACAGAGCAGAAAGCCCCATCTTCCTCCGGCGAAACAGCTGGTAGTTTAGAACTGCTACCCTTGAGGTTAAGGAGCTCTGGTAGCGTAGTGGTTACAAATCGGGCTGCTAACCTCAGGGTCAGCAGTTGGAAACTACCAGCTGTCCCGTGGGAGAAAGATGAGGCTTTCTGCTCCGTAAAGATTTACAGCCTTGGAAACCCTATACAGGGTCACTATGAGTTGGAACTGACTCCACAGCACATAACAACAACAACAACAACCCTTGAGGTTAGCAGCCTAACTTGTAACCAGTACGCTACCAGAACTCCTTCAGTAGAAAAGGGGCTATCTATAAAGTTGATAGTAAATTTCCTATGACTGTGCATTATTCTTTTTGTATAGGGGCTATTTTTCTCTTTCAGCATCTGAGTACCCCATCTATTACACATTTACTGAGTAATTATATAGCAAGAGCCTACTAAACAAAAACAAAAATTCAGTACATCTTTGTAAATGCTGATTTGGTTATGTTGTTATTGTTGAAGCAGTTCTGACCCATACTGACCCTGTCTGGGGTTTCCATGGAGTGGCTGGTGGGTTTAAACCACCCACTTTGTTGTTCGCAGTCTAGTGCTGATGTACAGCATGACTTCAAGACTTGGTTATAGGAAATACTTTTCAGGAAGGTGAACATGATTTTATAATCACAATATAGAAGCTTGATCATTTTAACTGCTTTTGGGACTGGAGACCCAGTGGTAATTCAAGATTCCTTGAATCTGTTTAGAATGTAATTGTGTTCTATAGGAAAGGTTTGATACAGTTTGCATGTTGTTGTTAAGTGCTGTCAAGGCAGTGCCAACTCATAGCAACCCTGTGGAGGGCTTCCGAGGCTGTAAATCTTTGTGTAAGTAGAAAAGCCATACCTTTTTTTTTTTTTTTTTAGTGTATGTCTCACTCTACCATACCTTTTTTTTTTTTTTAAATAAAGCACAATACATTCTTAACTGTTTCAAAGAACCACTCTTTAAAAACAACAACAACAACAACAAAACTGAGCATCTCAATCAAATCATAGAATTTTAGAGTTCATGGGGTCTTTGTGAGATGCTCTAAAAAATCTGGGGAAACTGAAGCATAAATGCAGGTACTGTATCATATTGTTCCTAACAAAACTAGGTTTTGAGCCCAGGCCCCTTCACTCTGAGTTCTGTATGTAACTGAATGATACTTACGCGCTGCTTCTATTTTTAGATTAAAACAAACCAACCAACAGTGTCTTTAATGAGTGTATACTTTTTGTTTGTGAGCTTTGTGTCTACACTGTTCTTTCTCAGGGGGAAAAAACCCGTGATAACTCTTGATTTCACTGTGATTTATGAAAGAGACCAGCGGTGTGGCCATTTATAGAACTAATAAGAACTCCACATGAGATCACAATAGGAAGGTTTATTTTTATTTTTATCTGGAGAAGTGATCTAGTTGATCTGACGTACAATGGCCCTGGCTGATGGATTCTCATGGAAAACTCTGGAAACTATCTTGGGAAGAATCAGACCTGGTACCTCTGGGTTAACACTTAACCTCACAATGACTACCAGTGGCTGTGAAGCCACCACTTTCCTTCCCTCCCCCCTCAGTTTACTTCTTCCCCTTTGCCAATAAATACAAACGAGTCCTCCGTCAGAGAGCTTATATACCTGCCAGCACTTAAGATGTTAAAGCCCACGTTGAGGGTCAGAGATCTGAGAAGTCTACACTTGGGTTCACAACACAAGTTCACTGGCAGGATTTTCAAAGAGATCTCTGACAGGCAACACCAGGTGACTGACCATTCTCTCTCCCAAAGGTTGAAAGATGGGTTTCCTGCCACTGAGAAATCTGCCCGCTACCTGGTTCGTGGCTATTCATTAATTATCAAGGACGTTACTGCAGAAGACGCAGGAAATTACACCATCTTGCTGAGCCTAAAGCAGTTCAACGTGTTTAAAAATCTTACCACCACACTCATCGTCAATGGTAGGTTTCTTCTGTGTTCTTGCTTCTGGTTCTGGGGACGGGGTACAGCAGGCTGGGGTGTGAATGGAAATGTGTACATTTAAAAGTCGATGTGACAATATTAAAGGCAACAATTTTTTTTTTAATAAATAAGATACTTTGAGATGAATGCCATTCTTTTCATACCACAGCAATAATGAGGAGATGACGCCTATATCTTCTCTGTCTCCATGCAGGGATTAGAAATGACAAAATGGATTTCAGACTGTTTAAAATCCCATGTGACAACCTGACCTTAAATCCATTATTCTCCCTGAAGGGTTTGTGTGAAAACAATGCACAAAAAATTATGTGAATATTCTCACTTTGTACACCCAATGACTCTCATTCTTACTTCCTGAAACACTTTACCTACAGAAAGCATGTTGCGGAAGTTTCCAGAAAAACCTTACATACGTAGTTAAAAAAAAAAAAAAAAATTGATATGTATATTAACTCTGTGTGGTTTGAAGGAGCCCTGGTAGCACAATAGTTAAAGCACTAGCTACGAAACAAAAAGTTGGTGGTTCAAATCCACCCACTTCTCTGAGGGAAAACAATGCTCTCATAAAGGTTTAGTCTCGGAAACCCTGTGGGGCAGTTCTCTTCTGTCCTGTGAGTTAGAATTCAGCCAACAGCAGTGGGTTTGGTTTGGTTTTTTATGAGGAACACTGAAGCCGGCCATTTTACAGATAAGAAAACTAAGTTCTAGACTTTTGAAAGCAATGATGTTGAAAATCTTTTTTGGTTGCCATTGGGAAAGAAAAAAAAAAAATTATGTGATTGCTTTAAAAATGAATTGTATTCCACCATAATGATTTTCAAGGAGCTCTGGTAGCGTAGTGGTTACGAATTGGGCTGCAAACTGCAAGTTCGGCAGTTCAAAACTACCAGCTGTTCCGTGGGAGAAGATGCGGCTTTCTGCTCCCGTAAAGATTTACAGCCTCGGAAACCCTGTACGGGGTCGCTATGAGTCAGAACCAACTCCATGGCACATAACAACAAAAATAATGATTTTCTGTTTGCTTGTTACCTCCCCCGCACAAAACAAATCCAGTGCCATCGAGTCAATTTTGACTCACAGCAAACCTATAGAACATAGTAGAACCGCTCCTTGGGGTTTTCCAAGGCTGCAAAACTTTATGGGAGCAGAAAGCCTCATCGGTCTCCTGTGGAACACCTGGTGGGTTTGAACCACCAACTTTGTAGTTAGCAGCCCAACGCTTAGCCTGCTGCATCACCAGGGATCCTTTACCTTCCGGAGTCTGCATGCTCTTTCTTAATTGGAATCCTAATGGACGTATCATGAGACCATATTTATAACGTCCTCTGAGGACACGTCACCTCCTCTTTTTTGGTTGGCGTTTCCTTGACAAATACAAGGGGCACTTTGTTATCTGCTCTTGTATTTTACTTCCCTGACGTTCTCGGGACCACTGAGATTGTGCTTCTGCCTTTTGGGGCCTGAGAGGAACACACTAGAACTGCTCTTGACTTCAGTCTTGGTCTCCATCTCCTTTGCAGTGAAACCCCAGATCTATGAAAAAGCTGTGTCACCGGTATCAGAACTTACTCTCTACCCGCTGGGCAGCAGGCAGGTCCTCACTTGCACCGTTCATGGAGTCCCACAACCTACAGTCCAGTGGTTCTGGCAGCCCTGCCTTCACAACACTTCCAGAGAAAGGTAGGGGCCACTCTGTCTTGATCAACTTTTGGAGACTTTTTGGCACCTGGGATCATAATCCCTCAATGGGCGGAGACAAAACTGGCAGGGTGTTTGTTTCTGGCTGGCAGTGTGTTCAGGGTGGAGGTCTTCAGTGCAGTAGTCACATGCCTCCCTTTCCTTGGCTCACCACTTCATCATGAGTTCTCTTTAGTGTGTACAGGACCAAGGTCCTCTATGAGTTGTGATCTAAGATTGACCGGACTGGTCTCTTTGTTTGCCAATTCGGGAACCATGCTTTTGAGAACTACATTCATTGGACTAGATCTTCCAAATACTGATTATTGTCACCACCATTCATGCTGTTGGGTTTTGCTCTTGCTCTTCCACCATTTAAAATGCTCTTCTACCCTTTTTTTGTTTCTTCCTTCTCCAGGGGCTCAGCTCACAGATTTTCTGTGAAGCTTGGCCATCTCACTCCAATTCTTCTTCCTTCTCCAGGGGCTCAGCTCACAGATTTTCTGTGAAGCTTGGCCATCTCACTCCAATTCCTCTCCCTTCTCAGCGTGAACTACAGCGCTTTATCCATCCCAGGATGGAGTCAACAGCGGTGAATGTGTTGCCTTCTTCCCCTGATTGGGAGCCCTGGTGTGGCTCTGTAAGATCCGCACTGGATTGCAAGACCAGCGGTTCAAATCCACCTTCCACTCCTGGGAAACCCTATACAGGGTCGTTATGGGAACCCTGTACAGGGTTGTTATGAGTCGTAACTGACTCAACGACACTTAACAACAACGTGCTTTGACTGAGATCACCTGTGTCCCTTCAGTGCTTACCTGGCCCACAATAGATGCTCCATGTGCATTTGATGGACACATTGAGTGAATGAACCCCTGGCTACCTTCCGTCGGCTGTGCAGCAGGCTCTCGCATCCTGTTGATGACTAAGACCTATTTGTGTCTTCCTCCTTCTTGTTTAGTCTAGAGGGATGATACTAAGGAAAGCTCCTGGGAGCTCACTGGAAGAACAGAAATAGAACTGACAGGTACAAAAAGAAGACAACCCAAGAATTCTCATTATGCCAGAAGAGTTTCTTTTTTTCCTGCTCTTATCTCTGTTCTCAAAAACTTGTCAGATAGTTGCTATTAACAAAGCTTACACATTACACACACACATAAAACCAAGCTTGATAGAAAAACAAACTAGACATAGCTCCAGCATAAACATATGTTGTTGTTGTTAGGTGCATAAACATACAGAAGTGGCTATTATTTGATTTCCTCCCACAATTCCAACTTGTGTTGTTGTCTTTTGTTTAAGGCTAGTTTTCTCAGAAAGTGGAACTTTACTGGTGGGATTCAGCATTCCTGAGGAGCAGTTGTTGCCACACGCATCTGATTTCTCATTTGAGTGCCATTTTCTAAAAATACAAGCATGGTTGCATGTCTTGAATATCTTCTCCACTATTGTGGATCTTTAGCCCAAACGAGCATGAAATCCTATTGCAATTTCTCATTTGTCTGCTGATTTGGGAGGACATTCCAACTTGTAAATGCCTCCCTTTAAAACTTGGATGTTTGTGCTAATCTAACAAGCAAATCAACAAAAATGAATGAAATCAATACACAAATGAAGCATTTGAGAAGATAGATGGAACCTTTTTGCTCATTAGGAAGCAAATGGATAGCTTCTGATCTGTCTAGTTCAACCTTGTCAAAGGTATAAAAGCTAACATTGACACATAAATGAAGTCCTCTTTCTTTAATTACTAAGTTTTAAAACTAAAGTTTATACAGGTAGAGTTTTATGCACTTAGCTAAGTGCGGTAGCTCCATATGGTAAGCACTAGACTGCGAACCGCTAGGTCCGAGGTTGGAGCCCACCAGCCACTCCATGAGAGAACGATGAGGCTTTCAGCTCCCACGAAGGTTTAAAGCCTCAGAAACCCCACACGTGGTTGATATGAGTTGGAACTAAGTCGACAGCGTTCAATAGCCGCAAAGCTGAAAACTTAGTTCAGTCAGTGACTTGAACCCACCAGCGGATAAGGCAGTTCTGTTTCCAAAAAGATTCACACAGCCTCGGAAGCCCTGTGAGGCTGTCTGCGTTTTCCTGTAGGGTGTTGAAGAGTCATTGGATTTTAACATTTGAATAAGGGATGTCCTATCACACAGATTTAAAAAATCTTATTTATTTTGAGTTACATAGTAACATAACTGCAATGTATTACCTATGTATGGTCGTCAGAACAAATTAAATGATTAATAGATACATTCATCTATTAACGGCACTGTAGGGTCAGCTCTGAACTGCAAGCCACAAGTTCAGCAGTTCAAACCCACCAGCTGCTCTTCAGAAACCCTGTACAGGGTTGCTATGAGTTGGCAAAGACTCAACGGCACTTAACAACAACAGGTACACGTTACTCTTAAATACAAGATATAGACTAATTCTTGGTATTTAAATTTTAGACTCCCCACCAGCTACAGGACGGTATCTCTATCTGGGCACAACCAAAGCATGAGTTTCGTTTTGAGTCTAAAATGTATGTGAGTTTAAGTAACTAAAAATTATTAATTGGTTTAATATGACTAACTGACTAATGTATCTCAGTTACATAGAGATTTAAATTGTATAATTTCTTGGCGTCCACAAAGATTTACAGTCTCGGAAACCCTATGCAGGGTCACTATAAGTTAGAACCGACTTGACTTCACTTAACTATCACCACAACAATTAAATATGGAAATATACTGAAAAACTATCAGAACGATTATGCAATCATTTCATCTTTACAGATATTAAGAATGTTAAATAAATTGACCAGAAATGTCCTCCTTTTTTAAAAAAAAAGTGGTAAAATGCATCAAGTGAGTTATGCTTTGAATGATGTGAGTTTTGTTTTTCCTAGAATCTGTTCTTATAAAATATTAATCAAAGAAAGTAGGCAGGGGACAAGATGGGTTTTTCAAAACTCACATAGCTGATGAACTGAGAAGAAATAAAAAAGCATTCCTCCCGTTTTTTTTCCCTGTGGATTTGGGTGGTCCAGTGGTCATGGAATTAGGATATTTCTTTTGAGTGCTTTATGCCATTAAAATACCTTTTCAATACTGAATGAGGTGGGATTTTGGATTTTTCTTATCCTTAGCAATGGATTAAAACCCAAAACTAACCCTATTGCCATCAAGTTGATTCCCACACATGGTGACCCTAAGATAGATTACAAGTGACCCATGAGGTTTCTGAGGTTGTAAATCACTACGGAAGCAGACAGCCTCATCTTTCGCCCACAGTTCCATCTGAGATGACAACCATAAAAGTTCTGCTTTGTCCTGTAGAGCCACCGTGACTTGGAATTCACTCGATGGTGAAGGATTTGGAATTTTCTTACATTATTATTGGCATTTTCTAAATAAGGTCCCAGAAAAGACAGGGACGCGAAAAGATGTTTCCGTTTTCTTGTTTCACACCAGTGAGAAATTTTACCAAATGTTTCTGAGAAATGAAACCAAGTTGTGCATTTCGAAGGAAAATGCAATTTTGCTGTACTTGAGAAATAGAAATTTAGTGGGCGGGGATGGGTGAGGGAGGGAGGCTGCCGAATTTAGAAGACTATAACTTATGGTATTTCCAGTGAAGGCAAATTAAGGAAATCTACAAGAGTTGGGCAAATGTAAAAGGTAGAATAAAGACAGCAAGTGTCTTGGTTTGTGGCTTGTCCACTCGTTGATGTTCCTGTCGTGGGAGGAAGAGGCCTGACCTGGAGGGTTGGCCATGGCTGGGCTACAGGGAATTGGTTCCTACTCAGCAAGACCACAGACATGTAGACTCCCTATGCCCCCTCCATAGTGAAGACTTGAGTTACACGACTGAAATCCCCATGCAGTGAGCTACTCTCACCCTCATAGTTTGTTGCTATTTTTACTATGACACTTCAGCTGGAATTTGTATAAATGAGATTAACATTAGAATCAACATGAAGTCTTTTGTCAGATAGGTAACAATATCATGTATTTACCAAGAGCTTTCACTAAATACTTGATCTATTTAGTTTGTTGTACTAAGCTGAGTAAATGAGTTGAAAGTCTGAAGTATTTTTTCCCTCTTTAAAAAAATTATTTTTTATTTTGAGTTGAGTGATAGTTTACATGGGAGAACATCGGCTTCATACCATTGTTTCATTGCAATGATTACAATCTCCTCCGTGCATCCTCATTCAACAGTATTTGCTTCCATTCACTCTGGGTTTCTTTTAGGAGGGTGGGGTAGTCTGGGGAGATGTACACAAAAACACTCAGGGATATATTTCTTGACTGGGCTTTGCCACAGCACACAGGTAGGCCCATGAAGAATAGCCCCACAGGGTGTGGTGCTGTGGGGTAAAGCTCTGAACCAAAAGGTCGCGTTGAACAACTAGGTCAGCAGTTCAAACTCACCAGTTGCTCCTCGGAAACCTCTCATACAGGATCGTGTGAGTGGGAACCAACTCAGTGGCACTTAACAACGACAATCTTTATAGAAGCGATGGCCAGATCTTTCTCCCCAGGAACCTCTGAGTGAGTTTGAACTGCCAACCTTTCATTTAACAGAGCTGAGCACTTAACTGCTGCATCACCACAGCTCCTTTACAGTCTCATACCAACACCCATTGTCTTCAAGTCTATTCTGACTCGTAGCCCACCCTGTAGGGCAGAGTAGGACAACAACCCCCCCAGAGTTTCCAAGGTGTAATCTTTAGGGGAGCAGACGGCCAAGTCTTTCTCCCACAAAGAGGCTGGTCAGTTCAAACCACTCACCTTTGGTTAGCAGCCGAGTGCTTTAATCACTGAGCTACCAGGAGTCCCTAACCATTTGTTGTTATTGTTGTTAAGTGCTGTTGAGTTGGTTCTGATCCATCATAGCCACCCTGTATAGGGTTTCTGAGGAGTGGCCAGTGGGTTTGAACCACTGACCTCACAGTTCAAACCAACCTTGCAGTCCAGTGCTTAATCTTATGGTTGATTGGTTACGTTCTGTATAGTTGATTCCAACTCAAAGCAACACTATATAGGGCTTCCGAGGCTGTAAATCTTTATGGGAACAGAAAATCTCATCTTTTCCCTGGCTTAATCTCATAGGTGCTAACAAATGTTATTTATACAAGGTTGCCCTATGAAGAGGTGAGCCAAGAATAATTTAGGACTGAAAGGAAGGGGTTCCCTAGGGGAATAGAAGGGATAGATTCAAAGAGAGGATGGAGAAAGGACAATCGTGATATAATATGTTGGTATCCAAGATCACCAGGTTGGTTTTAACCACAAAGTCGGCGGTTCAAACCCATCAGCTGCTCCTCGGAAACCCTATACAGGATCGCTATGAGTTGGAACCGACTCGATGGCACCTAACAATGACAACACCCAATAGCACCAGTTGTATTTTCTTAGGGAGAATCATATTTTCGTTCATACAAACTCAAACTTAGTTGATGCTCCAATCTCCTCAAAGTACAGATGGAGACCATAATGCCCATATAATGCCCATATAATTCCCACATAATGTCCAGATAATCCCCACATAATGCTCGCATAATGCCCACATAATTTCCACATAATGCCCGCATAATGTCCACATAATGCCCACATAATGCCCACATGGGCCTTCTTGGGTCTTTGAGCTCACTCTCATCTGCTGTCCACAAACCCAGGCTGGTGGGTGGGCTTCTGCTTGGTGAGTCCTTCAGAGCACCTTCCCTCTTAGTGACCAGAGTCCTTCTGGCTCTCTCTGAGGTTGTTGGTTTTCTTTCTTGAATTAAGACTTGTTTTAAAAATGTGTTTTGACCACATCTCTAGGGATTACGTTGATTCCTGCAGTTTTGTTGCCAGGGCACACAGTCTTTAGATCATGGATCATGTTCATTCTTTCTCTTCATCTATGTCTCACAACGGAGTCCTGGTGGCACAGTGGTTAAACATTCTACTGCTAACTGGAATGTCAGTGGTTCGAACCCACCAGCCACTCCATGGGAGAATGGCAAGACTGTCTACTTGAAGGGTGTTTCTACTCTGTCTTGCAGAGTTATTATGAATTGAAATCACGTCAATGGCAATGAGGTTTGGTTTGGAGTCTTCAGAGTGATGTTGTTGTTGTTATGTGCCATCGAGTCGGTTCCGACCCATAGCGACCCTGTATAGGGTTTCCGAGGGTGTAAATCTTTATGGGAGTAGAAAGCCTCATCTTTCTCCCGTGGAGCAGCTGGTAGTTTCGAACCGCTAACCTTAAGGTTTGCAGCCCGATTCGTAACCACTTTACCATATTTTTCTCAAGTAGCATGTATCTGCAGAATATCTGTGACAGAGTCTTAGGGCGGGAGACCTGGGAATTAAGGAAATGGGCTGTGTTCTTAGGACAGTCTCTAACTTTTTGTGTGATCTTAGTCAGTATTCCATCACTCTGCTTCCTTTCCCCTTGGTAAATGGTAAATGTCAGGTTTCCCCTTTCCTGAGAGATACAGCCACTAATGAGTTAAATGAAATAATCGCTGTAGAGTACCATTTCCTCTTTCAACAAAGCTTGGAATAATTTCCCAGTGGTGGTACATGGTTATTTATCTCCTTTCTCTTCGTAATGAATTATAAAGCCATTTGACCATGATCTCTGAGCATCTAGTACCAATTTAATAGAAAAATTCAACTTATGAAAGGAGAATACTTACCAGAAAAGTCTTACATATAAATATAAACCCTGTGAGTTGACTTGGTCATTCTAAAGTTAATTAAAAGACAAAGCCAAACAGCAACACTGTCTTCGGATCAATTCCAACTCCTAGTCAACCCTTGAACACAGAGTAGAATTGTCCCCGTAGGGTTTTCAAGGTTGTAAATCTTTACAGAAACAGACTGTCTTATCTTTCTCCTGGGGAGTGGCCAGTGGATTCAAACCTCAGAGCTTCAGTTTAGTAGTGGAGTTATTTAACCACTGTGTCACCGAGGTTCCTCATAAAATTAACAGTGATCCACCGACAAAAACAAGGCCGCATCCCCTTCACCATACTGCTGACCCACACTTCCTTGAGTGTCAACCTGGATGACGTTGGCCAGCCCCTTAGCCGGCCCATACAGGTGAGTGGTATGCCTATGCTTTGCCCTGCTGGTACTAACTAACACTTTGCCTACTCCATTCCATCTTTTGCCAATGAACCCCTTGAGGATGCAGCAGACATAATTGGGGTCTTAGTCTTGGGAAACTGAGGTGACTTTTTATGGCTTGCTTTCTACGAAAACGTAACAGAACATACATAGACGGGGTCTCAAGGAATCTCTTCTGTAACTCAAAAGCAGATCATATCTGGAGTTTAAAATCCTGACATGCTCTGGAAGCTTCCTAGAAAGTAGAAATCTCCTCCACTCTCACTTTGAGACCCATTTCTATCACCCACCCACCATCTGCTCTAGCTGTGGAGGTGTTGGGGGGGGAGGGGAGACGGCCACCCATTCCAGTTCTGCATTGTTCTTTGCAATTTGGGGGGTGTGGCCTATAAAATAAGGGCCAGGCTGAGGCACCTAATTGCATCTGTCTATTGTATATGTCAACAAATTAACAAAGAAGGAGAGGTCTGAGTCATTAGGAATGAAGTAGAGAGAGATAGTTTGGCGAGAACCTGGTTTCGCTCATCACTGGGATGTCTAGAATAAACAGGCCAAAACCCAAACAATTGTGAATGGTAGTTAATTAGAAATGTACTCAAGGATCCCAATTTAATTGATGGGCAGCATGACTATCTATTCTTTTTTTTTTTCCTTTGATTGATTTTATTTTTACATAAAAAGTTCAATAAAAATTAGATGAAGTAAAGTGATTTTAAACAAGGAGTCCTGGTGTGGCTCTCTGGATTAATGTGCTGGACTGCAAAGTCATCTGAACCACAAGGTCAGTGGTTCGAGCTCACCAGTCACTCCTCAGAAACCTTATACAGGGTTGCTATGAGTCGGAACGACTCAATGGCACTTAACAACAACAACAACATCACCATAGCACGAGGCTGGCCCAAACCACGAGGCAGCCTGCTTTGGAATATTTACATGATAACAAGTTAAACCTTGCAGGAGGACGTAAACCATCCTTACAAAGTCTTCCTCAGATCCTAGCATGTAGATGTTAAAAGCAAAACAAAACCCGACAAACACCAATCTCGATTATTTGTAATGCTACATCAGTTTTGTGTCCTGTATTCGATTTATATCCAGTATTTCCTGTGGGGGAATCTGTACTAGGCTCAAATCAGGTGTAAACAATTTGAGTTAGCGACAAAGGAAACTTTGAATCCCAAGGAAAGCAGTAAAGAAGACCATGCCACCAACAAACACTTCAGCAAAACTTTTGAGTTTGAACTAACAAGCCAACCTCACTCGCCATCTTTCCCCGCAGGCTTTCATCATCTGACAAAAGTGAATGGTCACTTGGGAATGCGGATCTCTTTGCATTCTGTTATATAATTGCTGGCTGAAGAAGTGCATACTGACCAATGGGACCACTCAGACGACAGTCCTCTTAGTATTTCAGACAGAGTGCCGAGAGCACAGCACATGCTATTTGACAAGTGCACATTTGCCACTTTGCTGCGCCTCGTGAGATTTTCTTCTCTTTTCCCACTGTTCATAGTGATACAATGCATCTAATGAATCATTGTTTCTAATGAATTAACTGCCTCCTATAATTGCTATCAAACATTTCATTGTGTGTTTTAAATTAAGCTCCAAGGCTGGTTCATAGAAAGCTTATGTGGGTTGGTTTTCATAATGGACAGAATTCCCCCACTCATTCCATGAGGAAATTGAAACTTAATTTCTGGGTGTTTTCAGGTTATGGAATGGGAAATAAAGAAGCTCCTCTTTGGTAGTTCAGAAGGAGTCCCTTAGGATTTCTCAGTGGGTTTCCTGAGCAGACTGGTTTGGGAGGACACTGGCCTTCGTTTGTTCTTCTCAACAGTGACCCCATAGAATCTACTTATTGGGTTAGAGTTGAGCTGAAGGTGGGAGAGCCAAGGAGGAATTGGTTAGCAGAAATGGGAAGCAGTTGTCTCAAATGTTACAGTTTCTTTGGGAATCACTGATGATCTAGAGCTGGTTCAAGTCCCAAGAAATGACTGCTGAGGTGGGTAGACCTTGAGGGTAGGTCTTTGGGGGAAAAGCACAAATATCAGTGGGTGAACACATCTAAATAAGACTGACCTCAGGAGAGAACCAAGTCAAACACATAACGGGTCCATTTTCTGTGACGCTTTTCCTAATAATACGTTGCTCTCAGTGACTTTTCTCACCTGCGGGCCATTGGATCGCTTACAGGGAAGTCTAATACTTTCATTTCTTGCTTGCGATGCATGGTCTGGCTCCGGATTCAGCAAGCACTCGGCCTTTGGTGAGTTGGGATAATCAAACTGCAGACATATTTTCAGGAGGGATCAGTCACTGGAGAAGGATATCATGTTTGGTAAGGTGGAGGGTCAGAGAAAAAGAGGAAGACTCCCAACAAGATGGATTGGCCAAGTGGCAGCATTGATGGACTCAAGCGTGACAACAATAGTGAGGTTGGCCCAGGATAGGGCAGTGTTTTGTTCTGCTGTGCATAAGGTCACTATGGGTTGGTACCGACTGACTCAAAGGCACCTAACAACAACAACAGGGCCACCTTGGAGGACCGTTCCAGCAGAGCTTTCAGACTAAGAGAGACTAACTACTTCTAAATGTTTAGTCCCTGAAAACCTTATGAAAACAGTATAACACACCTGTCTAGAAAAGAGCTTCCCATGAGCACTCGGGCTTCATCTCTGACTAGAAAACAGATTTCCCATGAGTACCGGGCTTCATCTCTGACTAGAGAAGAGCTTTTCCATGAGCACCCGGGCTTCATCTCTGACTAGAGAAGAGATTTCCCATGAGTACCCGAGTGTTATCTCTGACTAGAGAAGAGCTCTCCCATGAGTGCCTGGGCCTACATTGCTTCCTGCTCTCAAGGGCACCACAAATCCTTCACCCATAACAGCAAGACCGGTTTTCCTGGCTCTGGTCTCCCTCCTCTCTCTGCTACTTACTTCCACAGTGAACTCCGACAGCCACCACACACACCCAAGTACACACACTTCCTTACAGAATCTGAGTTAGGGCCAGGGGATCCCTACAACCCCTCACCTAGGAGGCTGAGAGTCTAATGAAGTAGATACTGTTACATCAAGCAAAACACCTCTTTATTCACTCATTTCCTTCTCAGTGAAGGCCTAGTCATTGCAGGAAAGAGTGATTTGGTACATAGGAAATCTTCAGGGAGATGTTAGGAGTGGCTATGAATAATATATCACATTCCAGAAGGAGGGTTAAAAATCACTCCAATCACTAAGTGAAGAATATTTTAAATGATTCTTAGATTTTGTTCTCACACAAACGACAGGAAGAGCTTACTTATATTTAGTGGCCAATACCGAAATGTCCAGGAAATCTCGAGTTGATGGTAGTGGAGCAGAGTAGACCTGAATTCAAATCCTAATGTTGTACTTTTCTACTTATATAACTCTGGGTAGCAAGAGGCTAATTGTGAGAAACCATTCAGAATTGTTCAGAGGACTTTGCAGTCTTTTCAATCCATTGAGTAGTTATAGCATTGTATCTGTGAATCCAAGCAGCTTGCAAAATGACTTACCATTGGTGTCATCCACTAACCAACACTGAGGGATGTTGTAACAGGTGGTTCTGTGGTGGAGGAGATGAGGGACAAATGATTTCTCTGAGTCCCCTGAAAAGTTGTGCTTTCTATGGTTGGTTTTCATCTCAAATCTGGCAAATATATGTTTCCTTTCTCTCTTTCGTCTTCTCCCTCTGTCTGAACAACTAGAAAGTAAAGCATGTGGTCCATATCTCTGTTCTGATCTTATCCCATGTTCTCCCTGCATCCAGGTTTGTTCAATTGTCCATTGTACTTTGGATGAGCCCCCTCCAGTTCTTTAGGAAAGGGTATGTTCTCAGCATGACAGATCCTACAAAGCAATCCCACGTTATCGTGTTTAGCCAGTTTCATGATAGAGATTTGCAAAAACAGAACAGAGGGGAAATCATCTAATTTTTGGAAATTAGCTAATCTAATTTTTGGAAAATCTCTTTGGAGGGTAAGCCTGAGGGATCTGAATGCTGACCGTTACTCCATGACTTGACTAGATTGAGAGCCATTCAAGAGCAGGGACTCTCTGTCTTGCTCATCACTAGAGCTCTGTTTTCTGACACAATAATGTGGAACACAATAGATGAGCGATACCTGTCTGTGGCTTCGGTAAGAAGAAAGAGTCCTGAAAAAAAAAAAAAAGGCAGGACAAGATGTGGACTTAACCCCCTGTCAGGTGTCCCCGGGGCCACCAGTCACTTACCTAAACTTGCTGGAAAAAGAGTGGACATTAGTGACCATCAAATGACCTCACACCTACCGCTACCCTAACCAGTATCAGGGCCTATCCGTTCACAAAGACAAATACGATGATCAGTCGATCAGTCCACAGACCTTCCATGGTTGCTTGTATAGCTGTCCACTGGGATGGGTCACCTCGAGCTGAGCTGTCCGTACATTGGGCTTCCTCAGGAACTTGCCCAACACCTTCTCGTATGGGACTCTCCTTTGGGGACGCTTCCAGTGTGGGAATCTGGTGGTGACATGGACGGCCATGCCAAGAATCTGGTGTAACTCAACACCCAAGGGACTGGTTGAGAAGACACTTCTCTGTTGCAAATATACATACCATTTGGCCAATGTGCAGGATTGGGCTAACCTTGATTGGGGCTTAGCCAAGTCCTTGACTCACCCTTGTATGGGCTACTGCGTTCGTTCTGTTACAGGGGCCTCTGGTGTGAGGTCTTCTACAAGCTGTAAGCTGGTGCACACTGCCCATGGTGGCTTTTCTAAAGGACTGTGTCTGGTTTCTGCTCCTTTCCACCTGAGACCAAAATCCTAAGAGAATATGCTGACCCTGTTGCCACAGACCTCCGCCACACCCCTCTAGCTAGCTGATGACATCCAGTTCACACTCTTTCCCTACAGCTATGGCCCAAGAGTCTGTACCTGTTTTACGGCCACTGTAGCCTCACTGAAGGACGGCTCTGTCTCGGGAGCCCAGTCCCAATTGTTTCCTTTCTTTGCTAGATGGTACTGATGGCACAAGATCTGTGTTCAATGGCTCATAAAGGTCTCCAGTACTCCAGAATTCCCAGGAAGGTTTGCAGCTCCTTTAGTTTGGCAGAACAGGGGTACGCTTTAACTTTGTTCATTATGGCCTCGGGAACCACTTTTATCTTCCCCGACACCCAACAGTTTGACAGATGTTCCAGGGCCCTGCAGTTTGCTGTCATTAAGGGACTATTCTTTGGAAATCAGGGGTCACACTATAAATGCAGCGCTACTTGCTGAAGCAAGGGCAGAGACGCACAGGGTCCATGACGTCATCAATATGGTGGAACTGGCTGTGGGTCCACCCAGGAACTTGGCCCACTTTTCTAGGTCCTGAACAACTAGCCCATGACACACTGTGGAGCTGAGGATGTTCCCCTGGGTTTCAGTTGTGAATGTCCAGGAATGTCCATGCCACTTGAAGGCAAACTGCCCTTGGCTGTCAGAGTCACTGTTGTTGCTATTGTTAAGTGCCATCAAGTTGGTTCTGACTCATAGCAACCCTTTATAGGGTTTCCAAGGATCATCTGGTGGGTTTAAATCTGCTACCTTGTGGTTCGTAGTCCAGTGCTGATCCTACAGCACCACACTAGAAGTCCATTTGTTGTTGCTGTTGTCAAGTGCCATTGAGTCGATTTTGACCTATCACGACCCTGTATAGAGTTTCCAAGGAGTAGCTGGTGAGCTTGAACTGCTGACCTTGCAGTTCAAATGACTTTGCTGCAGTCTGGCACATTAACCCACAGCACCACACCAGGACTCCATAGAGACATTTTAAAAAGGCATCAGCTAGGTGAAGCACAAAGAGGAAGGTGACCTCTGCTGGAGACAAAAGGCAGAAAGAAGGGGAGAAGAAGAAGAGAGAAGAAGGTAGAAAGGAGTGGTCTTATAGGTTTAACAGGAAGGGAGTGGTCATTGCTAAGGTGATTCAGCTGTGGCCTATCAAAAGCCACGTTGCCCTTTAAACTACACACCTTGTAGCTTAGGGTGGGGAAACAGAAGCCTAAGATTACAAAATGGAGTCTAAGGGAGGGGAGAGGGAAGAACCTGGAAGGTACAGCCTAAAATGGCAGACCTGATATTGTAACATTTCCCCCTCTTTGGTTAAACAAGAAAAATGAATGGTGGTCTCTATGATCCATGCCCACGGGAAAAGGGACGACTGTCATTTTTCCGTAACTACTTCCTGCTGGCATTGGGGCGACGAGGCTGTCTTTGGTCTTTGGGCTTGGACCATGGTTGGTGATGGCTTTGTTGTTGTTGACGATGTTGTAACCAGGTCAGCAGCTGGACTGAGGTTGGTCCCACAGTCTTAGGTCTTCAGCTTGTCACAACAATTGGGTAACAGCTTACTGGGAAATTTGGATATGTGGCCAACTTGCAACTGAACAAAACGAAGAACACAAGGGGCAACTGCCAGTAAAGTGAGGATAATGAGAAATGCTTGCAGTTCCAGTAACTATGCCTGCCCCAATACACCAGGTGTCCCCCAATATCATTGAGAAGAGAAGCAATGTTAGATACGCTACATGAAGAGGGGGTACCAACTTGTTAACCTCTCGGATGTGTACTGTCTTATGCCGTGATCCGTCTGGCATCTACACTGGCCACACCGGCTGTTGAACGGACCGTGAGTGGACCTCTAACCCTAACCTATGCAAGTTCAGTTACAGTGGCCTGGTCTCCTTGTGCTCTCCAAGTAGGCGGTATTACTTGATGTCAGCCACCCAGTGTGGTGGGAGGAAGTGGACTGGGTCTATTTCTCCAACCCAGAATAGCAGATCTCACCACAGGGAACCTTTACACAAAACCCTCCTGTGGTGGTCATCAGTGGCATCCCTCCTAGTAGATCTATCCCTGGGATAAAGTCAGGGAGAGGAGAGATGGTACAGTGAAGGGTCAGCAAAAAAGAGGAAGACCCCCAACAAGATGGATTGGCACAGTGGCAGCAGCGATGGGCTCAAGCAGCAACTGTGAGGATGGCAGAGGACCGGGTTTCATTCTGTTGAGCATAGAGTTGCGATGAGTCAGAACCGAGTCAATGGGCACCTAACAACGACAACGACAAGACAAAGGTGATGCCCGGGTGCTCATGGGAAAGCTCTTCTCTAGTCAGGCCCAGCTGGATCCCATATTTCCACCATTGTCCAAGCAGCTGACCCAAAGCCTTCAGCCCCCACAAAACTCATCTGTGTCCCCCTCTCTATTCAGACAAGAAGTCATTTTCAGGTTGGGCCCCAAGGCATCATGAGGACTCTCACTGTTGCCACCGAAGCTCAGTCCTCAGCCTGACCCGTGACCACCGTAAAGGCCTGGGACCTTTTCCTACAGCCTAAGCAGCTGAACCAGTCTGTCTAAACACTCCCTCCAGCTCTGCCCCTCCTCCAGCCAGCATCCTCTCCCTGAGCATGTTTTGTCTTAGGAGAGTGTGTGAAGCGGGAAAAGATAGTGTTTGCAGACTCTATTAATCTAGGGGTTCACACACTCTCACCAATGTTTTGACACAACACCCGGAGTAGTGGTAGCTTGTTTACATGGTGGCCCTTGGACAGGACAGGGTAGTGGCCAGCCTGGAAGCCACCCTGGCCCTGCCTTCTGGCGGGGCTTCAAGCTATCCATCCGCCACTTTTTAAAAAAAGATATTTTACAGGCTCGACTCATTCTTTATGTCTTGTGCTCTCCCTTTGTTCTCTAACTTAAAATAGTTTACTGTTGTCTGTGAACAGATTCTAATCACTGTTCTATCATGCTGTAAAATCCCATTTAACAGATAAACTGACCCCATGCAAGAAGACCTTAGATATCATCATCTGAAAAAGAAAAGGAAAAAAAAACACCAGAGAGACAATATTCTGTCATTGAATTTTGCTGAACTCTCTAGAGTCTCTTTTTTTTCCCCTTTAATTAAACATTCTTTAATTCTAAAACAAAATATACATTTTTTCCTAGGAAATGCCTCAGGCTCAAATATGCAGTGGTTGGATGCTGTGGGTACCGGTCACCCACACCTGCACCCCACTCCCCATCACAGAGACGCCTCCTGCTGAGGCTGGGCGTATGCACTCTTGAAGTAGAAGACCCTTTATCCATGTTTTGGGCTTCATAATAAACCAGGTCAGCTCCATCCCAGAACATGTTCCCAAATCATGCAGACAGAAGTAAGCTACCAGGGAGAGACAGTGACAGAAGTTGGATTGTTTTATTGCTGCTGCAATTTTTGTTATAATTTGTCGCATAATTTATTTTTACCCCTTTTTTTTAAACTTTTTATTGTGAAGGGAGTGAAAGTCTTCAGAGCATATCATCAGTTTTACATTCAACAGATCATAGACTTTATTTCATTACAATGACTGCGATCCACTCCATGAGTTCATAGTGTTGTTGTTAGGTGCCATCGAGTCAATACTGACCCATAGTGACCTTATGCAAGGAGCTCTGGTAGCATAGTGGTTACGAATCGGGCTGCAAACCTTAAGGTCAGCGGTTCGAAATTACCAGCCGCTCCACGGGAGAAAGATGAGGCTTTCTTCTCCCGTAAGGATTTACACCCTCGGAAACCCTGTATAGGGTCGCTATGGGTCGGAACCAACTCGACGGCACTTAACAACAACAACAACAGTGACCATATGCACAACAGAACGAAACACTGCCCGATCCTGGACCAGCCTCGCTACTGTTGCCATGCTTGAGTCCATCAATGCTGCCACTTGGCCAATCCATCTCATTGGGGGGCCTTCCTCTTTTTCTCATAGTACTGACCTCTATCCACTTTAACATTTGCATTCCTCCCTGTGTTTCCACCTACTTTCCTGTTTCCTCGGCCAACTTCTCTCTTGTTGTATATTGCCTGCCCTTTACACATGCGTCTGGTAATGGAGTAAGTAGATGGCGAGCTGAACTGCTAACCTCAGGGTCAGCAGTTCGAGAGTTTGAATCTACCAACTGCTCTATGGGAGAAAGATGAGGCTTTCTGCTCCCATAAAGATTTACAGCCTTGGAAACTGTGTGCAGGGTTGATATGAGTCGGAACTGACTCCACGGCACATAACAACCAGCAGCCAACACCCTCTAGCCAGTGAATAATTTTTCCTTCCCTCCTGTAACTATGAAAGAATGTTTCTTTTACTGATTTCTTCTTAAAAATATAGTTTGTCAACCAGTAGAAGGTAAAGGGTCTCTCTCGTTTTAGCATTAAAGATTTTTTATGTCCAAACCAGGAAACCAAAGCCACTGGCATCAAGTCGATTCTGACTCACAGTGACCCTGTATGGAATTTCCAAGACAGTGGGTCTTTACAAGAGCAGACAGCTTCATCTTTCTCCCTCAAAGCAGCTGGTGGCTTTGAACTGCCAACCTTCGGTCAGCAGTCCAACACTTAACCCATGGCTCCTTTTTTTTTATGACCCAAACTAACATATAAAAAATGGATTATAAAGCATTCTTTTGCCACACACACACATACACCAAAGGACTGGGCACATGTTTTCCCTCTTATAAAACTAATGTTTAATTGATCCTGGTGCCTGACTTCACTGCTGGGTGGGGTTTAGAAGACCCCAGTTTTCCTTCTGTCATCTCTGGGCCACGTGTCTCCCTTTCGGTCCTGGTGGGGAGATTTGGGGACGTTCCATGGGAGCAGAATTCATCCTGTGTGGTAGAAAGAGTTAGGAAGAACTGGGTTCAAATCTCAGTTCTGCCATGTAACGCTATGAACACAGACAAGGCATGTGATTTTTCTGAGCCTTGGTTGGTTACCTGGTAGCTGTGAGAATCAAGGCTGAAGTATAAAGTGCCTCCCCTCAGTCTTGGAATGTAGTTGTTATTGTTGTTATGTGCTGTGGAGTCGGTTCCGACGCATAACACCCCTGCATGGAGTTTCCAAGGAGCAGCTGGTGAGCTTGAATCACCAACTGTGGGGTTCAACCCGACTTTGCAGTCCAGCGCATTAGCCCACAGCGCCACCCTGGGACTCCACTGCTATAGAACAGCTATTCCCTTCAGCCAGTCAGAATTTAGCAAAGCAGATTATTAAAAGGTCAGCTTAATATCCATCAAAGGGTAAAAGTTCGTTGTTATTTTGGGTGCCTTTGAGGTGACTCTGACTCACAGTGACCCCATGTGACACAGTAAGGTTTTCTTGGTTGTAATCTTTAAGAGAGATTTGTTTCCCATGAGCTCTCAGTGCTGGGTGGGTTCCAACCACCAACCTTTCAGTCAACAGCTTAACCTAACAGTCACTTCACCAGGGATCCCACTGGGGCCAAAGATAACCGCCCCCATAAAAAAAAACCAACTCTTTATCTTAGAGTAGAATTAGTTGTTAACGTGTTGGAAGTCAGAATTGGTGGAACACAGATGCATGCAAAAGGGTATGTGTGAGTTCTCTTGATTCCTTAACAGAGATAACCTAAGTGGGGTGACTTCAACAAACAGAAATTTACTTCCTCACATTTTAGGAGTTAAGACATTCTAGTTTGGGCTGCTGGTTCTAGCGGAAGGTTTTCTCTTCCTTAGCTCTGGAGGCAGGACCTTACCTTTTCTCCTGGACAGTCTCCACAGGGCTTGGCATTCTCTTCCTTCCTTTTCGCTGATCAGTTGCTTGTTTAATCTCCTTTGTCTCTCAAAAGAGATTGGTTTATGACCCACCCTGAACTAATCATGTCTCATCACCATCACAAAGCCAATCCATCCCAAATGAGATGATTACCCCAGGAGTGTTGTTATGTTGTTAGGAGCCTTCCAGTTGGGCTCACAGAGACCCTATGGACGACAGAACCAAATACTCCCTGATTCAGCACCATCCTCACATTTGTTCTTAAGTTTGAACCCATTGACTTGGCCATTGTGTCAGTCCGTCCCTTATTCAATGACCCTCTGCCGAGCACGATGTTATGGACGTCCTGAAAGCTTGCTACATCCACGTCATTAAGGTTGACTCTACTTTGAGAAGGCAGCTCTTCCCAGGTCATAATTTGAGTACCTCCCCACCTGAGGGCCTCATCTTCTGACACTCTATAGGTGACAGTACTCCACTGTCTACTCATGTGAGTTTCAGTGACTAATCTCTCAAAGGTGGATTCCCTCTTCCTTCTTCCTAGTCTGTCTTCATCTGGAAGCCCCACTGAAAGCAGTCCTCTATGGGTGACCTTGTTGGTGTTTGTAACCCTGGTGGCTTAGCTTCTAGCCTCACAGTCACACACAAACCACCTCAGTATGACACACGGATAGATGGGGGGCAGACCACAGACGTAGAGGTGAGGACACCCCACACAGTTCAATCCATAGTACACACTTAATGTTCTAGTGTCCTAAGTCTTGAATGTATGAAGGTCAGTGTTCTCCACATGCAGGAACTGTGAGTTGGTCCAGCGAGCTCGCTAATGTCAGCTGCCATTGCAGGCTGTAGCCACATGGACCATCTGGTAAATTTTTTTATGTTTGATGGAATAAGTTTGCCAAATTTTGGAGCAATGCTGACCTTGATATGAAAACAAGGAAGCTAAAAAGGCATTAAATGCCCAGAACAGTTGTGGCACTAGTGTAGTGACTATCTGAGAAGACTTGTCTTCTTATATACAAAGAGTCTCTGGAGAACACCACCTCCTTACTCGCTGGAAATCCGTGCATATCATGCTGCACGCTGCGTGAGGGTGAAGTGCACAGATGCTGAAGTAAGATGGAACTGGGCACGAATTCTGCCTCTGCCGTTACTAGCTCTGCAACCTTGGGTAATTTACTTAACCTCTCTGCTCCTCACTGTCCTTATCCATTTAGTGGAGATGTTGTTGTTAAGTGCCTTCAAGTTAGCTCTGACTCATAGAGACCCTGTATAGGGTTTCCTAGGAGAAGCTGGTGGGTTTAAATCGCTGAATTCATGTTAGCAGTCCAGTACTCATCCTATAGTACCACACCAGGACAAAGGATGGTATCTATTTTGGGGATATTGTAGGGATTCATGAGATATGAATTTGAATCAACAGATAATTCATGAGTATGAACTATCTTTGTATGTGAGTTAATTAATGCAAATAACCCATGATGAGCACAAAACAGACTTTCAAAGGAAGGTCAGTTGAATATCATTTATCATTCCTCATAGGGTAGAAGCTGTTACTATTAGGTGCACTCGAGTTGATCCCAACCCATAGCAGCCTATAGGACACAGAAGACCTGTCCCAAGGCTATAACCGTTACAAAAGCAGATAACAGCATCTTTCTCCTGTTCTTGTTTTTGTTGCTAAGTTTGATTGAATCATAAAGACTCTCTCTGTATCAGCCTGTGATATGCTGATGATACAACCTTGCTTGCTGAAAGTGAAGAGGACTTAAAATATTTACTGATGAAGATGAAAGAGCACAGCCTTCAGTATGGATTACATCTCAATGTAAAGAAAACAAAAATCCTCACCACTGGACCAATAAACAACATTCTTACCAACGGAGAAAAGATTGAAGTTATCAAGGATTTCATTCTTCTTGGATCAACTATAAACACTCATGGAAGCAGCAGTCAAGAAATCAAATGACGTATTGCATTAGGCAAATCTGCTGCACAGGAACTTTTTAAAGTGTTGAAGAGCAAAGATGTGAGCTTGAGGACTAAGGTGTGCCTGACCCAAGCCATGGTATTTTCACTAAGCTCATACACATGCAAAAGCTGGACAGTGAATAAGGAAGACCATAGAAGAATTAATGCTTTTGAGTTCTGGTGTTGGAGGAGAATATTGAAAGTACCATGGGCTGCCAAAAGAACCAACAGATCTGTGTTGGAAGAAATGCAGCCAGAGTATTCCTTGGAGGCCAGGATGGCCAAACTTCGTCTCTCATATTTCGGACATATTGTCATGAGGGACCAATCACTGGAGAAGAATATCGTGTTTGCTAAGGCAGAGGGTCCGAGCAAAAGAGGAAGACCCCCAGCGAGATGGATTGGCCAAGTGGCAGCATCGATAGGCTCAAGTGTGGCAACAATTGTGAGGTTGGCACAGTGTTTTGTTCTGTTGTGCATAATGTCGCTATGAGTCGGTACCGACTCAATGGCACCTAACAACAACAACATTTCCAAGAGCAACTGGTGAGTTTGAACTGCTGACCTTGCAGTTAGTAATCCAGGGCTGGTCCTACAACAGCACATCAGGGCACATAGTGTTGTGTAGTGCATATGATAATTATTATCATTTCTGACTGGCTTATTATAGTTAATTTTGTTGAGATTGTAGGTGGGACCCCTGTGATGGCTTCAACTTACTTAGTTGTCCCAGACTGCCTCCATTTGCCTTTGGCAACACGGGAGCTGAGCGTTTTCTTAGTTGGAGAGAGCAGGACAAATGCATCATGGGTATGGGAAAGTCAGTCTATAGCTCGCAGGGCACTAACGTTAGCAAAGTAGAGGGAGAGAGGATGTGTCAAGGAGAAAACACCTGGTAAAGACAGGAAACAAAGAAAAGATCACAGTGGATGCCAGAAGAGACTCTGAAAACTGCTCTTGAATGTAGGGTAATTAAGGTAAATGGAAAAAATGTTAAAGCAAAGAACCAAACAGAAGATTTCAAAGGGCAGCTCAGACAGACAAAGCATTATAGTGAAATGTCGAAGATCTGGAGTTAGAAAACCAAAAGAGAAGAACAGGATCAGAATTTCTTAAATTGAACTGAAGACAAAAATTCAAAGCTTAAATTGTAATCTCCAAGGATTCGATGGGCAAAAGAACTGACTGTTACAAGAATCATCCAGAGAAATGGAAAGAATACAGAGGCAGTGCACCAGAATGAAGTGGTTGATGGTCATCTGTTTCAGGAGGTAGCATATGACCAAGAACTGATACTATTGAAGTTCAATGTGCACTGAAGCAATTGGCAAAAAAAAAAAAAAAACAAGACTCCAGGAATTGACAAGCTACCAAGTCAGATGTTCCAACAAATAGGTATCATGTTGGAATTGCTCATCCTTCTTTGCCAGGAAATTCAGAAGACAGCTACCTGGCTTGCTGGCTGAAAGAGATCTATTTTTATGCCCATGCCAAAGAACGGAGCTTCAACGGAATGTGAACATTATTGAACAATGTTAATATCACACACAAATAAAATTTTACTGAAGAGAATTCAAAAATGGTTGCCGCAGTACTTTGACATGGAACTGCCATGAATTCAAGCCAGATTCAGAAGAGAATGTGGAAATAAGGAATATCATTGCTGATGTCCGATGGATCAGCCGAAAGTATGTATACCAGAAAGATGTTTACTTGTGTTTTATTGACTACGTAAAGGCATTTGACTATGTGGATTACAGCAAGTTATGGAGAACAAAGAATGGGAACTCTGGAACACTTAACTGTGCTCCTGCCGATCCTGCACACAGTGTAAGAGGCAGTCTTCGGATCAGAACAAGGGGATAATAAATTGAAGGGTTATATCATTTGACCATTCTTATTTAATCTGTATGCTGAGCAAATGAAATAAACTGGGCTATTTTCTAACTGCAGCACATGACTCGGTTCAGTTGCTGATGAACTTCAGAGATGCTGCTTGAAAGACATCCTTGTTGGAGTTGATAAAGGAATGTTTCAGTGTGAGACAGTGGCTACTGACAGAATGGAGGTTTTCACTTTCTTTGTTCCTCCTATGGTGGCAGAGATGAATTTAAGAAGTGTCAAAAAGCTCTGGTAGCGTAGTGGTTACAAATCAGGCCGCAAACCGCAAGGTCAGGAGTTCAAAACTACCAGCTGTTCCGTGGGAGAAAGATGAGGCTTTCTGCTCCCCGTAAAGATTTACAGCCTCGGAAACCCTGTACAGGGTTGCTATGAGTCAGAACCAACTCCACAGCACACAACAACAACAAATATCTGTAGGAACCTATGTTATAGCTTTGCCCTGAGTTGACACCACAGAGAATTCCATGGAATTCACTTGTATTATTTCAAGTACTTTTTTCTATCAAACAGACCCAGTCTGAAACTTCACAGTGAGCCAAAATTTAAAAGTACCGTAGAAGAACAAACAAATTTGTGTGGGAAGAAGTACAGCCAGAATGCTCCACAGAAGCCAGCATGGCCAGACTTCGTCTCTCATACATTGGACATACCATCAGAAGGAAGCAGTTCCTGGAGAAGGACATCATGTTTGGTAAAGTGGAGGGTCCGAGAAAAAGAGGAAGACTCCCAGTGAGATGGATTGGCAGAATGGCAGCATCAGTGGGCTCAGATGTCATAATTGTGAGGTTGGCATGGGCCCAGGTAGTGTTTCTTCCTATTGTGCATAAGGTGGTTATGAGTCAGAACTGACTCGATGGCACCTAACAACAAGACAACTTTGACAGCTGAGTAATGGCTGTCTTTAAATGTCATTGTTTTGATTATTCTAGAGACTCGGGAAAACAACCACATGTCTCTTATGACTTAGGTAAGACTCAGGGTTTACCTTTGTCAAGACCAAACATTTGTTGTTGTCAGGTGCCATCGAGTCGGAACCGACTCATAGCGACTCCATGCACAGCAGAACGAAACAATGTTCGATCCTCCCAATTCTCATCCATCACCTCATAAATGAATTACTGACTTGGATGTTCCCACTGATGAATCTGAAACAAAATGCTTGCTAGCAAAATGTAGTTACCTTTCTCCTTCTTCCAATTCCCTGAACTTTCACCCACCCTCAGCTGGAGCCAGCATAGTACCTCCCTTAAGGGTGACACGCCACATAAAACATTCTTACTTTGTAATGAAACCACCCTTTCTCTAGTCCCATTTTCCACATCTGGGGTTATTTCAGGAGTCCTGATGGCCCTGTAGGGTAAGCACTAGACTGCTAGCCACATGGTTGGCATTTCAAACCCACCCACCATTCCATTGGAGAAAGATGAGGTTTTCTGCTCCCATAAAGATTACAGCCTATATAGTGTCACTGTGAGTCAGACTTGAACTACGACAGTGTGTTTGGGGTTGGAGTTATTTCTACCAATGTTTATTCTTGCAGATAATAATAGTAATAATTGTTTTCAAAAGTACCTTGAGTTTTTAAGAATGTGGTTTTGTTCTGAATGTTTATTACTTGTTCTATACTATGATCATTTAATAGGAGCCCTGGTAGTGTAGTGGTTACGAATCGGGCTGCGAACCGCAAGGTCAGCAGTTTGAAACTACCAGCTGTTCCCTGGGAGAAAGATGAGGCTTTCTGTTCCCGTAAAGATTTACAGCCTTGGAAACCCTGTACAGGGTTGCTATGAGTCAGAACTGACTCCATGGCACTTAACAACAACAACAACAACATGATCATTTAATCCACTACTCATCTGGCCAACTGACTGCCCATCCCAATGAGAGGTGACGCAGCAGAATGGGGAAATCATCCAACAATATCATTAATGTTTCATGCAGGTAAATTTTTGCTAAAGATCATTTATAAATGGCTGCAAACGTACATTGACAAAGAACTGCCAGAGGTTCAAGCTGGATTCAGATGAGGACGTAGAA
>NW_006408523.1:3126412-3128096 GCF_000296735.1 Chrysochloris asiatica | reverse complement strand
AGAATATTGAAAGTACCATGCGATGCCAAAAGAACAAACCAGTCTGTGTTGGAAGAAGTACAGCCAGATGCTCCTTGGAAGCCAGGATGGCCAGACTTCGTCTCTCATACTTCAGACATAGTATCAGCAGGGACAAGTCCCTGTAGAAGGACATCATTGGTAAAGTGGGGGGTCAGAGAAAAAAGAGGAAGCTCCCCCAAAGAGATGGATTGGCACAGTGGCAGCAGCAATGGGCTCAGACGTAGCAGCAATTGTGAGGTTGGCACAGGACCAGGCAGTGTTTCGTTCCATTGTGCATTGGGCCACTATAAGTCAGTACCAACTCAATGGTACCTAACAACAATAGGAGACAATCATTTAATATAACTCAATAAACATATTTTTTAAATGTTAAAAAAAAAAAAAAAGATGCCTGGTGTGGTGTTGTAGGACTTCAAACTATAAGGTCGGCAGTTCAAACCCACCAGCTGCTCCTTGGAAACCCTACACAGGGTCACAATGAGTTGGAACCGACTTGACAGTACTTAAGAACAATAACAATATGAATAAAGGAGCTTTGGTAGTGAGTTGGGCTGCTAACCGCAAGGTCAGCAGTTCAAATCTTCCAGCCGTTCTGTGGAAGATAGGTGAGGCTTTGTGCTCTAGTAAAGAATTACGGCCTCGGAAGCCCTATATAGGGCACACAGCCACCACCACAACTGTATAAAGAATAATTTGGCTTCGGAATCAGAAGAAAACTCATTAGCAACCTAATATGTGCAGATAACATGACTTATTGATGAAAAGCAAAAACTACAACTTCAGTGTGAATGCAACATCAAGAAAATAAAAATCCTCACAACTGGACCAATAAATAACATCACTATATAATTGGAGAAAAGATTCAAGTTGTCAAGGATTTTGTTCTATTGGCTCCATAATCAATGCCCATGGAAGGAGCAGTCAGGAAATCAAACAATTTCTTGCACTGGGTAAATTTCCTGCAAAAAAACTTCTTAAAAGTGTTCAAGAGCAAAAGCATCACTTAGGAAACCAAGATGCACCTGGCCCAAGCCATGGTCTCTTCAATCTCCTCATATGCATGAAAAAACTGGACAAAGGCAGTCTGAAGAAGAATTGATGCCTTTGAATTATGATGTGGCAAAGAATATTGAATATACTATGGAATGCCAGAATGGACAAATCTGTTTTGGCAGAAGTACAGGCAGAACACTCCTTATAAAAAGGATGGCGAGACTTCATCTCACATACTTTAGACATTTTGTCAGGAGAGATCAATCCCCAGAGAAGGGCATCATGCTTGGCAAAGTGAGGGTCAGCGAAAAGGAGGAAGACCTTCAAGGAGATGGATTAACACAGTTGTTACAAGAATGGCCTCAAACATGGCAATGATTGTGAGGCTGGTGTCGAACAGGGCAGTGTTTTCTTCTGTTGTGCATGGGGTTACTATGAGTCACAACCAACTCAATGGCACCTAACAACAACAAAAAGAATTTAGTCCAGATGTCTCTCACTTGGATTAAATAACCTGGTATGAGCCCCGCAAGGATCCAGCTCCATGAGTTGGAGAGAAAATTGGTTGTTTTCTTTTAAATTTATTTATATCCATCTCTAGTCTGGAATGAATGTGTTTCAACTCGAGGGCAATCAGTGGAGTTGACTTGGAATATGCTCTTAGCTGGAT
>NW_006408523.1:3120623-3125427 GCF_000296735.1 Chrysochloris asiatica | reverse complement strand
ATAATATTATTATTAATATTGTTAAATAATATATTTTAACTTTTACGATGAATTGATGGTTTACAGACAAGATCATCAGTTTTACATTCAACAAATCACACACTTTGTTTCATCTTAATGATTGCAATCCCCTCTCTGTAATAACAGTGATCCCACCTCCTCCCTGTGATTCCCGTTTCCACTCCACCCACCTACCCATCCCTTCTCAACTTGGCCCTGAGGTAAATGGTGCCCTTTTGAATCTTGAATGAGTGACCATTCCATGGTGAGCATACCTCACTAGTGTTGTCGTGTCTCCCACCCCTTCCCATATACCTGTATACCTGTCTCGTACTTGGTTAAAAAGTGGGCCACGACTGTGAATTCTGTTCCAGACCTGAAGGGTGATCAAGAGACATAGTGTTGGGATCCTCCAGTCTCTTTCTGATCAGTAAGCCTGGTCTGTCTTTCTAATCTTGAGTTTTGTTTCACCTTTTCTCCTACTCTTTTCTGGAACCTTCTAATGTGATCTCTTTCAGAGAATTAGGGAACAGACCACCACATCTTTTTCCTGTGGAGCCACACTGGATGGATTCAATCCAACAGCCTTTGGGGTAGCAGCCAAATTCTTAACCCTTCACACCTCTGGTGCCCCTTCAGTTGAACACTGTATCTACTCACATATGTACTGAGTGTGTTGGGAAAGTGGGATCATAGTTCAGAGCACACATGTTATAGTGCAGAAAAGGGAGAGTACAGATCATGAGAATCTGGACAGAAAAATTTCTTAGAATGATTTATTATCACAATGTTCCAAATAAAGGGAGAAAGTGTGTGCGTTCTCTGGGTTTCATTTTCCTCTTCAACAGGGCTGCTATGGGTCGGAACTGACTCGATCGTGTTTATCAACAACAACAACTCAATAAGGTTGCTGTTGTTTTACCAGGTATTTATAAGGTACATTTTAGTCCTGGTGTGGTGCTGCAGGAAAATGCGCTGGACCAAAAGGTGAGTTTGGACTGCAAGGTCGATGGTTCAAACCCACCAACCACTGCTTAAAAACCCTATACAGGATGGCTATGAGTTGGAACCGACTCGATGGCACCTTAACAAGAACAACACAGTCAGAATGACAGAAATTCCTTAAGGAATGATCAGTCCTTATTCATTCTTCTTCTTTTTTAAATCTTATAATTTTACTGTGAAAAAAAAAAGTACATTTTAAAGAACTTGAAGAAATCTGATAGATGGATTAGATACAAACACCATGGGATTATTGCTAATTTTGTAAGATATGATCATGGCATTGTAAAGAGCTCTGGTAGCATAGTGGGTTGTGAGTTGGGCTGTTAACCTAAAGGTCAGCAGTTCGAATCTACTAGCTGCTCTATGGGAGGACAGATGAAATTTTCTGCTCCCATAAAGATTTATAGCCTCAAAAACCCCATACAGGGACAGTGTGGGTCAAAACCACCGCCACAACCATGGCACTTCTGTTTTGTTAAAAATGTGTATACTTAAAAGTGCAAAAGCCACCTACCGACACAGTGGGTTAAATATTGGGCTTCTAACCGAAAGGTCAGCAGTTCAGACCATCTGCTTCTGTGCAGACTGAGTCCCGGAAACCCTGTGGGGACAGTGTTGCTTTACTCTGTCGGGTGCTCTGAGTTGGAAACAACCTGAGAACAGTGGGGGATTTTTTTTAACTGAAGAAGTTTTAAATGACACGATGCTGGAATGTGCTTTAAAATATTTCACAAGACAGAAGACACAAAAGAAATCAGGGGTGGATGAAAGAAATGGAGTAAAATACAAAATGGTGTCTAGTGTGGTGTGGTCTCTACAGGGTGGCTATGAGTCGGAACTGACTCCATGGCACTTAACAACAACAACAACAACAAAGTGTGGTGCTAGATTTACAGAAATTGGTTACATGATAGTCTTTCATGAGAAAATAGTAACAGTTACAGTAACACAAAAGGAAGGCCTTCCTAGAAGTGTGTGTGTGTGTGTGTGTGTGTTCACAAATGCTTGTTGTCGCTGTTGGGTGCCACCAATCAACGTCAACTCACACTGACCACTTCTGACAGAGGAGACCTGTCCCTAGGATTCCCTAAGCTGGGATCGGTGTGGAAACAGATCCTCAGGTCTTCTTCCACAGAGTCACTGGGTGGGTTGGAACTGCCGACCTTTTGGTTAGCAGCCAGTCACTTCACCTCTGTGCCACCGGGGCTCCTTTTAGAATTGCTTTTGGAATGTCAATTCCATGCCAGGTCCTGCCTGTGCTTAGCTATTCAAACACTGAGTCAGTAAGTAGGTGTGACCCCTGCCCAGCTGTAACTGTCTCATGTGTATGTGGGGAGGGGGGGGGGCGGCTCATGATAACCCGACAGTCATTTCCCATGTGGTGAGTCACTGGAAAGGAGAGGGGGAACTCCAGGGCTGAGGGTCCCAGGATGGGAGCGCTCCTCACTTAGATGCAGACCAGTTGGAGAGCTAACACCCAGGGCTTACACAGGGCTCATCCCCAAGCCCTGCCCTTAGCGCTTCTGAGTTGCATTTGCTCAGAAACTTTATTCTCATGCCCACTCCCATCTCACAAAAGTCACTGCTGCCACTGCACACTCTTTCTGAAAACTTCCAGAATATGTAGGAATTTCAAGTTCATTGAGCATTTCATTACCCAGTAGGTCTCATCTGGAAGGTAAGAATGCAAGGTGCTCAGAGGAAACCTTCATGTGGTCATGAAAGTGAGCTGAGGAGAATGTAGGAATAAAGACTCAGGAGGACAAGGGATGGCCAAGGTGGCTGAAGGGTCAAGCCAGGAGGCTGTGGGCACTAGTCCGGCTCCCACAGGAAGCTAACTGGAGAGCCCATAGATTTGTGTGAAGCACTTAAAATATCTCTGGGACTTCAGCATTGTGTCCCAAATAAATCCATATTTAAGTAGCAAACTAAATATAAGGCTGCCTTAAAGAAACCTACTCTTTCTGTAATACATGGTAGAAAATCAAACCATGGATGTTGGGGTTCATTCCCTGGGCACCTACTGTGTGTGACACACTGCAGAGCTCTGGGTGGCACACTACGTATGTGGAGAAACACCAGTCACAGTGCAAGTTAGAGTGGGATGGCTCGGGGCTCATTGACTGATTCAGGGGATGAGAGCTGAGGCGTTTACAGTGGGCAGAATATGCTGCACAGAGAAGGCCAAGCTTGGGGAGAGGATGCTAAACAAACAAACAAACAGCCACTGTCAAGTCCATTCCAACTCACGACAACCCCATGTGTGTAAGAGTACAGTCGGGCTCCAGAGAGTTTATAAGATCTGTGACCTTTCGACAGATCACCAGGCCTTTCTTCTGAGGTGCTTTTGGGTGGACTCAAACCTGCAACCCCTCAGTTAGTAACTGTGCTTAACTGTTTGTGATACCCAGGGACTCCTTGAGGGTGTGTCCCCCCTCTACACGCACGCGTGCGCACACACACACACACACACAACCCACTGCTGTCCAGTTGATTCCAGCTCACAGTGACGCAATAGGATGGAACAGAACTGCCCCCTTGGGTTTCCAAGGCTGTAAATCATTACACAAGCAGGCTGCTTCATCTTTCTCTTGAGGAGCAGCTGGTGGGTTTGAACTACCGGCCTTTTGGGTAGAATGCAATGCCTTGTGGTGTACTTAGGGTACAATAATAATAATTCCTTGTGTTTTTTATATTGTCTTGAACATAGAGACTCTCTCTAACCAAAATAAGCAATTGAATCTTCATATACTCCTGTGAGTTTAGCAAGGTTGTTGTTGTTAAGTGCCATCAAGTTGGTTCTGACCCATAGCAACCCTATATAGGGTTTCCAAGGAGCAGCTGGTGAGCTTGAACTGCCAGTCTTGTAGTTCAACTGGCTTTGCAGTTTGACACATTAACCCACAGCGCCACACGCCAAGTTGTTGTTGTCAGGTGCCATCAAGTCAGTACCGACTCATAGCGACCTTATGCACAGCAAAACGAAACTGCCTGATCCTGGGCCAACCTCACTACTGTTGCCATGCTTGAGTCCATCGATGCTGCCACTTGGCCAGTCCATCTTGTTGGGGGTCATCCTCTTTTTCTCTGACCCTCCACCCTACCAAAGATGATATCCTTCTCCAGTGACTGGTCCGTCCTGACAATATGACAAGCAAGGTAGACATGTATTAATGTTGACTTTCCCAAAGAGAAATCTTTGGGAAAAGTTAGGAGATGTCGGGAGGGAATGGGCTGTTGGTGGCATTGAACAACATGCAGGGAAGTCCAGGCTGTCTCCAGTACAGTGAAGCTTATGGAGCAAACAGGATGGCAATGAAAATCAAGGCTTTGAGGAGGTCTTAGGTACTGGGTAGAACAAGGCAGATGATGGCAAGGCTGGTTAAGAGGTAACAGCTTGGGCCAGTTAAGAGCGGACTTCAAGGTGTGTCTCGTTGTATGGGTTTTTTTGTTTTTGTAGAACCTAGGAAGAAGTCCTTATGCGACGGTTAAGTGCTCAGCTGCAACCAAAAGGTCGGCTGTTCTAACCCTCCCCCCCCCCCCCCGCCAGAGCTCATGTAGTGGGCAGCAGTCTGTCACATGTGGTTACTATGAGTGGGAATCAACTCCGTGGCATCCAACAGAGCGTCGTCATGGTTGTTAAGTGCTGTTGGGTCGGTTCCGATTCACAGCAATCCTGTGTAGGCTTCCTGAGGCTTCAAATCTTTTCGGGAGCATAAAGCCTCATCTTTCTCCCGTGGAGTGGACTCAAACCACAGACCTTAAGGTTCGCAGTCCAGTGCTTATTGTATGGAGTCAC
>NW_006408523.1:3115548-3119638 GCF_000296735.1 Chrysochloris asiatica | reverse complement strand
AAAGGTCTTGTGCAGTAATGTGCCTAATGACTGCTGCTTCCGTGAGTGTTGATAGATGTATATATAGAGAGATAGACAGATATCTTAGTAAATGATCATGTTGATAGACAGATGTATATATAGAGAGATAGACAGATATCTTAGTAAATGATCATGTTGATAGACAGATGTATATAGAGAGAGATAGACAGATATCTTAGTAAATGATCAGTATATGTTTACACCAATGATCTGAGTAGCAACCCAGATGAAGCTGTGTTTGAAAGAACATGTCAACTTCAGACGTAAGTCAGCATCTCTCTTTACTATCCATAAAGTGGGATTTTCTTGGCTACTTCTAAAAATCACAATGATTTCATGAATTCTAGAGACAAAAAAGGACCTGTAAGGTAAACAACTTCAACCCTCTCTCATTTTACAGTTAAACAACTGAGACCTGAGAAGTTAAAGCATTTGCCTGGAAACATGAAAAGAAATAGGTGGAAATGAACAACCCCTTAATGTCTGTTTCCATATACCCTTAATCAGTCCTAGGGAAAATGATCTCTACAACTGAATATTCTGATTAAAAGCCAGTCTCTTATTAATAGGAAATGCTTATTTCTTTGAGGTTTCCATTCATGCCCATAATTCTCCCCACCCCCTGCCCACTCCTGTGTTTTCATGTTACTTCCACTAGGAACAACTTACGATCTAGATTTGAAGTTTTCTGATTTCTATGTTTTAATTGAATATTTGTCATTCAGAACAGGAAATATGTATGGAGACACCTGCCATGAGATTTTTTTCATATCAGTCAAATATATTTGCTATTTTTAAGTTTTGAGAATGGATATGGGGGGGGGGGAAACTAAGGAAATGAAGATTCTGATAAAATTTGTGACTTTGTGTTGCGAGGGCTTTTCCAATGGTTGTCATCCACCTGTCCCCATCGGCAGGGAGTCTGATGGCGCATTGGTTAGTCGTTCAGCTGCTGCTAATTTAGAGGTGACCGGCTCGAGTCTACCGGCCTCTCCTTGGGAGAAAGCTATGGTAGTCTGCTTCTGTGAGGATTTACAGCCTTGGAAATCCTCTGGGGCAGTTCACCTCTGTCTTGTAGGGTTTTGAATCAACTCAACAGTGAAGGTGTTTATGAATCAACACTGGCTAGGAAGCAAAATTATGAAGGCTTACTTCTCTTTTATTTTATTTGTATTAGATCTGACTTTTGTTCCAGTAACGAAGAGTCCGTTCTCCTGACCCCTGACAGCAACGTGGGAAACAGAATTGAAAGCATCCCTCAGCGCATGGCAGTAATCAAAGGGAAAAATAAGGTATTGTTTTATCAAAATAAGTGTTGGCAATAGTATCCTAAAAATACACCATCAGCGCCTATCTGTGGATTTTTATGGGACTAAGACATTATCAAGGAGTCCTGGTGTGGCGCTGTGGGTTAATGTGCCAGACTGCAAAGCCACTTGAACTGCAAGGCTGGTGGTTCAAGCTCACCAGCTACTCCTCGGAAACCCTATCCAGTGTCACTATGGGTCAGAATTGACTCAACAGCACTTAACAACAACAGATATTATCAAAAGCCCCAAAAAAATTCCGAGTGAGAGAATCAAGCCAAGATCCAAGACATCATGAAGTTATGCTGAGAGGAGGACTCAAGCTGCTGTTTTGACCAAAAGACCACCAGTTTCAGAATCATGGTACCCATGGGTGTAGAGTTGACCCCAACTTATAGAGACCCCATGGGACAGTGTAGGACTATCCTTTGGGGTTTTCTTGGCTTGAGTCTTTATGGGATGGGATAACCAGATTGTCTCCCATGGAGCAGCTAGTGGGATTGATCCCTCCACCTCTTGGTTAGCAGTAGAGTACTTAACTGCTGTACCTCTAGGATTCCCTAAAGTAATGTTAATCATTACCCTCGAGTCATTTATAACTTGTAGTAACCATATGTAGGGACTCAAGCCTGTAAATCTTTACGGGAGCTGTAAGTTCTTTTCCCCCCGAGGAGTGGCTGGTGGATCTGAACTGCTGACCTGTTGGTTAGCAGCCCAATGCACAACCCATGATGATGGTACCAGGGATCCTTTACTTGGTCCTCCTGGGACAGGTGCAACTATCTTCCTGGACATCAAAAAGTCCACATCAGTGGTTTGCAGCCCGGCTGCATGTGAGAGATTGTTGTCAGGTGCTGTTGAGTTGCCTCTAATTCATACCAACCCCATGTGACGGAGCAGAACTGTCTGTAGGACTTCCTGGACTGGACCCCAACAAGCAACATCATCAGAAGAGGAGGAAAGATTGAACTTGTCAAGGACTTCATTTTACTTAGGACCACAATCAATCTCCATGGAGGCAGCCATAAGAAACCAAAACCATAAGAAACCAATGGGCACATCTGCTGCAAAAGATCTCTTGAAAGTGTTAAAAAGAAAAAGAAAAAAAATGTCACTCTGAGGTCTAAGATGTTCTTGACCCAAGCCACGATATTTTTTTAATCATCTTGTATGTGTGTGAAAGTTAGATAATAAATAAGGAAGACTGATGCATTTGAATGATGGTGTTGGTGAAGAATATTGAATATACCATGGACTGCAAGAACAAACCAATTTGTCTTAGAAGAAGTGCAGCCAGAATGCTCCTTGTTGTTGTTGTTGTTAAGTGCCATCGAGTCGGTTCCGACCCATAGCGACCCTGTACAGGGTTTCCAAGGGTGTAAATCTTTACGGGAGTAGAAAGCCTTATCTTTCTCCCGCGGAGCAGCTGGTAGTTTCGAACCGCTGACCTTAAGGTTCGCAGCCCGATTCGTAACCACTACGCTACCAGAATGCTCCTTAGAAGTGAGGAAAACAAGTCTTCGTCTCACATACTTGGGACATGTTGTCTGTAAGTACCAGACCCTGGAGAAGAACATCATGTTTGCAAAAGTCAGTGAAAAAAGACTGTCCAGGAGATGGATTGACAAACGGTGGCTGGAAACAATGGGTCCAAACACGCAACAGCAGTGAGGACGGTGGTTCATCCTGCCATCCTGCTGCGTGCCAGAACCGATTCCAGGCATCCTACAACAGTTGAAGCAGATTACCTCATCTCTCTTCAGAGGGGCCAGTGGGTGAGTTCGAACTGCCAACCTTTTGATTTGCAGCTGAGTTCGTAACGATTGTGCTGCCAGGTGGTCACCTTCCAGAGATTGCTGTTGTTGTTGTTAAGTGCCATTGAATGGTTCCAACTCGTAGCAACTTGAAATGGGGTTCCTGAGAAGCAGCTAGTGGATTTGAACTCCTGACCTTGAGGTTAGCAGTCCAATGCTTATCCTCTAGCTCTACACCAGGATTCCCTGTAAGTCTTGGGCTGGGACCTAGGTGAATCTAATGTTAGATTCAATAGAACTGAGAATCGTTGACATAAAGCGGGAACACAAAAAGCGAAAGCTTGGTGTCTTAAGTGGCACAAAAGTTCAGCACTGGGTAACTAACAGAAAGGTTGGTCATTTGAGCCCACTCAGCGGTGCAGCAAAAGAAAGGCCTGGTGATTTGTTTCCAAGAGGTCACATCCATGAGAAGCCTGTGATGCACAACTCTGTGCTAATCCCTGAGTCACCACAGGACAGCAAGTGGTTGTTGTGAGGTGCCAGCAAGTCGGTTTCAACTCATGGCTATCCTGCATAGGATTTCTGAGGCTGCAAATTGTTACACGAGCAGAAAAATCTCATCTTTCTACCGCTGAACAGCTGGTGGGCTCAAACTGTTGACTTCAAGCTAAAATTCAGTGTCTCCATTTCATAAAATAGCTTATTTGTCCTCTTTATAAGGGCAAAGCCTGGCTAAACTGGAGGCACAAACACATACAGACACAGGTAATCAAGATGCCTGTCCCATTCTGGGTCTAGGGGCTCCCTTTCTGCACCCTCCTCCAAAGTTCTGACACACTGTGAGCCAGGCAAACGTTCAGACATATACTGATGCCAACAGCACTCTTGGGCAAGCCAGAGTGCTAATCTCCACTTTAAAGTTAAGAAATACCAGGGGCCTAAGATAACTAGTGTAGTAAGGAGCTCTGATAGCTTAGTGGTTACAACTCGGGCTGCTATCTTCATGGT
>NW_006408523.1:3086427-3114472 GCF_000296735.1 Chrysochloris asiatica | reverse complement strand
GGAACTGACTCCACGGCTCATAACAACAACAAGATAACTGCAGACATACCACTCTGAATACCTCCCATCTTGTCTAATCTTGGAAGCTAAGCAGAGTCGGGCCTGGTTAGGACTTGGATGGGAGACCACCTGGAAATACCAGGTGTATAGGCATGGAGGAGAATATTGAAAGTGCCATGGGCTGCCAAAAGAACCAATAGATCCATTTTGGAAGAAGTGCAGCCAGAGTACTTCTTGGAAGTGCCATGGGCTGCCAAAAGAACCAATAGATCCATTTTGGAAGAAGTGCAGCCAGAGTACTTCTTGGAGGCCAGGATGGCCAAACTTCGTCTCTCATACTACGAACATATTGTCAAGAGGGACAAGTTGCTGGAGAAGGACATCATGTTTGGTAAGGTGGAGGGTCAGAGAAAAAGAGGAAGACCCCCTCTGACATGGATTGGCCAAGAGACAGTATCGATGGACTCAAGCGTGGCAACGATTGTGAGGTTGGCCCAGGATCGGGCAGTGTTTCGTTCCGCTGTGCATAGTGTCGCTATGAGTCGGTACCAACTCGATGGCACCTAACAACAACAACAACAACAACAACAACAACAGGCATTAGGATTTCTGGCGTGGTGCTGCGGGTTAATGCTCTGGACTGCAAGGTCAGTTTGAACTGCAAGGCCAGCAGTTCAAGCTCACCAGCCACTCCTCGGAAATCCTATAACAGGGTCGTTCTGAGTTGGAACCAACTAGGTGGTACTTAACAACAACAACAAGATAAGCTAAAACGACACCACACGGAAGTGGTAAACGAGGGGCACAAATCCATTTCCTTGTCCCAACCCCAGAGTTCTGGTGTGGCGCTGTAGTACTGCTTGGGCCTTCAAACCACCAGCCTCCTCAGAAGCCCTGTTCAAGGTTGCTATGAGTCAGAACCAACTCTCGGGCCCCTAGCAACAGCGGTAATCCCAATCCTATTGTTCTCACAATCCACTGAACACACAAAACCAGGGAAGGTGTCATGGCTTACGTCACCTCAACATTCCCTTGTCAAGGATTTAAGAACCGTTTTTAAAGCTACAGCAAAACAAGTTCTTTACAGTTCTTGTACATGAACAGTAGTTTCAAAACAATCCCATGATGCCTAACTGCTGATAAGAGAGTATGCGAATGAAATCCTCATACCTAAAAAAGGAGGTAACTGTAATCTTAACATTTTAATAGGGGTTGTTGTTGTTAAGTGTCGTCGAGTCATTTCTTACTCATAGCAACCCTGTCTAGGGTCTCCAAGAAGCAGCTGATGACTTTGAACCAACGACCTTGTGATTCAAACCGACCTTGTGCTCTAGTGCTTATCCCACACCGCCACCCCAAGACTCCTTAATATGGGTGGTATCCCATTAAAAGGACTCCTGGTGTGGCATTGTGGGATGAACACTAGACTGGGAACTACAAGGTCAGTAGTTCAAACCTACCAGTTGCTTCTTGGAAACCCTGTACAGGATTGCTATAAGTTGAAACTGACTCCATGATACCTAACAACAACAACAACCACATTTAAAACAAGAGAGAAAGCACTGCCTCAGAGTGGATTAACCACAGAGAGCAAGCTAGGCACCTAGAGGAGCGATGGTTAAGCTTTTGGAAAGTCTGTGGGGAAAGTCTGTGGGACAGACTTGAAGACGCGGAACAGCTGATAGCAGGTTCAAGTCATGCAGCCCCAGGAAGTCTCAAGACCCCACTGGTTGCCATCAGGTCATTTTGTCTTTTTTCTGGCTGTGATAGCCAGAGAAAAAGAGGAAGACCCCCAGCAAGATGGACTGGCAAAGTGGTAGCATCAATGGGCTCAAGTGTGGCAACAACTGTGACTTTGGCCCAGGAGCGAGTAGTGTTTTGTGCTGTTGTGCACAGGGGTCTCTATGAGTCGGTACCAACTCGATGGCACCTAAGAACACCACTGGAGATGGATGCATTGTTGACCACTGGATATCAGAATAAGAATTTTCAAGCTTCCTTTCAATAATAATAACTTCTAATTTGGTATCTTATCCACAAAACCAAGGACCCCTGGTGGCACATTGGTTAAGTGCTCAGCTGCTAACTGAAAGGTCCGTGTTTCGAACCCACCAACCAACCCAAAGGAGAACAATGTGGCAATCTGTTTTTATGAAGATGGAATCTTGTAGGAAAGTCCTACTCCGAGTGGAATGGACTCTTGAGTCAGAATCAACTCTACAGCAATGAGCAATCCACAAAAACTACACAAGAGAAAATAAAACAGAATGAGAAAGCTGGGGGAGATTCCTGATAAGTCCTGGTCTCACGCGGAATCCCCGTAGACAGTAAGGAAGTCCCGCTGAGCGAACATAACTTCCCTGCGTCTCTTATACCGCTTAGGGACAGAAGTCTGGTCCAGTCATTTCACACTGGGCAGAAGATTTAAAATATAGACCTGTATGCCCAGTTGGCACTCAGGAAGGCTCAGGTCAAGCTCTGTCCTGTTCTCTGTACGTCACCAGATGTAAATCAGTTCTTGTGTCTGACCTTCCAGTTCTCTCTCCTCCAAGAAGTGGAGCTAATGACATTTGCCCTACACACTTTGTCGTTATAAAGATGAAATGAAATCACACAATGAGAAAACCTTGTGCAAATAAGACTTTTAAGATGTGATTGTCTTCTTTCCTAATGTGATCCCCCAAATTGGTTATATTTCTATAGAATGAAGACAGTGGGTCAGTAATTGTTCTATTCACTGTGACAAAACGTATTTTACATTTTGTTTTGGTGTTGAGAAGATACCCAGCAAATCATACATCAATTCATCAGTTTCAACATGTAAAATTCAGAATACTGACTATATTCTTTGGGCTCTGTAACCATTCTAAGTCTCCTTTTCTGAACTGTTCCTCCGTTAACATAAACTCACTGTCCCTAAGTTTCCTGTCCAAGCTTTTGAGTTTCTTTTTTTTATTTGATTCCATATTGTTGTTGTTGCTATGTGCTGTGGAGTCCGTTCCGACTCATAGCGACCCTGTACAGGGTTTCCGAGGCTGTAAATCTTTACAGGAGCAGAAAGCCTCATCTTTCTCCCGCGTAACAGCTGGTAGTTTCGAACTGCTAACCTTGTGGCTTGCAGCCCAATTCGTAACCACTACGCTATCAGAGCTCTTTGTTCTACGTAGTTACTACACTACCTATATGATTCCATTTAGACAGGTCTTAAAACAGATACTAAGCACATAATGCTCAAGGCAGACTTTTTAATGTTTTTAACTAGCAAAGCTAAGGAGTCCTGGTGTGGAGCTGTGGGTTAATGCACAGGACTGTAAAGTCAGCTTGAACTGCGAGTTAGCGGTTCAAGCTCACCAGCCGCTCCTTGGAAACCCTATACAAGGTAGCTATGACTCGGAAGCAACTCAACAGCACTTAACAACAACAACCACTAAGCTAAACTATTGTTTACTTTTAAGAAGACTTTCAGGAGATATATTTGGTTTGAGGTTTAAAGGTTGATCTCAGAGCAATAATTTCAGGGGCTTCATCCAGTTGAACTTCATAGCTCCATGAAGTCTGGATTTTATGAAAATTTAAAATTCTGTTCTGCACCTTCCCCCCTTTTGATCTAGATTCCTCTATAGGGTCCTTGATCATCATATTCAATACTAGTAGCTGGGTGCTATCCAGTTCTGGACTCTTGGCAAAGGTGATAATTGTTCATAGAGGTGATTAGCTACAGATTCCGGAGCCTCCTAACTCACCTCCCTCCTCTGTTATTCTAGGGGAATAGAGACAAGCTTTTAAGACCCCCACGTACTACTCAATGATCTAGGGATGAACAGGAACACCAGGCACATTCATTATTAGGCTAATTAACTAATGAAACCATGACCCCACACCTTCAAACCAAGGAACCAAATCTCATGTTAATAGACGCAAAGAGTAGAACTGGTGAATCCATGTAAATTCAGGCCATAAAATTAATCATTTGCTGCTCAAAGTCTAATGTGTTTGTTACAGTTACAATTGCTAACAGAATATGCATTTGTAGTCCTGGTGTGGTGCTGTAAGATAAGCACTGGACCCCAAGGTCGGTTTTGAACTGTAAGGTCGATGGTTCAAACTTACCAACTGCTCCTATGCAGGTTCACTATGAGTCAAAACCGACTCGACAGGTACTTAACAACAACATTGCATTTTAGATGAAGCTTCCACAGCAGATTAGACTCCTGTGTAACAATTCACACACAAGTTGTTCCCTGACATTGGCTGATGTCCTGACGACGTGTCATTGCTCCCCGCAGTCCCACCCTGCCTGCACTGTTTCCTCTCAGCCAGGGTCCCCGCCCTTCTCCTTGCCTTCTCATCTTTGATCTCCAGTAGGTGTTACTCGTTGGGTCTCATGTAGTTGATTGTTTCAAGAAGCAACATTTTTCAGGAGTGCTACTGTTTATTTTCTGGACCAATCTGTTCCTGGCTGAACGATGGCCACCAAGAGCAGCTTCAGGTCCAGGGTCAAAGGGCGACATCTTTACGGGAGCAGACTGCCTTGTCTTTCTACTGAGGAGCCTCGGAGTGGGTTCGAACCACCTACTTTTCAGTTTGTTCTTAACTGTTGTACCACCAGGGTCCCTTAAGGCTTGTTGTTGTTAAATGCCATGGAGCCATTTCTGACTTGTAGAGACCCAGTATAGGGCAGAGATGGTGGTGGTGTGCCATGGAGTCGGTTCCAACTCATAGCGACCCTGCATTGGGTTTCCGAGGCTATAGCAAATCTGTTACAAGACCTTTATAAAGTGTTGAAGAGCAAAGATGTCAGCTTAAGGACTAAGGTGTACCTGACCCAAGCCATGGCATTTTCAGTAACCTCATATGCATGTGAAAGCTGGACAGTGAAAAATGAAGACCGTAGAAGAATTAATGCTTTTTAGTGTTGGAGGAGAATATTGAAAGTGCCATGGACTGCCAAAAGAACCAATAGAGCCGTGTTGGAAGAAGTGCAGCCAGAGTGCTCCTTGGAGGCCAGGATGGCCAAACTTCGTCTCTCATACTTCAGACATATTGTCAGGAGGGACCAGTCGCAGAAGAAGGCTATCATGTTTGGTAAGGTGGAGGGTAAGAGAAAAAGAGGAAGACCCTCAACAAGATGGACTGGCCAATTGGCAGCATCAGTGGGCTCAAGCAAGGGGCAAAGAGTGTGAGGTTGATCCAGGATCAGGCAGTGTTTCGTTCTGTTGTACATAGGGTTGCTATGAGTCAGTACTGACTTGATGGCATCTAACAACAACAAAAAATCTTTACAGGAGCAGAAAAGCCTCATCTTTCTCCTGCAGAACGGCTGGTAGTTTTGAACTGCTGACCTTGAAGTTAGCAGTGCAACTCGTAACCACTATGCTATCAGAGCTGCTTCCTTATATGGTTGTTGTTGTTAAATGCTGTCGAGTATGTTCTGACCCATAGCAACTCCTATTCTGAGTTGACGCTGGTGAGCTTGAACCACCAGCCTTGCAGTTCAAACGGCTTTGCAGTCTGGTGCATTAACCCACAGCACTACACCAGGACCCCTCCTTATAGGATAGGGAGAGCAATAAGACTCCTTTTCCTTGGTTTGTGTTTAGAACTGTGAAAAGTGTGAGTCATTGATTGGTGTTATTAGCAAATGTGTAGTTTTCACATTATGAGTAGGAAGTAGAAGGAAATCAGTGTTAAGTTCACACACACGGGAAATACGTATCAAAGCATTAATTTGTTGAGGCTAGAGAATCGTGGCAAGGTCAAAGTTCTAACAGCATTTCCATTGAAATTCTGGTGAAGGCATAGGGAGAATTGTGCGTTCCGTAATGATGACAAGGACCCACGACAGAACCGATCACACCCAATCACAGAATTACAGCTGCTGTGTTGAAGTTCACACATACACACACACACACTCCCCAATCTCACGTTCTATTTTCCCATCAATGGGCTCAAATGTGCCCCTCCGTCTTAATTTTAGATTCTTCTTACATGACCTTCACACATGGACTTTGATTTCTCCCTGAAACATTTACAAGGAAGCTATATTAGAAACATCCCGAGATTAAAATCATTGTTCCATATATAGATGCTTTAAAAACTGACTCCTGGAAATTCGGCTGAATTACCCATCATCCCACCCATTCCATTCCGTGAGGCACGACCCCATTGTATCACTGAGTTACTAATGCTTCGTGAAAAGGGAAGGAAGGAAGATGTGTGAGTAAACTTCAGACTTACAGGACCTGACTGGTTTTTATGAGTGCCCATGGATCCTATGAGAGCCCAGAGAATGGACTTTAGCATGTTTTTCGAATCTCTGAATCCTTGAGGTGCTTGCAAGGCAAATGGAGGCTAAAAATTATAAAACCTGGTGTGGCACTCAACTGCCATCCACAAGGTCGGTGGTTCAACCAGCTGCTCCTTGGAAACTCTAAACAGGGTCATTATGAGTTAGAACCAACTCGATGGCACTTAACTACAACAGCAACTTTCTAAGTTTCTTAAGAAGAATCTGTCTCTTCCCATAAACCGACCTCCTTGATCAGGTGAGACAAGAGGGCTCCCTGGAACCACTGTCCTGAGATACTGTCAAACCAGAAGCCAAAAGTAAAGCCCTGAGTTCACCTTGTAGCTAAACAGCAAATCAGTTAAAAAAATAATGAGTATCCTGGGGGTGGCACTATAGGATAAGCACTGGATGCTAACCACAGATAAGTGGTTCAAACTCACCAGCTGCTTTTCAGAACCCCTACACAGGGTCACTATGAGTTGGAACCAACTCAGTGGCACTTTACACCAATGTAAGCACTGTACTCCTTTAAACAGTCCCCTCGATGAGACCAAACAGTACTTTAAAACAACGATGGTACTGTAAGGGGACAGGGAAACTAGAGTAATGAAAATGGAGCCATCAGATTTAAAGATCATCGGCATGCCCACACATTATGAGGATTGGAGCCAACGTCCCCAATCGGCTTGTGTCAAAGGAAAACTAAACTGCTGGAGATGACGTCACCAAAAACACAATCTTTTTATTTTTTAATGAATCCATCTCTGTAAAATCAATTTAGGCTGGAACCACCCCACCCCACCCCACCCGGCCAAAGGCTGCTAATTCCAACCACAGAATCATCTAAGCTGCAGGTTGATGGGTACATGTAAAGAGAGGCTTTTGTTGTGAGTTGTAAGTGGATGTGGAAAAACTCTGCCATTTCCCCTCTTCTAAGCTCTGTCCTGGTGTGCCACTGGGAGCTAATGCGCTGAACTGCAAAGTCAGTTTGAGGTCAGCGGTTCAAACTCACCAGCTGCTCCTTGGAAAGCCTATACAGAGTCGCTATGGGTCGAAACAGACTTGACCGCATTTAGCGACAAGAAGAAGCTCTGTACAATAGGCATAGGATTGTGAACCACACGGTTGGTGGTTCGAACCCACCAGATATTCTTGGAGAGAAAGATGAGATTTTCTGCTCACACAAAAATACACAGCCTCGGAAACATACAGGGTCGCTATGAGTTGGAACTGACTCAACAGCACTTAACAACAACTGATGTGAAAACCTGGATTTCTCATTTTATTTTAGGACTTCTGCTTTCTTATTCTTCTTCCCTCTTTTAGAAAGTGGAAACTAATAATGCAGGCACCCTTGGCTGTCCCTTTGGGTGCCCTTTTATCAAAGAGAAGACTGCCAATTCAGATACACACTGCAACTCAGCTTTGTGGCACTTCCTCTTTGAAAGTCTTAAGCTGGTGTTTGGTGACTCAGCTGTTAGGCTATTTTGAGTCTCTTTTTTTTCTTGAAACAATAATATTTGGTATTAGGCATTTGAGCATGGATTTGTGCCTTTTGTCTCATTTGTTGCATAGGTCACACACTGAGACCTACTGCCCATTGAGAAATTGCCTTCCAGTCCGGCCAGACCGCACTGACCCACACACCACACTTAAGTCCCTGTCTTGAAGTCTGTAAAATGGGTACACTTCAATGGTCAAAATGAACATATGTCTAAACATACTACTTTAAAATGTACAAAGGGGCTTCAAAGAAATCCCTGAGCAAATCCTGTTATCTTTTAATGCCAATTTCCATGAAGTTTTTGAAGCTCTCTTGTATATTATCTGGGAGAAGAGAAAAACCAAAACCCATTGTCTCCGAGTGTATTCTAACTCATAGTGACCCTATCGAGGGTTTTGAGACTGTAAATCTTTATGGGAGCAGACAGCCTCGTTAATCTCCTTCACAGGGCTGGTGAGTTTGAACCGCTGACCTTGTGGTTAACAGCCCAGTGTCTAACCCACAGTGCCACCACATAATTTTTCGTACAGTTGATCACAGGATTTAAATTATTTCACTTTATTTTAAGAAATGCTCTCCTTAATCATGGTATTTTCATCTGTCAGTCAGATTTTTCAAACCACGTTGATAGTGTTTGCCTTGAAAACCAGCTGGCAGAGTGTGTGTTTGTATGTGTGTGTGTCTGTGTGTGTAAAACCACCACGAAAGAAGGAAGGGAGAATTTCTATACACAGTTGAATTAGCTTATATGACTCATCTCTGGCAATTCGAGAGGAGATTCTCAAGGAGAAACCCAATCCAAAGAGTAAACACAGCTTTACCAATAGATTTATGTTTTAAGGCAAGAGTCACTTCAGCACGGAGTTTAAGAGCAGAGGTACTAAAAGGCATGAATTCAGCCTGGGTCTATTTGCGGCCCTGTTGGGAAAGTCACTAACTTCTATGATTCTCAGCTGCTGTTCTGTACGAGAGGCAACAGGGTCCACTTTGTAGGGCTTTGGGGGACCCTAGATGAGATAATGTCTGTGAGGTGCCCTACTGGGCTACATGCAGGAACCCAAGAACAAAAAAAATACCATTTTCCATGTCATTTTCGACTTTGATTTTAATAGGGACTGTGATGGTAGGTGAGACTTTCTGGTGGCAATGTGGGTTAAGTGTTGGACTGCTTTTCAAATCCACCAGCAGTTCAAATCCACCAGCTGCTCCATGGGAAAACGATGAAGCTGCATGCTCCTGTACAGATTTAGTGTTAGAATCCCCAGGAGAGCAGTTCTAGTGTGTCCTACAGCATTGCTAGGAGTCAGAATTGTCCTCCTAGTGGCTGTAGGTTTGGGTTTGGTTTGATGAAGGTGTATTGTCCAGGTGTTAAAGGGGAGACGCAGTGTCCACTCTTAGTCAGCTTGAAGGATGGTGACAGAGAAGACTTCTTTATCTGAGGATCAAATAGGCCCATTAACCTCTCTTGTAGAAAAACATTCATGCAAACAAGCGGAGGAGGAAGTGTGTGGAAGGGAGCTCAGGCCTCTGTGTATACTTTGAATCACTGATCTTCCTAAGAGGTGGGGGATGAAAACTTTTGGATTATTATTTCCTTTTAACTGCTGTATTACCCACGGAAGAGTCATGAAAGCAAGAGGACCAGACAGAAGGGAAGCCTGTGAGTAGTAGCATGAAAGGAACGACTAACCTGGTGGCAGCTGGAAAGACGGCACAATCATATAAAACTCATTTCCCGGAGGAGGAAACTGAATACGTGTCCACCTCCGTTCCCAGGAGACCAGAAGCTCTGGATGGTGCCCAGCTACCATGACTGAAAGGCCTGATCAAAGATTCTAGAGAAACAGCCTGACCCAGAGGGGCCAAATGCAGAACAAAATTTCAAATTCTCATGAACATTTTTTAAAATCAGGGAAGTTGGATGAACCCCGCAAAACTGCTACCCTGAAATAATCTTTAATAAACCTGTAGCCAACACTATCCACCAAAACCTTCCCAAATTGCTTATATTCATTAGAAAGTAGGCCTGCTTTGAGCGTTGTGAGAAATATCTATGTGAGATCAGACTGAGGCTGGCTGGGGTGTTTAGGACACACTGCACTTAAGAGGACAGTAGTGGCGGAGTGTGGACCTAGTAGCGAAAACGGTGGTACCACCTGACAGATGTAGCCATGTGGAAATTGCTGAGATGCTGTATCTTTGGATGTGCAGATGTAAACCCACATAAACCATCATTTTTTTTCAAAACTGATCCCTTTATTTTCTCTGAGGAACTCAAACTCAGCTGCTTCTGAGAAGTCTCCCAGAGAATCAGAACCAAGGAGTCCACATGGTCTCTCCCTCACTCTGGAGAAACGTTCTTGTCTCCTGTCAGCATTTGGAGGCCCAACCTTCCTTGGCGATCTCCATGCGTCTTTGCGTCAATCTTCCTGTGGATCCAGGAACTTCACAGTGCAGTCCATAGAGAAAATGACAGAGAATTTGAAGCAACAGACCTGTAAACTAAAACACAACATAACTTCTTGTTAAGTGCCATCAAGTCAGTTTCAACCCATAGTGACGACGTATAGGGTTTCTGAGGAGCAGCTGGTGAGCTCGAGCCACCGACCTTGTGGTTCAAACAGACTTTGCAGTCCAGCGCATTAACCCACAGCGCCACACCAGGACTCGAGAAAAGTACATAGATCCAAGTAAAAACAGCCCATAGGTCGGCAGGACAAAACTAGGAGCGTCTCTTTTTTTGGTCTTCCTGATCTGGAGATCAGAGACATTTATTGGCTAGCGGAGCGTTAGTAAAGGGACGAGCACCTTATTTGTTGTTGTTGGGTGCTGTTGACATGCCATGTGACATAGAAGTACTTCATAGTCATGGTAGCTAGGCAGTCATTACGGGAGCAGAACTCCTGGTCTTACTCCCAAGGAGCTTCTAGGAGATTGGAACCGCCAGACTTTAGGTTAGCGGCTGAGCACTTAAGCAATGCGCCACCAGGGCTCATTCATACATTATTTGGTGGTGGTGGTGATGTGCCGTGGAGTCGGTTCCAACTCACAGCGACCCCCCTCTAGGGTTTCTGAGGCTGTAAATCTTTACGGGAGCAGAAAGCCTCATCTTTCTCCCACGGGAATGAATGATAATCTCGAACTGCTAACGTTGAGGTTAGCAGCCCGATTTGTAAACCCTGTGCTACCAATTTAGCAAGTCTGAAAAACGTTAGGATCCTGCCCAGTGACCAGACCACTTAGTGAGTTGATGTTCCTCATCCTGGAGAGTCTTTGGAAAGGTGACCCCATTAGTCTGAAAGTGTCACCTCAGCCTCTACAGCCAGGGACCAGTGATTCCAGGAGACAGTTTGTGAAGATGTATAAGTAGCTGAATGGGCTTTGTTTTGAAATTTTAAGTATGAGAAATTTACTAGTTTCTTGCATTTTTTCATATATAATAGTACTGATTACTGTTTGGGGTTTATTTGGCGGGTTTTTTTGTAAGACTGGGTTAATAATTCTTGAATATTTGTTTTGTATTGCTCGTTTTTCTATTAAGAGAAGACAAGGCCCCAACCTTTAAACTGTATAAAATATCATGCGTTCTTTTCATTATTTTAGGATGTCGCTTCAAGGTCATGTAAGCTTGACCTCTAACTTGTGAAAGAGCAATCCTAAAATTTAATCGGACAATATTTTTGTTTTCCTCTGTGATCTTTTCTGTCTTCATGTCTGAGACGCAGAATTGCCAGAACAGAACTGAGAATTAAGTCATTCACACAAGTCCACACACGACAACCACAATGAACTTTCCTGCCTCTGGTCTCCCTCAACACCATTTGGGACTACCTACCCCATTTGGTCCTGGTGTGGTGCTGTGGGTTAATGCGCTGGACTGCAATATTGGTGTGAACCACAAGGTTGGTGGTTCAAGCTCACCAGCTGCTCCTTGGAAACCCTTTATAGGGCCGTTATGAGTCGGAACCAACTCGATGGCACTTAATAACAACAACAACAATTCCATTTTGAGGCATCCTGGTGTTGGTGCTGTGGGATAATTCAGTGGACCTCAATGTTGTTTTGAATCACAAGATCAGTGGTTCAAATTCGCCAGCCACTCCTCAGAAACCCTACACAGGGTCGCTATGAGTCAAAACCAACTTGACAGGCACTTAACAACAACAACAACCCCATTTCTGAGTCCTGGTGTGGCGCCACAGGATAATGCACTGGACTGCAAGGTCAGTTTGAACCATAGTGTCCATGGTTCAAGTTCACCAGCCGCTCCTTGGAAACCCTGTGCAGGGTTTCTGTAAGTCAGAACCAACTCGACCGCACTTAACAACAACAATCCCATTTTGATGAGGCACTGGAGGGTAAGCAATGACTGCTAGCCGCAAGGTTGATGGTCCAAACCCACCAGCTGCTCCTCGAAAACCCTATATAGGGTCGCTATGAGTTGGAACCCAGCACTTTGCTCCAACTACCATCACGGTTTTTTAGCACATTAAGAGAGTCCTGATGTGGCGCTGTGGGCTAATGTATCAGACCACAAAGTCATTTGAACTGCAAAGTCGGTGGTTCAATCTCGCCAGCTGCTCCTTGGAAACCCTATACAGGGTACGGCACTTAACAACAACAACAAGAAGGAAATAACTCAGCCAGCCTGTGTCTTTGTCCTTGCTCCTGACCCCAGGTCACCCATACTGTAGGGAAGGGAAGGCCGGGCCCTCACCTGTCCCTCTCAGTGAGGTGGAGTTGAGCACCTCCCATCATTTAGGGCACGCAGCCCTGTGCCTCCGGCTCTGGTCTGTAATCGTTACACCGGCAACAGGAGATAAATAACCCTGAAACCCTCATAGGAGTCGGATGCCATAGGCCCCGATCTCCTGAGGACCTGCTTTCCTGTTATTTTTCCATTCTTGCTGGGGCTTCACACGGCGACAGCTGTCTGGTTACCGCCACCACCAGGGCAGACTGTCTTTGCTGAATGAATGGAATGGTTGCATCCTATCAGCCGTCAGAGGTTTCTTAAGGATGTTGGAATGGCTCTTCCCCCTGTTGCTGGCTAAAGTTTCCTTTTCTTTTGCAGACGGCTAGCACCTTGGTTGTGGCTGACTCTAGAGTTTCTGGAATCTACAGCTGCATGGCTTCCAATAAAGTAGGGACTTTGAAAAGGAACATAAGCTTTTATGTCACAGGTAAGTCAAGTGACAGACACCAGGAGAAGAGTCCACTCACCTCCGTCTCTCCTCCATCCTGTTTGCTTTTACTACAGCTATGCTTAAGCAGTCTTTATCTGACACACACACACACACACACACACACACACACACACACACCACTCCATAGAATTGTCAGACCTTGAGTGCCTTCATCCTTGCTCTCAGGAACAGAATTCTTCAACATCCTTGCATCTCCTAAAGAGTTATTTCCCTGAATTCTCTTAAGAGTTATTTGTGTACAAGGGGGGAAGGCGAGCTTCAAAAAGTTTGTAGAAAAATTCCATTCTTTTCATACCATTTTTCCCATGGACTTTTTGAATCCCCCTCGTATGTCTCCTCCCTGGGCGAACTGTGAATAGAGATGGTGGCATTCCTTTATTGAACTCGATTCAGGACTGAGCGCAGAGACTAACATACGAACTCTTCAGACAGGTGTTCACTAACTATCATGGGAACTATAACATGACATGTGATACAATAACATGATTGTTTTTATTTTAACTACGAAGCTAATTGTTTCGCCACGTAAGTAGTTTCAACTGAAACCTGAAACTGAACCTTGTTTTCAGTAGTAAATATGCTCTCTTCTGGGAGCATTTAAATACGTTAGCCTTCTACTTGGTGGTCACTGCAAGTCTTTAAGCTTCCAAGATACACAGGTGACACTCCCTGGGTCCCTCTATGGGCACAGGAAGGAAGTCCGTAGCTCAAAGTATAAAAACAATTGCCTGGCTCCATACTCCCCCAATTTCTGAGGAAACCTAGGTGGCCTGCCAACTCTCTGGAAACTTTGCACTGCATGGGGCAGGCTGCAGCAGTTGCTTAGAATTTTCCAGAAAGAAATAAGAATGTCTGGTTGCATGAGACCTGGGGTCCTCAGATCTCTGCATGACCCAGCCCCTGAGAAGCAGTGCCGTGGGAGACAGCCATGAGGAGACTCCCAGAGAACGTCACCGGATGGCTCCCTCCCTCCTGTTACGGATGCGAAGAGAGCAGGGGACAGTTAAAGAGAGGGACACAGCTGAGCCCGCCACGCCAACTCAACCACTGTGGTCTCAGATCAGGGAATTGTAAGGAGGAAGTATCTATGTGTCTGCAAATCCCTTTATGGGAAGGGGGGATTCAGGGAGAGATGTCAAAGAGTTTGTTTACAAATCAGTCTCATGATTTGGATTCATCCTTGTGTGAGGGGGGCTTCAAAACAGTTCATGGAAAAATGAAAGGAAGAAAGAATGGAATTTCTCCATGAACTTTTTGAAGGTCCCTTGCATTTAAGCTGGGAATGAGTTAGCACCTAAATCCATAGCCACTCTCTCACCCAGATTACTGTCCCCTCAAATTGAGCAACTCCTGTTCTGTTCTGAATGGGTAGCCACCATGTTGGTGGAAGTCCAGTGAGTACTAGTGTAGGGTAAGTGCTGGACTGCTAACTACAAGGTCAGTGGTACAAACCCATCCTTGGAAACCCTATTCAGAGTTGCTATGAGTGGAACCGACTTGAGTGCACACCACTACCACCACGGCTGTTAAGCAGGACACTTCAGCTCTGTGCTGGGCACTTGAAGAGCCATCAGTATAATGTTCTAGCAACCAAGAAACAAGAAATATTCCATCCAACTGTCTTAGTATTAACATGTATGTGCTGAAGTAATGTCATGGAAGCTATCGTTTCAATATGCAATCAAATCAAACAGACCAGATCCAGTTCTCCAATTTCATTAGCCATTCCTCAAGTGCTCCGTAGGCATTGTATTGGAGAGTATGGCTCTAAGCCTCTAAGGAGGAAGCCAGGCTTGAGGTAACTCTTTGGGGAGGACAGAATCAGAATGGGCTGAGAGAAGAGGACAGCCTTCCTCTGCCATTTCCAGAGCCAAGGCAAGCGTTTCAAAGGAGGCCCACAAACCGTATATCTAACCACTTCCAAGTGTTAAATGAAGCTCACAAGCTGCTAAATGTGTTCCAACTTCCTGCAGACTACTGTACCCCCATGGTGAACCCACAGACTGAGAATTTGGGGGCTTCTCAGAGTTCCCCGGCAGCATGGAGCAGCACCTGGTCATGTAGAAGGAACTGACCCCTGGCTCACCTGCCTTCTCCTCCCTAGCCTACACATTCCCACTGTCCACACTTGGGCCAACAGTCTTCCCTCGGCCACTGCGCACACTGAGAAGCAGGCTTGTCACTGGGCCAACGGACCACTTGCTTGAGATTGTTTGAAGAGGGACTATGGGATTCCAATTAGCCCTACCACCATTTGTCAGTGGGACCCTACAGGGGCACAGCTGTAATACAGCCATGAAAGGCTCAGGTTAGGGTGCTTCATGCCTGGGGCTGAGGGAAGAATTGGACAAGGATGTGCTAAGACTGACCATTTCCTTCTTGCCAAGAGGTTCATTGCTGCTCAGAATTAATTACAGCGCCCATGTCTTGCCTAGCCCAGTTTTTAATAGCTGCATCCGATTTCTGTGTATGACGCTGTTGTCAAAAGAGTCCCAGGCAGAAATCCCTCCGCTCACCAGCACAGTTTGTGGTTTGTTTCTACACGAGCCCTTAAAAAGGAATTGTCGTTGTTAAGTGCTGTCAAGTCTGTTCTGCTTCATAACAATGCTGTACAAGGTTTCCAAGGAGTGGTTCATGGGCTTAAACTGCAGATCTTACAGTTAGCAGTCCACTGCTTATTCTGCAGCGAATTAAAGGGATTAGGAGCATGTAGTTTGAACATACCTATTTGAACATACATACTTCCCTGGAAATTCAGGAGCTTTACAGCTGAGCACAAATTGAACCCCTCAAGCCCAGTCACCTGGCTTAGGCTTGCTCCAAATTTCAGATGCTCTCCCTCCTACCGGATCACTGTGAGCCAGAATCAACTCAATACAGTGGCTTTGGGTTGGTTTGGGGAAGCTCTGTTTCTGATAACGGATCTTAGGAATTATGTTCACACTTGTGTTTGTAAATGAATTCTTCTCTTCTTTCTTTGTTTCTCACTCACATCTTTGTCCCACCATATAGTCTTCTTAGAGGTGGGATGAAGACGTTCTTAGGCATGGTGCCCCTTTCGTGTTCGTTTTCTGAGCGATGAACTCTTCTTGCTTCCATGAAGGGAATGCTTTGAAAAGTGTTGGTAATGTAGTGGTTATGAGTCAGGTTGCTAACCTCACAGCCAGCAGTTCGAAACTACCAGCTGCTCCACGGGAGAAAGATGAAGCTTTCTGCTGCCGTAAAGATTTACCTTGGAAACCCTGTACAGGGTCGCTATGAGTCGGAACCGACTCCACGGCACGCAACCAACCACCACCACCACCAGTGGGGGCGGGAAGAACTCAGACAAGAATGACTGCACACTCAAAGCATGTTGTCCGTTGTCCCTGCTTCTTGATAACAGCAGCAGGATTTTCAAAATGTAAAAGTAAACAGAAAACTGTCGTTGCCTGAGTAAATAAATCTAGGTTTGGGTCTTTACAGAGTCCCATTTCAACCACGTTGCACTTCCTTAGAAAGCAGGACACTTTCAGTCGCCTCCCAGGTGAATGGAAACTGCTAAACCGTGACACCATTCCCATCCTCTGCTGGAGGGACTCAACTTGGGCATTTGCAGCTACTTGAAAGGGGCCCTGGTGGGGCAGTGGGTTAAGCGTCAGCTACTAACAGCATGGTTGGCAGTTCAAACCCACCGGCCACTCCACATGGGGAAGATGAAGCTGTTTGCTCCCGGAATGCTTGGCAGGTCTGCTCTGATGTGCAGGGTCGCTACGGGTTGGAATCAACCCCATGGCAGTGCGTTTGGTTTGCTTGTGAGCAACTCCTTGAAAGATGCACAGTTTCTAGTAAACACGGACTTTCTTTTTAAAGAACACTCTTCTAGTACTCCAGTGGAACTACATTACTCATGGAAACACGGGTCTTACTCCCACCAGATGCATGAGATCTCTGTCACTCCTTTCCATTTCTTCGCTGGTTTCTTTCATGAACTTAATCCACATGCACATCAAAATATCCGCGCTTTCAACACCCACTTTTGTAAGTGGGTGACTGTCACCTAGTCTTGGGCTGAATGTCACTTTCAAATAAGGGCTGATTCTTTGCCCTGGCATCTCCTCAGATGCCGGGGGTGTGAAAGATGCTAATTGATGATAAGGATGTTTGTGCCAAATCTGCAATAGAGACTTCACTAAAAGTGGGGGAAAGTTTCTTGTTCTCACGTTCACTAGAAGGCAATTCTTTCTTGGGTCTGCAGTTTCACTCAAGCTAAAAAAGACAAAACAAAATACCAACATGCATTAAGGGAAAATCCCTCTGCATTGTTCAATCACTGAGGACATTTTATTTATCATCTTGCCTGGATCCAAAAAAGATACCAAAGGGCCCTGTACTGAGAACTAGATCCACATCTCCAAGAGGCTATGTGGTAGCCCAAACCTAATTCCCTTCAGTGATGGCGTCCCCTGCCGAACAGACAGACCCCAGAACTGACTTGTTTCTTCTCTGTTCCAACGTGTGTGCTTTTGCTGTTTTGCTGGCATTCTGCGGGGTGATGGGTGTGTTCGCAGTTACTGAGGGTGAAACAGGAACATCTCTGCCCTCTCTTCCTGGTCTTCCAATGGCACTTAAATGCATTTTATTTTGAGATTCCTGGTGGTGCTTGGCAAAGATAAACAAAATCTTGCATCAGGGAACCTGTGAGCTATTTCCACAGGAAGTTTCAAATCACTAAAGTAAATAGAAGCTCTCTTCATGACCTCAATGGTGTTACTTGGGTTCATGGGTTCTAACGACCAGAAGGAGGTCTCATAAATAGAAACGCTGTGGTCTTTTAAGAAATGCTTCGATTGCCACCGGCACACGGTACATTGGCTCTAATATTTGTGCAGAAACTAATGGCGTGTGCCTTGCTTCTTGTGCCTGGAAAACGTCCCCAGTCAAAACAAGATGGCAAATGAGAGCTGGAGTTTCTGATGGTCCACTGCTGTGCTGAGGAGCACACTGGTTACATGCTTAACTACTAACTGAATGGCTAGTGGCTTGAACCCCCCAGCTGCTCCCCAAGAGAACAACCTGGTACTCAGCTCCCGTAAAGATGACAGCCTAGGAAATCCGATGAGGACAGAGTTCGACTCTGTCCCCTGGAGTCACTATACTCTAGGACACCTAACAACACCAACAGGGTTATGTTAAAAATGACTGTCAGCTGCAACTCCTCTCTTCTGGAACATTCTTAGATTTTCATCTTAAAAGCAGGAAAGCCTCCACTGGTCTCCTCTCTCTCCCAACCACTGACAGTTTCATAAGCCGCTGTGACCCACCGCTCCCAGGTTTCAAATGAATACTTGGCATTCCTTCAGACGTGACACTTTATAATAAAGCCAAAGTCTAACAAAATCAGAAAAAACAAGCAAAGTGAGATTTAGGAAAAGAGTTGATCTGACATCTAATTTTGGACTATTGTCCCCTTAAGGTTTAAAGGTTTCTTTATAGCTTTGTGTGCAGAGGATGATGATGATAATAATAGCACAACATAGTACTTTTCATCTTCAAAGTACTTTGCAGAATGTTGGCCCGGATTCTTTGCTCAAATGCAGATCACCACCAGTAAGTAGTGATGGGAAGGTTTGCAGAGCAGATACATTCAGGGGCTAGTAACCAGGATTTAAAAAAAATAGAAGTCCTTTGGGAAAACAGTCCAAAATGGCAACCCAAAAGTTAAAATGCCGGTCCCGGGTAGGAGAAGAACTTGGAGGCATAATGAAGGTGATTTGGAGGTGGTACGTGGCATTGGAGAAAATGGTCTTGCACGACTTTGTCACTCTTAGAAAGTGCTAAAAATGTTTCTGGGAATAAATTCAATTTCTTAAAAATGACTTTCCATGCACCCCGACCCCACTGTGGAATTGGGCAACTGTCTTTTAGACTGCTTGCCTGGATTGTCAAAGAAATCTTTGCTGTTTTCTACCCAAGTAAGTAAACTGGTTCATCTAACCCAGTGTGCCAGCAAAGACTGCTGGTGGCCATCTGAAACAGCAGTAAGAAGGACAGGAAATTCCAGAAAAGTCGTTGTTTTCCACTGGAAATGTTTAGGATGAAAGTCGGTTTGATTGGCATCAGGAAATCTGGCGCGTGCGTACGTGGGACTTACTAGTCTCCACTGTTGTGCGTAGGGTCGCTATGAGTTGGGAGCTCTGGTAGTGTAGTGGTTACGAATCAGGCTGCGAGTCGCAAGGTCAGCAGTTCGAAACTACCAGCGGTTCCACGGGAGAAAGATGAGGCGGTCTGCTCCCGTAAAGATTTACAGCCTCAGAAACCCTGTACAGGGTCGCTATGAGTCGGAACCAACTCCACGGTACATAACAACAACAACAACAAATCTCCACTTGCTTCCACTCAGCAGTCTATTCTGAATCATTTGGATCAGAAAAGCATCTTTAGTCTTTAGTACAAATGGTTCTTCATTATTTTGCCCACTTCCATTGCCCATTTCAACAGATAAAAGAATGGGAAACCTAGTTATCATCCCAAGTTAGGGGGAAATAAAATCCACTTTGAAGAGCATCTTTGGGCCAATGAGGAAAAAGTACCATCCTATCATACGTTGTTGACACAGTAGCTGCAACTGTGGGCTCAAACATGACAGCTGTGAGGATGACATAGTGTCCCCGTTCTGTTGTGCTGTGAGCCCCACGACACCTAACAACAACAACAGTAAGCATCTATCTTGTTTTGCATTTTCTGCCGCCTTTCTGAACGGCATGAACTTCTTTGCCTCTTACCTGCTGTGTTTGATCCATTTTCTCCACGTTAAAAGAGCAACGCTCCTTCTTGTAATGGCTAGGCTGAGAGAATTTGTGTTGGAATAGCTCTTCAGAGTCTAGAAGCATGAGACAACACTGCTTTTACTGTGAATGAAGTTCTTTCTTCTTTTGTTTTACAGATGTGCCCAATGGTTTTCATGTTCACTTGGACAAAACGCCCACGGAAGGCGAGGACCTGAAACTGTCCTGCACAGTTAACAAGTTCTTATACCGAGACATCACTTGGATTCGACTTCGGACCCTGAATAACCGGACCATGCACCATAGTATCAGCAAGCAAAAAATGGCAGTTGTCAAAGAGTACTCCACGACACTGAATGTGACCATCAAAAACGTTTCCCTGGAAGACTCAGGCACCTATGCCTGCCGATCCAGGAACGTGTTCACAGGGGAAGACGTTCTCCTGAAGATAGAAGTGACAATTAGAGGTGAGCACTGCAACAGAAAAGCTGTTTTCTCTCGGATCTCCAAATTTAAACGCACAAGGAGTGATTGTACCACACAAAGTAATGTAAAACATTAAAGGACTCGTTGACAAGTAAGAGTTGTCTCATATCATCTTGATTTCTTGTCACGGTTGCTAACTTTTCGGCTTCGAGGACATGCTCCTCCCAAAACTGAGTTTGGAGATGGTAGGAGTCCTACTGAGACCTCAGGGCTCTGCTCTCTGTGCCTGACGTGGTGCATCTTTGGATTTGGAGGGTCCCCTGCGCTTCATTTCTATGTCTGCTCTTTGCTGTCTTCTCCTGCTGATTCACGACAACAGGGGACTGGCTGACCCCTTTCCTTCCACTTTTGATGGCAACCGCTTGTTAACCTGTATGTTTCAAAGTGGCACGAACTGAACCATTTTAAACAGAGGCTGGGGTTCTGCCAAAGATGGACAATGAATACATTCATGTTCCAGCTCAGGACGAGTCCGGTTGAATCGGAGGTTCTTGTCAGGATCCCTGCCTGGTTGTATTTGTATTTTGGACTATTTCATCTGCTCTTGATTTGTAAATAGCACCTGGATAGAAAGTTATAATGCTTATTTATTTGAAAATGCTTTTTTTTTTTTTCTTTTTTTACATTAAGCACGTTGAGCTTAAACTGGAGTTCTTAAATTGGGTCCTGGGTGGGGGAAAGGGGTGGGCGGCGAATGTTGGTGTCATTCAGAAATGTCAAATGCTTTCTCATGAGCTGAAGGACAAAGGTCCAGTCAAATCAACCCCACTTTGCTCATCTCCTACCATTCTAAGTAGCTACCAGAGGGGTCCCGAGAAAGGCTTTCCCACTTAGACTGGCTGGCAGCATCTGAAAGTGGGCCAAGTCTTCATTTGAAATGTGCCTGTCCCCTCGTCATCCTTCCAAAGGACTTCACCGTGTAAAAATGATGACGTTCAAAAATGTACCATGTTCAGATTCATCCAGGAAGGTCAAAACCACCCTGCCCAGAGGTTTTGTGCTGTCTTCCCAGCGTCTGGTCGCAATGTGCCCATTTGAGAAAGAAAACAAGACCCACTTTCTCCATAAACAAAAGGTTTGTGGAGTTTCCCCAACATGGGGATTAAGAAAGAGCCACAGTACAAGAAATCGAACCCAAAGCCATTTAAAACAAAACCAAAACGTGTCTGTACCACGGAGAGGTTTGAGCAGGAGGTGACGCTCTCACCGATTACACTTGCATTGTTGACTGGTCGTTCTGTGTATGTAATTTACAAGCTGCAGGAAAACAAACCGTAAGGACCAAAATAGCATGGCCGTGAAGCAAAATGGCCGGGCGGTTCACTGGAAGGAGAGGTGGGGGTGGAGGGGAATAACTAGGACAGCTTTTCAGGCTTGGGAACTCACCAGATTGCTTCCTTCTGTAAGGAACAGGCTCTGTCCCACGGCTCCACTTGTCTTTCACGTGGGAATTGCTTTTGTCAAGTGTGAAAGAATAAACAATACCATTTCCCGCAGAATGCCAGTTCTGTAGCGCCCAAGCAGCTCTGAAAACAATTAGTCACCTGGAAGTTGTCAACCAAAGGGAAGAATAATCAATTGTATCTTACAATTTTACCTATAGCTCTTTGGCCTGGCGTCTTTTTGTCCTTACAAAGTCGGAGTGTGTGTGCTCCCTCAGGAAGCAGGCACTGCCTTGTTTTTACCCCTGGCTAAAACAGCAGATGGACCAATTTTGGGATTGCTTGTGGGAAACATGGTGAGATGGGCAGGCAGAATTTACTATTTCCTCCTTAAATTGGAACAAGCAACTTTAGCATTCACAGGAGATGACTTCTGTCAATTCCTTAGAGTAATTAATTATTCACTATATCATGAATCCCTTTCCAAAGAGTTTCAAAAAACAGAAAGAAATTATTGGACCTCCTTTTTTAGGAGGTGGGGAATGGAGTGGGAATAAAAGAGAAAAGGAGAAAAACACAAAAAACCTAATACGGAGAATAATTTAGAGGGAGTAGGGGATATGAGGCTGGATCCTTAGTCCCCATTCCAAGTGGAGAAGAGAAATGATGAAGATTTAGGGGACCTGGTGGATCATTGAAAAGTTAACCAAGAATCCAATGGGGTGCTATATCCTTGGCTATTCATAACCAGCAGAAATGTCCTGTTAGTCCTATGAAAGCAGATTCGTCACAATTTGAAGGGATCAGTCACACGGTTAAATTTTAGAAATCAGCTATCTACTTCAACCACGCAACTTAGGTTATCAAATACAATTTCAAAGTACTCGCTTCCAAGTGTCAAATTGTGTTACTGTCGTGTATAAAGTGGAAATTGATGAAATAGGATTCCTTGGATGGTTCGTGTACAAAATTGTTCACTTAGAAACTAGACAGAAATGAGAGTTTTTGCAGAAGAGAAATGGGTACAAAGGGGAAATATATATAGACATATATACATATATAAACTGTATACATGTCCATGAGAACCCTGTATTTAACAGACATCTATGTTTCTCCTGTCTGAAGTGTGTTGTATAGAAATAGCGCCTTTGGGAGAGCTTCGTGTTGTATTTGCTCAAATAAAAGGCCCTTTTATTTAATGTTAGCACCGTTTTCCAATACGCTTGTCAGGGAAACCCAAATGCTGCCTGAGGTGACGATGCTATCATTGGTAGCTCTGAAAATCATTTGGATGTTGTGAGCCTGTAATCAGACTAACTTGTGCTAAAGAGGCAGATGGGGCAGCCAGAGATTGTTTCATCATAGCTGTGCTAGGGGAAAGAATGGATTCGAAGTCTGACTGTGTGAACTGGAGCTGAGTTGGCAGGCGCCTGTCAAAGCCACTGAATAATAGTTGGAACGTGATGCTGTTCTTAACCACCTTACCACGTTTCCCTGGCGTGTATGGGCTCCCTGCTACTGAAAAATGTCAACGTGACGAGGCATGAACAAGTGACCAGAAATGGCAGGTTTCTGACAGACTAAGCAGAAGGTCAGCATGGGAATCTATTCATGGCAACTCTGCCTTTTAGGGGCAAGATAGAAGAGGGAAGGCAGGTGTACTGCAGAGGAGATGTGTCGTCATTTATTCCACCTTGGTGAGGAGAAGGTTGGATACATCAGGACACCCCCTTTAGCCCTGTGCTTGCCTTGAGGTTCCAGCCTGTATAAAATGAGAGGAGAATGAATCATACCCCAGGGAACCCTAAACTTCACGAGTTGTGTCTTACTTCTAACAGATGATAGCCCTGCCATGGTATTCATTGGTACTTCAACATGACATCAAAGTGATACAAGCGAGTTCTGGGTAACCTGGGTAACCGAGGACACTAATCCTGGTCCCTGTAGAGACAGGAGACAGGTTTGGGGCTCAGCAGACTCCCTCAGGTGCCATGGACTCTAACACCCAGGGATGTATCAGCTCTGTGGATCACGAGTCATTCCTCAGTGGGGTTCACAGCTGTAGGAACTAGATGAGGAATGAAGACAGGTCCGAGAAAGCCAGCTTCATTGAAACTCCTAATGTGTAGCTCTTAGTGATGCCTTTTGATTTCTGCTCCAGGATTTCTAACCAGGTTGGGGGGGTTCGGGAGGGATGATTTGGGAGGGCAGGAAAGATAGTAAGAGTTGATTTTTGCTCTTTTACCTTGGACATTTGGACCACTGATCCAGTACCCGCCTAACTAGAAAGTCTACTGATCAGCAGGACTGACTTTACTACTTAGTTAAATAGAGACACTGTACTCGCCGGGACTTTGTCTGTGTTGCTGTTTCTATGTAGGATTTTCATGTTGTGATGTATACATCCTAATGTATTAAATTCATTTTGTTGTACTATATTGGTTGGCATTTTATTGAAATAAATTGTATTGTATCATATGTGTATGTTTTAAGAGAAAATAATATAAAATATAATATTTGTGCTATTATATAGTGCAAAAATGACAGACCTGTGCCTTTGTCTCTTGAATTTAATTCTTTGGCCTTGCACTTGGGGAGGGAGCGGAGGCAAGAACTCGTCCCCGGTTGGGCCAGCTGTCTTGCGATTTAGGTTAGCGTCAGTTGAGTAACTAACACAAACACATCCTCACAAACACATGGATGAAACGACTCCCAAAATGATACAAGCCCAACTGTTAACAAATATGTGATCTGTTTCCATGAACACTCCTTACAAGCCTATATTCCAAATCATGCTTGTCACCTCTGCCTCCTAACATGGTGCACAAAGTCCCTGGGCTTTAGCAAAGCTGGCCCCCAAGAAGAGGAAGAAAACAAGTTGGAGATGTGAAAACAGAGAGTTTAGTTCTTGATCCCACTGTGTCCTCACAAAGTTCAATTTATTGTCGCAAATTCTCTGAGAGGGAGCAGCCTGTTAGTCATTAAATGAGAAATGCAGGGAACAAAGTACAAATGAGAACATGGGAGTTGGGTTTTGTTACTTCTCTACTTCTGTCAAATGTCAGTGTGCGCATCCCGTGAGAGGATTAAACTGATGATGTAACCACAATCCCCTTTCTTTCACTAGATCAGGAAACTCCACACCTCCTGAGAAACCTCAGTGACCAAACGGTGACCATCAGCAACTCTACCATTCTAGACTGTCACGCTAAAGGTGTACCAGAGCCTCAGATCACCTGGTTTAAAAACAATCACAAAATACAACAAGAACCTGGTAAGACATTTGTTTTTCCTTGCGCCTATACCTCTTATCCTTTCTCATCTCTCTCTTCCCCTCCCCTCCAGATCTCCTCCTCCTGGTAAATCCAGGGTCACTTTCACAGAGACTTGAAACCAACTTGGGCTCTGGTTCAGTCTCATGTCAACTTCCAATGAGGAATGCTCATCCCAGTTGTTACGCAGACTGTATTTCTAACCCTATAGAAAGATCCTTACAGAATCTATTCATCTGGAAGGCGGTTTTAGATCATGTGTTCACAAAACAAAGCTAAGAGCCACTTCGCAAATGTCAGAACTCACTTTGACAACTGGGAGTGAGGAATTTTTTTCCTGGCTTTTGAGGGCCAGCAGAGCTTTGAATATCTGCTGTATATAAAGTTAGGTTCAAAACTGGTGGTGTGGCACTGTATGATCAAAACTGGACTGAGAACCACAAGGTCGGCAGTTCAAACCCACCAGCTGCTCCTTGGAAGTTTATAGAGAGTCACTTTGAGTTGTAACTGACCCGATGACACTTGACAACATCAATATATAAGGATCAGGGAAGTCAATTTCTAGCCTTTATAGTTCATCTACACTAATTTTAGTCACAGTGCTGTACAGGGTCACTACGAGTCAGAACCGATTCAGAAGAACTTCGCAACAACAACAACAACAATCTTCGTGATCTGATCAGAATAGGAATATTTAGAATGGTCCTTGTCATAATGTTACAAAAACATCAAAACTAGACCAGTGGTTGTAGGTTTCTTTCAACAATGCATATTCATAGAAACACTGAGACGAGAGGCTTTGCAGTAGCTGCTGGCGGACACAATTAGAAACTTGGACCACTTGGGGGCGCTGTGTTCGCTGTGGTGGAGTCTGGCTCACGGTGACCTGTGTGTCCAGTCGAACTTCTCCTCAGGACTTCTAAAGCTGCATCCTTTCCAAGGTAGATCACCAGGTTGTCTTCTGAGATGATCCGGATGGATTCGAACTACCAATCTTTAATCTAGTATCGAAGCACTTAACCCAGTCTCCTAGGGAATCAAACCCACTGCCATCAGGTCAATTCTGATGCATTATGCCCTGTGTAGGGTTTCCAAGGCTGTAAATCTTTATGGGAGCAGACAGCTTCATCTTTCTTCAGAGGAGCAGCTGGTGGGTTTGAACCACCAACCTTGTAGTTAGTAGCCCACCACCTGACCCACAGCACCAGGGGGCTCCTGTTGTTGTTGTTAAGTGCCATCGAGTCGGTCCCGACCCATAGCGACCCTGTGTAGGGTTTCCAAGGAGCAACTGGTGAACTTGAACCACCAACCTTACAGTTCAAGCAACTTTGCTGTCTGATGCATTAGCCCACAGCGCCACAGACTCCTAGTAAGGTTTAAATGAGTTGGCATAACTAAATTGGTCTATCAAAAGAACCCATTGCTGCTGAGTTGGTTCCAACTCACAGAGGCCATATAAAACAGAGTAGCACTGCTCCGTAGTATTTCCAAGACTCTGTAAATCTTTATAGGAGCTTAACAACCTCTCCTTTCTCCCTTGGAGCAACTGGTGAGTGTGAACTGCTTAGTGAATGCCACCTTCTGACCCATCTCATTTCAATAGAAACTAGCCAGTGAGCTGTCCAATATCCGTTGGGATGGTGTTAAAGGATTTCTTCAATAAGTCAGCTCAAGTGTCAAACAACTAGACATAGAGATACCTTTCTAATATACTACTGTCCGCATTTACTGAGCTCAACTACTCTTACATTTTGGTTGTTGGTATTTGATCTCTCCCTCTTCCCTTCATTCACTCTTTAAAATTATTATAGCCTTTTGGAAATAGATTTCTTATGTGTTTATCATGTTTATAAAAGCTCATATGCAATAGTCTCACTTTGGGCAGCAAATGCAGAAACTAACAAACTAGGTTTCATCACTACAACTCTGACTTTCATATTTAATAGATGTTCTTTTAGAATACCAACTCTGTGTGGTGGGTCTTTCTTTACACTGTGAATAGAGATTACAGGTAAACCAAGTGGTAGTCTGTGACTCATTGGTTGCTTCAAAACTGAGCTGAAATTAACAATCTACCCTGAGGCCAGAAGAACTAGATGGTGCCTAACCGTCACTATTGACCATTCTGACCAGAGTCATGTTAGATGTACAGAAGAGAAAAATGTGGAACTGAGCGCAGATTCTTTAAAAAGTCTTGTCTTTTTATATCAGTTGAGACTGAAGGACTCCCTGAGACAGTTGTCGTGAGATACACTCCAAACCTTAAACCAAAATTATTCTTTGAGATCCTGTGTTAGCTAAATAACAGATTGGATTATAAAATAAAACCTTTGAAAAAAACCCCAAAAAACCAATGATAAGAAATCAGATGGTCAAAAATAACTCTAAAGCAAAGATGGAAAGGTAAGTGGAGGTGGGGAAACTAGAGCACTGGGAACTATTTCAACAGGAGGAATGAATGAGAACAATGACTATGGAAAATGTCACCAACATCATGGAATAATTTGCATAGAAATTGCTAAATGGAAAACCTAATTGGTGGTATAAACTTTCACCTTAAACACAATAAAATGCTTTTAAAAAAAAAAATGCTTGAGGAAAAAACTCAAGATCATACCAGGAAAAGCCTTTGGAATGCAGGACTGAGTTTTTTAAAAAATGCTCAGGATAAACTACTTCCTTTAGGGACCAGAAGTGTATCTTCTATAGGAGAGCTGGCAACACAAAGAGAATTTCTATTCGGAGAGGATTTCAGTGATCTGGGTTCATTGATTGGCTGTGGCCGGTGATCATTGTTACAAGTTGAATGACATCTTGCCCCAGTCCAAACAAAATAGGGGAGAGGAAACTGTGCACGCGGGAACGCACACGCTCAGAACAAGCGGCCATAACGCTCCTGCTGAAATAACGAGGGTGGTTGGGGCCAGTTCCCTCCCTTCTCATTTCCTTTCCAGAAAAGGAAGAAAAAAAAAAAAAAAAAAGAGAATATTGTCCAAGAGTTGTTGGAAGAAAACTTCCCTAACATAACAAAAAGCAAGAAGATAAAGTAGTAAATTGTTGGGCCAAAGGGCACCAAGCAGGAACCAAAGGGTCCCTCAGCAGGTCCGGGAAAGCAGTGTTGGAAGCAGCCTCAGAGGG
>NW_006408523.1:3063599-3086327 GCF_000296735.1 Chrysochloris asiatica | reverse complement strand
GGGGCCAGTTCCCTCCCTTCTCATTTCCTTTCCAGACAAAGAAGAAAAAAAAAAAAAAAAAAAAAAAAAACTTTCCAGGGGGTATAGGCATCTTACAGAAGAAATGCTATCCCAAGAAAGTTACAAAAGTAGTAAATTGTTGGGCCAAAGGGCACCAAGCAGGAACCAAAGGGTCCCTCAGCAGGTCCGGGAAAGCAGTGTTGGAAGCAGCCTCAGAGGGGGCAGATTAGAGCTGACCCCCTGAGAACCAAGGCCCTCCCAGCACACAGCACACATTCCCACTGCCTCAGGGTAGTGGTACGAGACTTAGAGGACCTGTGTGGGATGGTTTCACCCTACTCATCACCCTGGACTGCCTGGTGCCCACCCTCTCCTCTTCTCTCACACCTCTGGGTGCCCGGCTTTCCTGGTCCACCCTCTCACTCTCACATCTTGCGCTCACACCTGAATTCTTGCCACCTCCAGGAATCCTGGACACCAGGGTTCTTTCTTTCACTCATGGGATGGAGGCACCAAGACTAATGAGTCTAAAGATGGAACCAGGTGAATTAATAAATAGGGAAATAAGAAACCCTAAGATCCAAACTGGTGACCTTTCACTTAGCAGCTGAGCACTGAGCCAAGTACATTCTTTGGGCTTTGATTTCCTACTTTAAGATCCAGCCTATGGTAGGATCTTAATCATTGATAGTTACAATCCATACCATGGAGCGCATCACTCAATGAGTCTTTTGTTTTAAAGCCTTTGATAGCTTATGTTGCTGCTCTTAAGTGCTGTCAAATCAGTTCCGACTCATAACAACCCTGCATAGGGTTTCCAAGGAACAATTGGTGGTTTGAACCACTGACCTTGTGGTTAGCAGTCCAGTGCTTATCCTACAGAACCACACCAAGACTCTTCATGTGTCTTCTTTATTTGGAAAAAAAAAAAAAGAGCATTTACCAGGATCCTTGCAATAGTTAAGCGCTTGTCTGCTAATCACCACGTCACTGGTTCAAATCCACCAGTGATTCTGGGGGACAGCCTAAGAGACCCTCTGAGACAGTTCTGCTCTGTTACATGGGGTCAGGGGTCACTGTGTGTCCCAATCCATTTGATGTCAACCAACAGCAACAAGGCACTATGTTAAGCATATTACAAGTACCTCATTTCATTTCCACAACAATCTCATTGGTTAGACATATTTTACCAATCTATCTGATGTAGGATAAGCATTTGATTGCTAACCACAAGGTCAACAGTGCAAACATACCAGTCACTCTCAGAAATCCTATACAGGGTTGCTGAGTCAGAACCAACTCAACAGCACAAAAAACACTCTACCACACTGATTATGGACCAACCACTGTTCTAAGCGGAGTCCTGGTGTGGCGCTGTGGGCTAATGCACCAGACTGCAAAGCCATTTGAAATGCAAGGTCGGCGGTTCAAGCTCTCCAGCTGCTCTTCGAAAACCCTATACAGGGTCGCTATGGGTCGGAACCAACTCGACGGCACTTAACAACAACAACAACTGTTCTAAGCACTTTACTAATATGCACGGATTTATGTCTCATGACAATTCTATGAGGCTTGTTTTCTAACCCTAACCCGTTTCACAGACTAAAGGATTAGAAATTTGGGGCCTAGAGAGGAAAAAGACCTTACCCCAGGTCATGGAGTTACTGAGCCACAGAGCAAGCCTCCACTCTGAATGTTAAGGACGTGGAACGAAACATTACATCGTTCACAAGAGAACACATAGGTACCAGTTTCATTTGCCCGAATGGGCATAATAAACATGTGCATGGTATTTATAGCCAATGTATACATGTTATTTAGCTTGTTGTTGTTGTTGAGAGTACACACAACAAAACGCATGCCAATTCAACAATTTCCACATGTACAATTCTGGCTTGTTCCTTCCGCATTCACATTAACTCACTGCCCCTTAATGTTCCCATCTAACCTTTGGTTGCTCTCCCTTTGGTTCCAAATAAGATCATTTTTAAAAGAACATAATGCTTAAAAAAAAAGCATAATTCTCAAGGCAAACATTTCTTTACTAGTGAAGCTGAACTGTTGTTTGGTTTTGAGAAGACTTCCAGGATTATATTTGGAACAAACATATTTAAAACAGTGATTGCCTTCTCACATCCAACCCTTAAAAATTAAGCTTCCCAAAAGCTAGATATTTAAAACATCTTTTTTAAAAATACTCAATGCATAGTTTAAATCATATTTAAGATATCAAAAGAATACTTTTTAAAGAAAATTAGACATGCCATGTATAAAGGAAAAAAATTAATTTGAACCCAAATCCGGTTACTTCTCAGTTTTAGAAGTTCTAGAATTCATGCTCTATACAGTGGAAGCTTGAGCAAGTCAGGTTTGAACTTCAAAGGTCCACTTATATGTGGATTTTTTTTTTTTTTTAATGCTATCGGTGCTCTTGATATAAGCAGTTGTCTCTCTGGTTAATTGCATACCTCAGTAAAAAGTGACCTCTCCAAGTTGTTGTGTATTTCTCATCATGTGCAGCGTGATGTGGTAAATCTTCAATGCCACCAGTGATGCTGGAGGTACTCCCAAGAGACAGAGAAAGGTCATCACATGACAAGAAAATGTTGAATTGCTTAGTATGTTCCAAAGGTTGACGTCTGCTGCTGCGATTACCCACTGTTTCAAGATAAATAAATCCAGTGTAAACCTTGCACTTTTTGCAAAAATACCTTTATTTCACACTGAGATTGCAGCTTTTATGTGGGTGCAGTATATAAAACAGGCATCATATAAAATAAGCTTTTTATGTTATTGGTGGGCTTCAGTAGTAAGCTTGGTTAGTAGTTAAGTTTGGGGGGAATCCAAACTTGGACATGGATTTTCGACTGTTTGGGAAATGGGCACCCCCAGTCCCCCGAGTTGTTATGACAACACTCAGAAAATCCTTAGAGGGCAGCTACTTTGTGTCTGGCACAATACTGATGGTGATGGTGAAGTGCTGGGGAAGCGGTTCCGACCCATAGCGACCCTGTGTGGGGTTTCTGCGGCTATAACTCTTTATGGGAGCAGAAAGCTTCATTTTTCACAGTATTGGGCTTCGTGAAGACTGCAGTAAATAAGAAAACAGCATTCTGAACAACCAGAGCTCTAAAGTAATGAGTGTATTTGTGTTTAAAGGAACGAAGCTTCCTCAAACAGCCAGTAGTGTGTGTTCTTGGCATGTAAGCCTCATCATGTCCTGGAGACACCAGTGCTAATGAGTCTAGAGATGGAACCAGGTGAATTAGTGAACAGGGAAGTAGGAAACGCTATGACTGAGCGTTGAACCAAATACATCGTCTGGGCTTTCATTTCATTCATTCATACGTTCATGTCCAACCTGTCTTAGGTTCTCAGTCACAGTTGGTTGAATACCCAGAATGGAAGCAGATTAAAGAGATTAAAAAGAAATGAGAGAAAATATACCAACAGGTAATACAGGTAGTTATTGTTGACTGCTGTCCGTTTTTCCAAGAACTTTTTGAAGCATACATATATAAAGCTTTTTATTATTATTATTATTTTTACATAAATGGGATTCATTCATTCACTTATGAATGAGCCAACTTTGTGCCAGGCATATCATAAAACCCCAGACCAAACCCACTGCCATCAAGTTGATTCTGACTCATAGCGACCCCATATAGGGTTTCTGAGACTGCACGTCTTCATGGCAGCAGACAGCCTCATCTTTCTCCCATGGAGCAGCTGGTGGGTTTGAACTGCTGACCTTGCAGTTAGCAGTCCACTACCAAGGCTTCTTAGGCATATGATTGTAGTTAAACACAGTTGAGTCATTCCCAACTCATAGTGACCCTGTATGGGGTTTCCAAGATCAGTTGGTGGGTTTGAACCACCGACCTTACAGTTAACAGTCTAGTGAGTATCCTACAACACCATACCAAGACTCCAGGCATATAATGTTGTTAAGTGTCATCGCGTCAGTTCCAACTCATAACGACCCTGTACAGCGTTTTCCAGAAGGAGCTGGTAGGTTTGAACTGCCGACCTTGCAGTTGAAGTTCAGTGCTTATCCTATAAAATTACACACAGACTCCAGGCATATAATTATTGTTGTTAAGTGCCTTTGAGTTAATTCTAACTCATAATGACCCAGTATAAGGTTTCTGAGGAGCAGCTGATGGGTTTGAGCCTCCGACCTTGAGGTTAACAGTTCAGTGCTTATCCTATAGCACCACACCAGGACTCCAAGCATATAATGTTGTTGTTGTTGTTGTTAAGTGCTGTCAAGTCATTTCTGACTCATAACGACCCTGCGCAGGGTTTCCAAGGATAGTTGGCACCACAATTCAGTGGAAAAAGACTAGATTAACCAATCAATGGTGCTGGGACATTTGGTGATTGGTACAGTAAAAAAATAGATCTTCCCATCACACTATACACATACATCCTCATAAAAGATTCCAGATGGACTCGAGACCAAAATACTAAATACTTTGAAACCAAATGAAATCTTTTAAACAGAATTTGTTTTATGTTTAGAAGAGAATATATAAGGGATTCTCTATGATGTGGTAATGTTTGGGTGGTTATGTGCCGTGGAGTTGGTTCCGACTCATAGCAACCTTGTGTAGATTTTTCCAAGGCTGTAAATCTTTATGGGAGCAGAAAAACCTCATCTTTCTCCCATGGAGCAGCTGGTGGGTTTGAACTGCTGACCATGAGGTTCGCAGCCCGATTCCCAATCCAGTGTGTTACCACGTCTCCTTTCTGTATGATATAATTATAGAATTTTTTAAACAAGTAAAAGAAAGCAAGAGAAAGACCCCCAATGAGATGGATTGACTCAGTGGCTGAGTCAATGGGCTCAAACCTAGCAACGATTGTGAGTAAAAAACAGAACCAGGCAGTGTTCATTGTGTTGTACACAGAGCTACTATGGGTCAGAACAGACTCTGGTACCTAACAACAACAACAACAAACAAAGGAAAATAATGATACATTTGACATTAAAAATGTAAAAGCTCTGGTATTAAAAATTCACCATAAGCAATATTTAAACTCTTGTTCATAGGTTAAGGGAAGATTTGACACCAATGTAACCAACAAAGGATTAGTCTCCAGAACACAGATTAATAAAAAGACAAATAGGCCAGTAAAGAAACGGGCCAACGATGGTTGTTGTGAAGTACCGTCGAGTCGGTTCCAATCATAGCGACCCTGTATCGAGTTTCCAAGGAGCAGCTGGTAGGTTTGAACTGATGACATTGTAAGGACAGACAATTCACGAAAAAAGAAGCCTCAATGATAAATAAAAATGTAAGAAGAAGTTGCACCTAACCAGTAATCAGGGAAGTGTAACTGGAAACCGCAGTGAAATGTCTTCACTCGTTCATCTTTTTCTCATCAATTCAAGTTTTATTGCTGCCAGATCTTGATCAGAACAGGGGGGTACAGGAGCTTAAATGCAGATTAAAATGAGAATTGGTGTGTTTGGGGAGGGAATTTGGTAATATATACGTACATACATAACACGACATAAGATGTATCTATAACAATGTTCATTAAAGCATTCTTTTAATACGATAAGACTGAAAACTACCTAACTAGCCTACAGTGTTGTTGTTGTTGGTAGTGTACTGTGGAGTGGGTTCTGACTCAGAGGGTTTCTGAGGCTGTAAATCTTTATGGGGAGCAGAAAGCTTCATCTTTCTCCCCAGAACGGCTAGTAGTTTCGAACTGCTGACCTTGAGCTTCGCAGCCCAACTCATAACCACTACGCTACCAGAGCTCCTTTACAAGGTTGTTACTAGGTGCCATTTGACTCAGCGCCGACTCCTCACAGTCATTGCTAGGTTTGAGGCCTTTGTTGCAGCCACAGTATTAATGCATCGCATGCAGGGGCTTCCCCTTTTTCTCTGACCTTCCACCTGATGATGTCCATCTCCAGGGGCTGGTCCCTCCCGATCGCACATCCAGTACGAGAGACAAACCTCACCAGCCTCATTTCTAAGCATTCTGGCTGTCCTTCTTCCAAGACATTTTTTGTTCTTCTGGTAATCCATGATGCATCCAACATTCTTCATCAAAACCACAATTCATATACATCAAGTTTTTGGTCTTTCTTCTTGATTGTCCAGTTTTTGCATGCCTCTGAAGTGATTTAAAATACCATGGCTTGGATTGCCACCCCCCACCCATCCACTGCCATTGAGTCAGTTCCTACAGACAAAGTAGAACTGTTTCTTTGCGTTTCTGAGACAGTAAATCTTTATGGGAGTGAACAGCCTCATCTTGCTCCTATGGAGTGGTTGTTGAGTTTGAACAGATGACTTTGTGGCTAGCAGCCCAGCACTTCTTCAACACCATAGCTTGGATCAAGTGCATCTTAATAGATAAATGGATTTTTAAAATCTGTGGCTTTTATATATAACGAAATAATACACATCAGTTGAAAATGAACTCCATCTGCAAGTATCAAAAAGAATCATATCAAAACATTACTAGACAAAAAAAAAAAAAGTTGCAAGAGTATATATCCAATGTGATGCTACATATTTAAAATTTTTAAACACACAAAACCATACGTTGTCTAGAAATACAAATGTGTAGATAGAGCCCAAAACTGGCATGAAGCGAACACCACCAACTTCTTAGTGGTACTTTGGAGAGAGAGAAAAGGAAGAGATATCTGTATATTTCATTTCATATGAAAGGGACATCAAAAGCAAATAATGGCCAAATATTGACATCTAATAAGCTTAATGAGTCCTATTATTTTCTTAACTTTTAAGATGTTTGAAATTGATCACAATGAAAAATGTTTTTAATTAAACTAGAACTCCTGTTGAAAGATTAGCTTCTCAGTAAAACGGATCCTCTATCATCTGATAAAGTGAATATCAACAGGTTAAGGCATTAAAGAAATGAAAAGGAGTTAACTCATGGCGATCCTACAGGACAGAGTCGAAGACCCCATAGGGCTTCCAAGACTCAGTTTTTACAGAAGCAAATCACCAGATCTTTCCATGATGGAACAATTTATGAGTTCAAACCACTGGCCTTTTGGTTAGCAGTTGAGCACCATTCCACTGTGTCCCCAAGGAAACCAGAAGAGACAATTAGGGTTAGATATGGGTAGAAGTCCTGGAGTCACTCTGTAAAATAAGCAGTGGACCAAAAGGTCAGTTTGAACCGCAAGGTTGGTGGTTCAACTCCACCGGCCACTCCTTGGAAACCTTATACAGGCTCTCTATGAGTTGAAATCAATTCGACGGCACTTAACAACAACGTGGGTAGAAGAGGGTGGGAAAACAAGGGCTGTTGTCGTTGTTAAGTGCTATCGAGTCGGTTCCCACCCCGTATTGGGTTTCCGAGGAGTGGCTGGTGAGCTTGAACCACCAACCTTGCAGTTCAAACAGCTTTGTGGTCTGGTGCATTGACCCACAGTGCCACACCAGGTACCCACAGTGCCACACCAGGTAGTAGCTATTATACCGTGTTTGTTCGAGAAGGAAAATGCTTAGAAAGAGTAGAGAATGAGGATTCTGAAGGACCTGTGTGACGGTGATCCTTCTGTGGCTGTGACCAGTTCTCATCTTGCTGTGACCAATAAGTCAGGAAGAAGAGCTTTGCTTGCTGATTTGAGGTACCTCTTACTCGCCCTCCGAGGTCTCCTCTCCCCCCAATCCTCTAAATGATGGAAGGAAGAAGTTGTGCCAGATGGTGATATTAACTCACCAGTGTCCTCTCACCTTCCCCACGCCTCCACGTCTCCCTGAGTGAAATCCAAAGCCCATAGACTTTATTCATTCAGGTGTTATCTTTACGTTGGGATCTGAGTAATAGAAAATGGATCGAAGAAGCAAGTCTGCTACAGAAGAGTGTGGTTTGCAGCCACTCACCCCTTCCTTTCTGTGACTGCTCACACGCCCTTGTATTTTCTAAATCACCTCCACCTAAATTATCTGATTGCCCCGCACAGCAGTACTATGAGATAGGCTAAGTTCTTCATTTCATTTTACAGAGCAGGAAAGAACCCCCAAAGCGATGAAAGGGTTTCACCAAGGTTCCATCGTAGAGCGCTCATCTGGACTTACAAGATTGGAACCATCTTTTACTCGTCTCTCTCTTATTCCCATATCCAATAAAGCACTAATTCCTGTAGGTTGTTTCTACAAAGTGGTTATTTCCACGTCTTCCTCTCCACTTCCTTTCCCACCAGCCTAATTTGGGGCTCCGGCATGCCTTTGCCTGAGTTGCAACTGATGAGCTGGAACTCCCAGAGGTCTTTTTTTTTTGCCTCACTCCAGCTCATCCTGCATTTTCTTGTAGACTAAACATCGCTTTCTGTAGGTCACTTCCCTGCTCAAAAATCCGCATGACCCTCAATTTCCTTCTGCAGTGAATCCAAATTCCAGCACTTCAAAGCTCTCCTTAAGGTGAACTCACCTCTTTCAATCAAGTACTCAAAAAAGCACTTTGGAAATGAAAATAACTAACCCAAACATGAAAAAGCGTTCGAAGAAATACATTCTCGTTGATCAAATCAGGAGGGTTTTGTTTTGTTTTTAAATGGCATGTTCAGTACTGACAGTGAGTAATCCTTTCTGGAAGGGAATTTTGTCATATGACAAAATTGACACCGTGACACCCAGTGATGACAACTGGCCTCTGCTAGGACCACCCCCTTACCATCCCCTCACGCTGCTTCAGGAATCTGTTTCAGGATTAACCCTCTGTGTCCTGTACTGTTGACATCTCCCTATACTGGTTGATTCCTATCAGCACCTGAGTGTGCTGCGCAATGTCACATCTCAAAAAAGAATCCATTCCTAGACCTTGTGTTGCTCTCGTGCTGCCTCCTTGGGAGACAGCCTCATCACCAACTCCACTACTTGACCTTCTCTACGCTCTCCGCCACTGACTTGAATCTTCTTCTCCCACATACCACTGAGAAGTCTTGAGGCTGATTATGGAACCCCATGTGACAGAGGAGAACTGCCCCACAGGGTTTCCTAGGCTGTCATCTATTGTGTCACTATATACTCATATATACTCTTATAGCTCATCCACTCACAGTGCCCCCTGGTGTAACAGAGTAGAACTGCCCCACAGGGTTTCCTAGGCTGTCATCTGTATGGGAGCAGATTGCCAGACCTTTCCATGGAACCACTGTGCAGGTCAGTAAAGCCAACCTTTCAGTTAGCAACCAAGCACTTAACTGTTGAGCCACTAGGACTCATTGTCCACTGAAACTACTCATCCTCAACTCCAGTGCTGGTGTGAACTCAATCCTCAGCAGGATTAAACAAAGAGGACTCCTTTCCGAAACACTTTTCTTGTGGTGCTGTGGGCTAATGTGTCAGACTTTTGCAAAGTTGTTTGAACTGCAAGGTCAGTGGTTCAAGCTCACCAGTTACTCCTTGGAAATCCTATACAGGGTTGCTATGGGTCGGAATCGACTCGACGGCACTTAACAATAACAACAGGGACCATGCTTTCCTGGTTTTCTTCCCATTTCATAAGCAGCAACTTCTTAGTCTTTGTTGCCGCTTCCCCTTCTCTTACCCTTGGGCTTTCTCACTCATCTATATGAACTCACTACCTAGACGATTTTTTCCCCCATCACCTCGCTTTAAGGACCTTCTCTACGCTGTCTGTTTAGTTTGACCTAGCCCAGCCCTCTTCTCTGAGCTCCCAAAGAATCCCCGTCGGATGTGCAACGGGGCACCTCAAACTTACTATGTGCAAAACACAACAGAATTCTTGATTTTTCTCCTTCCAACCTGCTCCCAAACAAGCCTTCTTCACCTCAGGAGAGGTTCCACCATCGTAGCAGGTGTTCAGATGATTAACCTTGAAGCCAACCTTGTCCTCTTTCTCACATACCTGCTCTAATCCATATGCAAGCCCACTGGTTCTCCCTTCAAAAGAAAGAAGTCTCAGAAGTCACCAATTCTCACCATGTTTAATATGCCACTCTGGTCCAAGCCTCCATGTCTGTCACTGGACAAGGTCAGTGGTCAGCTGCTTCGCCCTGTTCCCTTCTTGGCCTCATAGAACCTTACCACCGTCTAGTGGCTTCCCACTCTGCTTTTATCACAATTAAACATGAAAAAGTAAAATAAAATGAGAAGGAAAAACATCTGGGAGGCTAGAGTGTAGGTTTTATAAATGTGGGGTTTTTTAAGTTTTTATTGTGAATTGAGTGATAGTTTATATGGGAGAACATCAGTTTTACATTCATCCTACCGTACGTCATTTCATTGCAATGATTACAATCCCCTCCATGCATCATCATTCAACAGCATTTGCTTCCATTTCCTCTGTTTGTTTTGTTTTGTTTTTGCATGTACGTGGACGCACTCAGGAATATATGACCATTCAAACAACTCAAGGGTACATCCCGCAAACCTGCCCCCCGGCTGTCAGCATACAGCCCTTCTCCCTCCTTGAGTCCAGAGTCCCCAGCTGCTCTCCCCATCTCTCCACGTCATGATTTATTTTTACACTTTATGTTTTTGAATATTCTCAAATGTTTCATATTAAGTCTATCTTAATATGAAATCAGCAGAATACAAGCTATATAAACTAACAGAAGATTGCCTGTAGTCTAGATGGGCCAGTTTTATCCCGAGTCCAGAGTAAGTTCTTAATAATGTGTGTTCATACCAGCCTGTGCCTTTTCCCGCCCACGAATGCCTTCCTTTCTCACTTCCTTTCTGTCTTCATTGGATAAGCTGAACTGAATTTACTAATTCTCACTCACTAAATCTTTTCTGTTTGCTAGCGTACATATATGCATCAATGAGTGTGTGAAGGAGTTCTGGAGGCACATAGCCTCAGTGGGCTAAGCACTGGACAATTAACCATAAAGTCAGCGGTTCAAACCCACCAGTCACTCTTAGGGAGAAAGATGAGGTTGCCTGTTTCCATGAAGGTTTACAGCCTCGGAAACCTGGGGAACAGTTCTCTTCTGTCTGAAAGGGTTGTTATGGGTTACAATCCACTCAAGGACAGTGCGTTTGGTTTCATTGGTGCCTTGAGTAAGAGAATATGTATGTTGGTCTGTGTTCATTCTCCTTCCTCATAAGATACATCTTAACCTGTCCCCCCAGCTCCCCCAGTCCCCCTGCCCCGTCCCCCCGCTCCCAAGTCTCTAACTTATAGTCCTGATGACAGAGTACTTAATATTCATAGATAATACTGGGTGTCAAAGCTACCAGGTCCTGAAATTGGAGTCTGAAAACTTGGGGTGCTCCTTCCTTCATTCAGCTTATACAAGGGGCTTCAAGTGTGTGGGAAAATTCCATTATCTTTGTGTTCCATTTTTTTACACATTTTTTGAAGCTTCCTTGAATTTGTTGAGCACTTACCACCCGCCAGGCCCTTGCCATTCATTTTGTTTTCCCAACAGGACCTGCTTTCATTTTCATCAGAGGACCGAGGAAACTGAAACTCACACTGCTCCCACACGCCACTTGCTTAAAGTGACAGAGCGTGGAGTGGTCAGGCCTGGCTTAAAACAGAGCAGCAAGACCCCAGACCCCAGCCACTCACCAGTAGACCGTTTGTCCTCACCAGGCTACATGGTGAATGAAAGGCGATTTCCTTTGAAATCTATGTCTCGAATATGCATTCTAATCTCACCAGATCTGTTTCCTCCTTTGTAAACCAGAGACAATAGTAATACTTGACAAAACAAAACAGCCCACAACCATCAGCTGCTATGAGTCAGAACTGCCAACTTTGCAGTTCAAATCGACCTTGAGGTCGAGTGCTAATCCTGGTACCGCAGCAGGACTCCCGTCTAGGACACAGTAAAACCGCTCCTTAGGGTTTCTAAGACGGTACATCTTGACAGGAGCAGACAGCCCCTTTCTTCTGCCTAGGAGTGGTTGGTGAGTTTCAACCACAGCCAACCTGGTGGTTAGCAGCTTCACATTTAACCCATTGTGTCTCCAGAGCTCCTTAATACCTGGCAACCAAATCAAACCCAAACCATTGCTGCAAGGCGATTCCTACTCACAGCTGCTCTGTGTATGGTTCCCCGAAGCTGTGGATCTTAACGGGGGCAGCCAACCTCAGCTTTCTTCCAAGGAGTGGCTGGTGGGTTTGAACTGTCAATCTTGCGATCAGCAGTCCGCTGCTTATCCCCCTGCATCAGGAAGGTTCAGTTGTATAAGTGTTAAGATGTAAATGTTGTTGTTGGTGGTGATCCCAGGTGACAGAGGAGAGCTGCCCCTAGGGTGCTATCCGTACAGAATAGATCATTGGCCTTTTGTTTAGCAGTCAAGTGCTTAACTATTGCTCCACCAGAACTCTTTACAAAAGGAATAGTGTCGCACGCAGTTTCTAGACGTTGCAGGCATTTGATAACTGGTTGTTGTTGTTAGGTGCCTGCCTGATGCTCAACAGAACAGAATGAAACACCACCCGGTCCTGTGCCATCCTCACAATTGTTACGTTTCAGCCCATTGCTGCTGCCACTGTACCAATCCACCTTGTTGAGGTTCTTCTGCTCTCTCACTGACCCTCCACTTTACCAAGCAAGCATGATGTCTTTCTCCAGGGACAGGTCCCTTCTGATAATATGTCTGAAGTTTGAGAGACGAAGTCTCGCCATCTTGGATTCTAAGGAACATTCTGGTTGTACTCCTTCCAAGTCAGATCTATTGGTTCTTTTGGCAGCCCATGGCACTTTCGATAAATATTCTCCTCCAACACCATAGCTCAAATGCATCAATTCTTCTACGATCTTCCTTATTCACTGTCCAACTTTCACATGCATGTTAGGCTATGGAACATACCATGGCTGGGGTCAGCTGCACCTTAGTCCTCAAGCTGACATCTTTGCTCTTCAACACTTTAAAGAGGTCTTATGCAGCAGATTTGCCTAATGCAATACGTCATCTGATTTCTTAACTGCTGCTTCCATGAGTATTGATTATAGATTCAAATAAAATTAAGTCTTTGACAACTTTAATCTTTTCTCAATTTGTTGTTGTTGTTAAGTGCAATCAAAACAATTCTGACTCAGTGACCTTATATAGTCCTTATGGTTCAAACCAACCTTATAGTCCAGTGCTTATCCTACAGTGCCACACCAGGTCTCTTTTCTCCATGTATAAGAATGTTGTTTATTGGTCCAGTGGTACGTATTTTTGTTTTCTTTACACTGAGGTGCAACCCATGCTGAAGACTGTGGTCTTTGATCTTCATCAGTAAGTATTTTAAGTCCTCTTTGCTTTTCAGCAAGCAAGGTTGTATCATCTACATATTGTAGGTTGTTAATGAATCTTCCTCCAATCCTTATGCCTCATTCTTCTCCATATAATCCAGCCTCTCAGATTATTTGCTCAGCATACAGATTGAATAAGCATGGTGCAAGAATACAACCCTGGGGCACACCTTTCCTGATTTGAAACCAGTCGGTGTTCCCTTGTTCTGTTTCAATGACTGCCTCTTGCTCTATATGTAGGTTCCTTGTAAGCACAGTTATTGTTCCGGAATACTCGTTCTCCGCAATGTTATCCATAGCTTATCATGATCCACACGTCAAAAGCATAGTCAGTGAAGCATAGGTAGTAGCTGTTGTCAGTGACAAACAGGAAGACCATCCCCAGGATGGACTGACACAGTGGCTCCAACGATGGGCTCAAACTGTCCAAGACTGGACAGTGCCTCATTCTATTGTGCACAGGGTCGCTAAGAGTCGGAACCAACTTGACAGCATCGAACATCAATAAGAACATTTATCATATTGTCTACCTCGTTGATATGAACCCTAATGGTGCAGTGGTTAAAGCATGTGGCTGCTAGTCACAGCGTTGGTGGTTTGAGACAGAACAACCTTGGAAACCTTATGGGCAGTTCTGCTTTGCTCTACAGAATTGCTAGGGTTCAGAGTCGTAACTGTTCCTCACTGTGGGGCAGGACCGCAGCGTCGCCTGTCTTCCTACACAGTAAGTGGCCTTGGCCAGGCCTGCACCTCTAAATCTGGGTGTCACCTCTCTGATGTGGTGTGAAGGCGATCTTTGAAAGCTTGGCCCCAGAGAAAACAAACAAGGCTCTCGGATGTCCTGGTCTGAGTGCACCAGAGGAAAAGGGTGGTGTCTCAGAGTCCCTGTGTCTGTTTGTCATCCAGGCCCGCTAATCTAAACATCTCTCACCCCGCAGGAATCATTCTAGGGCCAGGAAGCAGCACGCTGTTCATCGAGCGAGTCACAGAGGAGGATGAAGGTGTCTACCTGTGCAAAGCCACCAACCAGAAGGGCTCTGTGGAAAGCTCGGCTTACCTCAAGGTTCAAGGTAAACAGAACCCGCTTTGAGAAATCCACCAGAAGCCACTCAGACATCAATTTCCCTGTTTGTTTAACATCCCCCAACTCGTCCGTTGTGCCTCAGTCCAGTCAGGTCCGTTTCCCTGACCCCAGTCTCCCTTTTCTCTGGCCCTTCCTGGAGGGGCTGTGTCGGGTTTGTACTGCCAGGATCTGCCCGAGCACAGCCTCTCTCAGTAGGGGAAACACAAAGTTTCCAGAAGAAAGGGGACCCAGCTGCTGGCACTTCCGGAAAACCCCGCAGCGAGTCACACCTGTGAGGAACAGGTTGAAGGAAGGGGAAGCTGGGCGAAGGTGGGGAAGATAGAAACCCCACATTTGGAACTCGTGACTTCCCTTTTCCCTCCTAGTTCCCTCCAGTTGGAATGTTTTCTTAAGCTGCTTTTAACACAAAGTTAAAATATTATCAAGATAGAAGCAACACATCATAAACAGGTAGCGTGAAGAAAAACATTCCCAGGACTTCCTCTTTTCTAGGCCCCAGCTACTTTGTTAGGCAGCAAAATACCAAGAGACCTAGCCTAACCCTGGGCCAGACATGTGGCTCCCATCTAAGAAGGAACTTAGATCAAAGTTTCCATTCTACAACGTTTACAATGACACACACAGGCGGAACATTTACGCCATCATCAAAGATCCTATTGTCACCTCTTGGATGTGAATACCTATGGCACTTTGAGGTAGCCTGTCTCCATCAGCTCTCCAGTCGCCCTGTGAGTGTGCATGGCGTAGGGCTGGCGGGGAGGAGCCAGTGAAAGCGCCATCTCCTTCCGCTCTTTGTCCGGGAAGCTTATATGACTTAGTGATCCTAGCGCAGGGAAGACATTCTGTCTCCTCCAACATGGAGCATGAAGATGAAGAGATGAAGGAGATAAGATCTGAAAGACCTGGACCACAAAATCAGACTTTCAGAGACAGAGAGGGTAAAGCCACTGCCATCCAGGTGCTTGTGACTCAGAGTGACACTGTAGGATAGCATACAGTGGCCCATGGGGTTTGCAAAGCTGGCATCTTTAAGGCAGCAGATTGCCACGTCCTTCTTCCTCGGAGCGGCTGGTGGCTTTGCTCTTTTGCCTGGTGGGTTTGATCTTCTGGCATGTTTAAGGCAGCAGATTGCCACGTCCTTCTTCCTCAGAGCGGCTGGTGGCTTTGATCTTTTGGTTAGCATCTGAGCGCTTACCCACAGCGCCACCAGGGCTCCTTAGGGAACAGAGTAGCAGCCCCAGGATGCTTTTAGTAACGATTCTGTTTGTCTTCCACTTCAGAGCTTCCGCTCTTGTGTACGGAGGGTGCTTTGTGATGTGGGTGCCTCCTGTTAACGGCTTTCCTCAAACACTTGATCTGTTAATGAGAACTCCAGAAGTGGCTCTCAGGGAGTGGCAGTATCAAGCCGGGGGGGCTGGGTCTGACAGAGGACACCCTGATCTGCAATCCAGAAGATGCTGCCCCCCTTATCCTCCCAGCAGTGCCATGAGATGCATTGTTGTTGTTGTTGTTGTTATGTGCCGTGGAGTCGGAACCGACTCATAGCGACCCTGTACAGGGTTTCCGAGGCTGTAAATCTGTACGGGAGTAGAAAGCCTCATCTTTCTCCCGCGGAGCAGCTGGTAGTTTCGAACTGCTGACCTTGCGGTTCACAGCCCGAGTCGTAACCACTACGCTACCAGAGCATAAGCAGTTATTATTAGCCACAGACAGGGCTGAGATTAGCAACCTAAACCCAAGGAATGGAGCCCTAGTGGTACAGTGGTAAAGCACTCGGCTGCTCACCCACAGATCGGTGGTTTGAACCCACCAGCCGCTCTGGGGGAGAAAGATGAGACAGTCTGCTCCCATAAAGAACACAGCCTTGGGAACCCTGTGGGGAAGTTCTGCTCCGTGCCATGGGGTTCATGTGAGTCAGAATTGACACAGTGGCAGTGAGTGGGGTTTTTATACTCAGTAATTGCAGACCTGGTAATATACTCGGTGATTGCAGGACTGTTGGTAATTGGAGTCCTGGTGTGACGCTGTGGGCTAATGCGTCAGACTGCAAAGCTGTTTGAACTGCAAGGTCGGTGGTTCAAGCTCACCAGCTGCTCCTCGGCAACCCTATATAGGGTTGCTATGGGTGGGAACCAACTCAATGGTTCTTAACAACAACAACAACAATTGCAGACCTGAGGGTGGAAACTGGACTCATGTCAGACTCTACTCCCAAGCCCCTCTCACATGACAGCCGTCCCTGGCCATGGGTCTGTCTCCATGCTTCGATAGTAAGACACGGGTCAGCAGTGGCCGGGGGTCCGGAAGGCTCAGGGGCAGGCTGACTATGTTGTTGTTGTTTGTGTCCTTCGTAGCCCTGGGCACGTGAACAGTGCTGTGTTAACCACCATCCACATGGGCGTCTCTCTCTGTGGCCCTAAGACTGTCACTGTATTTTTCTCATCTAACAATAAAAGGTGCTTTTCTAAATCCATACAACCAAGAGTTCTGGGATAGACCCAGGTATATCCCCCATGCTGCAGGGTGGTCAGATGTAGAGACCACCACACAAGAGGACAAGCAGTTTCAAAGGATGTGTAGGATTGCCCCAGGGGGAACACATTGGAAAGGAGGGCTGTCCAGACAAAGGAGAAACAATATATAAGAACAAGGGGCTGGGGGAGCACAGTGCCCCCAGGAAACCACAAGGAGTTTAGGGTAGATCGAGGGCTGGGGGGTGGGGGGGGTGTGGGTGTTAAGGAAGAAGAAGAAAGGAGGCCAGTGGCCTTGTGTGCCCCAATCAGGAGTCACCAAAGGACTCTAAGCTGGGAAGTGACAAGAAGGTAGCAAGCCTGGTGACAACTCCATGAGATTGAGTAAAGCTGCCCCAGAGAGCACCCTAGGCTGTCATCCTAACAGGAGCATATCACTGGCTCTTCTTCCCATGGTGGGTTCGAATCCCTACTCTGTCTCATGGGAAATGGATCTGTCGGCACCCAACAACAATGACAGCTTGAAGGATGTGGACGTATAGCCATGGTCCCTCGCTTAGGTGTGCTTTGAAAACCTAGTTAGAAGAGTAAGGTGTACATGAAACAATTAGAACAGACATGCTGTGCTTTGTCCAAGGGTAGAAACACTCATTTATACAACAGACTGAGGGCCACAGCAGATGTGCTGAGTGGGTCGATCCCTCGAGAAGGTCTGGTAGGGGTTGGATTGGCCAGGGAAGGAGGAAACAGTAAAGCTCCGTCATCTGCAGTGGTACCCCCGTGGCAATAACCAGGTGTACGTGGTTCTAAATCCTGCCTATGGGTGGTAGTCCATTAGATTTTCAGATGAGCGGTACTTCTGGCACATGACCTCATTTCCCTCATGCGACACTGACCTCAGTATAACTTTAAGAAATGTCCTAGTTTGCAAGGCGGCTGCAGACACTTCTCATCTCAAAGAGCTTTCTTTTGACCCACCATGACGTCAAAATATCATGCTTTTGAGTTTGTGTACCTGCTTTTGCTACTTTTTCTTTCCTTCTCCCTTGCTCTTTCAACATGTTTCTTGGTTTTAAACTCAGAATGACAGCTGGATCTAACCCCACTGCTTATAAATTGTGGTTAGTGGAAAACCACAGTGTGATCTGCAAATCAAAACTACAATGCAGTGCTCACTGATCAGAGCACATGCATGGAATCTTAGCCATGTCGGATCAGCACGGAACTGCCAACCATAAGGTCGGCAGTTCAAATCCACCAGCCGCTGCTCTGAAACCCTACACAGGGACACTATGAGTCAGAACTGACTCAGTAACACTTAACAACATCCAGAATATGAAGACCTAGTATGGCGCTGTAAGATAAGCATTGGACTGCAAACCACAAGTTCATGAGTTCAAACCCACCAGCTGCTCCTTGGAAACCCTATACAGGGTCGTTATGAGTCAGAACTGACTCATTGGCATTTAACAATAACATCCAGAATACAAAGAAGAAACCTTGTATGGTGCTGTAAGATAAGCATTGGACTGCAAACCACAAGGTCGGCAGTTCAAAACCACCAGCTACTCCTCAGAAACCCTATACAGGGTCATTTTGAGTGGGAACTGACTCAATGGTACAACAACTACATTCAGAACAGAGCAATGGTAGATTGTTGTTAGTGCCATTGAGTCAGTTCTGACCCTGTCTAGGGTTTCCAAGGAGTGACTGGTGAGACCTGCCGACCTTGCAGTTCACACAGCTTTGCAGTCTGGTGCATTAACCCACAGCGCCACACCAGATTAGCACTAGGAAATGAGAATGTTTGCTCAAGAAAGAGACAACATGAGGTGACGCGTTTGTTTTCTTTGAAGGAGGAGGCATCAAAAAGATACGTCAGAAAGATAGCTAGAAACAAGGAAGGAATTTTGTAGGGAAACAGGTTTTAGCTCCAGTTAAAGAGCAGAATTTTGCATGAAGAGAATCTTTCAAAGTTGGTAGGTAGTCTGTGGACCATAGGAAAGCCTGCAGGTGTGAACTAGATGTGTTGTTGATGTTGTTAGGTGCAATTGACAGCCACACTGTCCAAGACAGTCCTGCGCTATCCTCACAGTTGTCCTTATGTTGAGCCCACTGCTGCTGTCACTGTACCAGTCCATCTCATTGGGGGTCTTCCTCGTTTTCACTGACCCTCCACTTTACCCAGCACGATGTCCTTCTCCAGGGACTGGTCCCTCCTGACAACATGTCTGATGTATGAGAGACAAAGTCCGGCCATCCTGGTTTCTAGGGAGCACTCTGGCTATAATTCTCTCAACACTGATTGGTTCTTTTGGCAGCCCATGCCACTTTCCATGTTTTCCTCCAACACCATAATTCATATGTATCAATTCTTCTACGGTCTTCCTTATGTGTTTTCCAGCGTTCACATGCATATGAGGTCATTGAAAATACCATGGCTGGAGTCAGGAGCACCTTAGTCCTCAAAGGGACGTCTTTGCTCTTCAACACTTTAAAGAGGTCTTGTGCAGCAGAAACTAGAGGTGTAGAGTTGTCTTTTTTGCATGCTTATGGGTTGCTAACTGCAAGGTCAGCAGCACGAATCTACCAGTCACTCCTCAGGAGAAAGATGAGGCTTTCTGCTTCTGTAAAGATTTACAGCCTGGGAAGCCCTCTACAGGGTCGCTGTGAGTCGGAGCCAATTCCACAGTACACAAACAGAACCACCAGGGCTTGCTGAATCAAAGTCAGATTCCTCGATGCTGCTCAGAACAGTTGCACGCAGTCATATCACCACATTTTATACCTGAAATTCACTCCTTGTTCTTGGATCTGAATGATTATCCTTATTTATCTCTGTGGAGGTTGGGTTCCCATTCTATGTGCACTGACCCATCACACTGACCAGCATCGTCAAGGGTTGAGTTTAGGAAATGAAGCCCGGCAATGGAGTTCTATCTGTGGCTGTGTTTCACAGATTTGAAAAGAGGTTCATGTATTATCCAGGAAGGAAGCTGTCTGCTCTTCCTTAGAAAAAGGACTCTTACACTCACAGATACAACAATGTGTTGTTTTTGTGTCTGAAAAGGGATGAATGAACTGTGGAGTTAAAGGGACTTTAAATAATCACGGGTCTTGTTTGCTTTGGACCCAGCATGCCTGTCCTTGTGGGGCTCTCAAGGGGAACGTCTCATATTAAAAACAACAAAGCTGTTACTAACCAAAATTCAGTTTGGAAAGTAACAGCGCTTGCTGGCTAGAACGCGATAGGGTTGTTACAAGGAAATCGTGCCACGTTTTTTCATCCAAGAAGATAAATTTATGTAAGCTGCAGGAGAAGCCCTGGACTGCTAACCACAAGGTCGACAGTTCAAACCCACCAGCCCCTCCTGGAAAGCCCTCTGTAAGGTCGCTGTGAGTCAGAACAGACTGGAGAGCGCTGAACAACAACAACAACACAAACTCACCCCACAGCCATCACTTGGATTCGACTGATAGTAACCCTACATAGGACAGACTAGAATTGCTCCATGGGGTTTCCCAGACTGTCTTGACAGGAGCAGACTGCTTCATCTTTCTCCCATGGTGAGGCTGGTGGGTTTGAACCCTGACCTTGCAGTTAGCAATCCAATACTTAACCCATTATGCCACCAGGGCTGCTTATAACACAAGTTTGTTGTTGTTGTTAAGTGCCATTGAGTCAGTTCCAACTCATAACGACCCTGTATAGGGTTTCCAGAGTTGAGCTGACGAGTTTGAACCACCAACCTTGTGGTTCAAACCAAGCTTGCAGTCCAGTACTTTATCCCACAGCACCACACCAGGACTCTGAAAACTATATTTCAATCACATGTATCATTGTAGTTACCGCATGAGATAAGAAACAGCTGGCAGAACCCAAGTATTGTTCTGACTGTTCCCTGAGGACTGATGGGTACAAACATCTGGGGTGGCGGGGGGGGAGGGAACTCTGAAGGGTTGTCTGAGGACCAGACTGCCTGAATACTTCCAGTGATGCTTTGGGGCTGATTGGCAAGGGTTGTGTGTGCTTCAGTAAACACACATGAACACTCCAGGGGGAAGGAGTTATACAGTGCAAACCAGACCCTATTTTCTCTAATAGAATTCTCAGAGTTGAGAATGTTGTTGTTATGTACCGTCGAGTCAGTTCCAACCCATAGCGACCCTGTGTAGGGCTTCCAAAGAGCAGTTGATTAGCTTGAACCACCAACCCTGTAGTTCAAACCAACACTGTAGTACAATGCATTAACCCACAACACCACACACTTTAGCAAAATTGCCTTGGGGTTTCGGCCACCTCCTTTTATCATGCTTTCTATCAGCTCTCAAGGAGCTCTGGTAGCATAGTGGTTACAAATCGGGCTGCTAACCTCAAAATCGGCAGTTCGAAACTACCAGCTGTTCTGCAGGAGAAAGATGAGGCTTTCTGCTCCTATAAAAATTTGCAGCCTCAGAAACCCTGTGCAGGGTCACTATGAGTCGGAACCGACTCCACGGTACTTAACAACAACATTCAGCTCTCAGATCTCTTTTTGGACCCCCCTTTGATCCCTGCCTGCCCCTCACACCTGAATCCTGTCACCAGGCTGTCCTGGGAAGGAGGATAGATGTGATCAACTAATTCACGTGGCTATGTTGGGCACTGATGGTCTTCCTGCCCTGGGTGTGGGCAGTTTAGAAGGGAGTCCTAAGGGGAGAACTGGGCACAGGGCAGGGAGAGGGGTACGCATGCTTTTTCTCTTCAAATTTAACCAAGGATGTCGAGTTGGCATTGGCGGAGAATTAAAACAGTGGCACTGTAACTCAGCTAGGCTGATTTGGGATCTTTGAAGACAGTTCTTGGGGTAATATAAGTCAAACCTAAAAAATATCAACTTCATTCTTCCTATGGAAAGTAGGTTGTGGTCGAATCCTGTATGGCGTTAAAAAAGTGGATGTTAGGGTTATCTTGCTTCTGTGGAAGCTTTGGCCATGTGGTTATAATAGTTTATGCTTACTGCCCAGGGGCCACACTATCCCAAGCACATTACATGAACTGTTACAAAAAAAACAAGGAATGATGACTTACATACGAGATTGCTCGTAGCCACCAAGCTCTACTGCCTGAGAGGGGAGGGGCTGGAGGGTGGGATGGCTCATCTTGGGGCCACTTCTCCAGTGTGCCACCTCCTAGCTGCACATCTGTCAGCTGCAGACACTCATTAACATCTGTCCTGTTGCCCCTCAACTCTCAGACAGCAGAGCATGGTAACTAAGAGGATCTACTCTAGAGCCAGATGCTGGGGTTCAAGACCCAGCTCCACTGCTCATTAGCTGTGTAACTTACAGCATGTGACTTACCAGGCACGTCAGAGTTCCTACCTTAATAATGATATGTTACTAATGCTAATATGATGTTACTAACGGTGCATCAACCTTATAGGGTTGTTGTATGGATTATGACACTTCAAACGGTACCTGGTATAGAATGAATACTCGGAAGTATTAGTTAACATTAAACAATATTGTTTGTGAATGTTGTTGTTAGGTGCCATTGAGTTGATTCTGACGCATACTGACCATGTGCACAACAGAAGGAAACATTGCCCAGTCCTGAGTGGTCCTCACAACTGTTGTGATGTGTGAGCCCATTGGTACAGCCACTGTGTCAGTCCATCTCGTGAAGGGTTTTCCTTCTATTTTTTTGGCTGACCCTCACTTTACTAAGCTGCTCTGTGGGAGAAAGACAAGTCCATAAACGCCTATAAAAATTTAGTCATATCAGGGGAATAAAATTGTTTGAGGGCTGGCCGTATGACGCATCTGCCTGTGTTTACTGGATTGAGCGCCTGATTTTGCAAAATTGAATAAAGAAAACCTCACTTTCACTAAAAAAAAAAAAATTTAGTCTTGGAAGCCCTCTATAGGGTGGGCTATAAGTTGAAATCAACTTGATGGGAGTGTTT
>NW_006408523.1:3057926-3063437 GCF_000296735.1 Chrysochloris asiatica | reverse complement strand
AGTTTTGAACCGCTGACCTTAATGTTCGCAGCCCGATTCGTAACCACTACGCTACCAGAGCTCCATATATATATATGTCTAATAAGGGCTTGTTGTTGTTATTGTTAGATGCCATCGAGTTGGTGCCTACTCATAACAATCCTGTGCACAACAGAATGAAATACTGCTCGATCCTGGGCCAACCTCACAATTGTTGCCATGCTTGAGCCCATCAATGTTGCCACTTGGCCAATCCATCTCCCTGGGGGTCTCCCTGTTTTTCTCTGACCCTCCACCTTACCAAACATGATATCCTTCTCCAGCGACTGATCCCTCTTGACAATATGTCCGAATATGATAAAGGCTTAATAACTAGAATATAAAGAACTCCCAACAACAGCAAAAAAATAACAAACAAGCCAATTAAAATACGGATATTCCACCAAAGAAAATATACAAATGGCCAAGAAGCAAATGAAAAGATGCCGCATGTCATTCGTCATTGGAAATGCAAATCAAATCCACAGTGAGAGGCCATGTCACACCTGCTAGGGTGGTTGGTTATCATCGGAAAATAAGTGTCAACAAAGAGGTGGAGACATTGGAACCTTCACTTGCTGTTGTTGGGAATGCAAAACAACACAGCTACTGTGGAACCCATGCCTGACATCATGTTCCTGCCAGGTACAGAGAAAGCTGTCACCATCATCAGAAAGACACAGGACAAGGGCAGAACTGCAGCTCTGCAGACATTAGACAAGGCATACAACCCTTTAGCACCTAAGTCATCTTCTGGCTTCACCAGCTTCCCTTCCCCAAGGGGGCTGGTATGACGGATGTCTGCAAGGGGAATCCACATGGAACACTGTGTACAACAGGGTCAGTGCTCTGAAATAAAGGTCCCACCACGATCAGGATCCATATGCACACAAACTCTTACTTCGCCCCGATGCTGGACTTGTACATGCATCCTGTGAACGAGTGTCTCTGAGACCCAGCATCAATTCCTAGTTATTTCCACATATCACCACATAATGGCCCCCTGCTTCCTCAGCTCAGCCATGTGCAGCTGTGTTGCCTCATGCTCTGAGCTCACCACCAGGTTGAAATTGACTCTTGTCAGGCCTGCTCGTGGCTATCTGACCTCTGAGAAAATATCCCAGGGCATTCTAAGAAGAGATGCTGGCGACTTCAGTTGAAGACTTTTTAAATAGTGATGGAGTTTGAGCTATGGGATGGATTGAGAGGTAACTGGATGCAGCTCTTGTCTTCGTGAACATGAACCTCCTTAACCATGACACCAGAGAGCTGGTTGGTGCCTGGCTACTATTACTGAACATTTTGATCAAGGACCCAAGTGATGAATCCGAATCTAAAGAGAAAAACAATTCAATTCTTATAGAATTCAGACTTACTGGAGTCTCTGAGACTGCAGGGTCCCTGAATCTATTGCTCTGAGAAAATCTTTCCCGAATGTCACCTTCAAACTAAATAACTGAATAAAGAATGTATATCACGAGCACCTAGCTCTCTTTTAAAGAAATATCTGCATGAGCTCAACTTGTCAGCATACTCTTAAAACACAGACAAGTATGGGGGGCAATGAGTCCAAGTCATTGGGGGTGAAACAGTCTGGGTAGAGGCCACGAAAGTGGTAACACACTGTGAAGTGAAGCGTGTGTTGTTTGAAGTACCATCAAGTTAGATCCAACTTCTAGTGACCCAAATAGAATGAAACACTGCCCAATCTTGTGCCAACCTCAACCATTCCTCTGTTTAAATCCATTGCTGAAGCCACTGTGCCAATCCATCTCATTGGGGGTCTTCCTCTGTATTGCTGACCCTCTACTTTACCAAGCATGAAGCCCTTCTCCAGGGACTGGTCCCTCCTAATAACATGTCTGAAGAAAATGAGACTAAGTCTCCCTATCTTCGCTTCTAAGGAAACTTCGGGTGGTGCTTCTCAAGCACAGATCTGTTGATACTTCTGGAAGTCTATGGTATGTATAGTTCATTTCTTCACCAAAACCATGATTCAAAGGCATCAGTTCTTCTTCAGTCCTCCTCCTTCAATATCCAGCTTTTGCATGTGTATGAGGCACGTGGAAAAACCATAGCTTGTTGGGTCAGCATGGACCCAGTGTTATTGAACTGTACATACACAACTGATGAATAGGTGTATGTCCTGTGGTACATATATTTTCACCAAAGTTATCATTACAAAGTGTTTTTAATGAGAGAGCTAGGGCATAGATAGTATAATAGATACTCTCAAATTATCATCATTATTTTCAGTGAGCATTAGTATAGTCAAATATTTCTTTCTTTCCCTCTTAGTAAATTTTCAACTTGAAGATTTTTTTTTTTTCAATCTATCATACGATTCCTTAAATATGTAAGTCTTTACACACAAACACATTGGGTCCCACTGGAAGGAATGTTGCTTGAGTAAGGCCTATGGAATTAGACTTTGGGGGTCAGCTTCCTGCCCGTGGAATGCAGTGGGAAAGTTCTCACAATCAGAGGGGGCCTCTCTCAGGACATTCCATCAGGGAAGCATCTGCAGAGACTTTCTGCAGGCTGTGTCTCTCGATGCTATCGCTGTCTCCAACCACCAAAGGCCACTGTGCCTCTCAACAGGTCCCAGTCAGATTCCACAAGGAAGATTTGCAGCATCAGCAAGGATGTGTGTATGTGTGTGTGTGTGTGTGTGTGTTCAAGGCAGCATCAGATCTCACACTGTAGAGGAGGAAATCCAAACTCCAAACTTAAGCTTACAGTACGAAGGGGCTTCAAAAAGTTCGTGAAAATTTGTCAGTATCTTTTCATTCCATTTTCCACAAACTTTTTGAATCTGTCCCATCTTGGGGATGTTTACTGAGAATGAAGCTTATCATACTTTGAGACATTTTCAGCAAAATCGTTGCAGTTCGGAAAGACACCATCGTAATCTGAAAGAGTAGCAGGATTCATCCTTCCAACAACTACTTTTAGGATGCCTATGACATGCCAGTGGAGCTCTGGTAAAGTAGTGGTTACGAATCGGGCTGCGAACCTTAAGGTCAGCTGTTCGAAACTACCAGCCGCTCTGCGGGAGAAAGATGAGGCTTTCTACTCCTGTAAAGATTTACACCCTCGGAAACCCTGTACAGGGTCGCTATGGGTCAGAACCGACTCGATGGCACTTAACAACAACAACAGCATGACATGCCAGCAGTCTTTTAAGCAATGGAGATGTCATTGTGAACAAGAGAACCAATATCCAACCTTCTGTTTCACAGAACTTTGAACATACACCTCAGTTCAGAATTGAATATGTAATCAAGAGTTAATTTTCAGACCTTATCAAGAATTCTTACAGCTCAACTAAAAAAACAACAAAGACCCCCAACTGAAAACTGGGCATGTCACCAAAGAAGATATACAAATGGCCAATAAGCATATGAAAGGATGATAAATGCCCATAGTAGTTGGGGAAATGCAAATCAAAACCATAATGAGGTTTTTGTTGTTGTTAGGTTGTTAGGTTGATACTGACTCACAGTGACCGTTACGCACAACAGACTGAAAGAAACTGTGCCCGGTCCAGCGGCAACCTTCTCAGCCTTCCTCTCAGCTGAGCAAAATCCATTTCAAATATGACCTTCCCCACAAAGCACATTTCCTGAATGTCCTCCAAGGCCCGTCTTTTTTCATTTCGTTGTGTTTGCCTAAGTCTCTTGGTTGGGAGAAAGATGAGGTTTTCTGCTCTCATGTAAAGATTTATAGTCTTGGAAACTATATGCAGAGTTGCTCTGAGTCAGAACCAACTCAACGGCACCTAATAGCAACAGCAATACCCTTGTAAGGGAATGTGCGCATGAGTGTGGGAATTTTCCCTCACTCCTCTTCCTACCTCCTCCAGCCCCTAATCTTGCCTGTCATAGGGACTTACCGCATCTTTACTGAATTAAAACGGTGTCCACAGATGATGTGTTTACCCATGAAATGGAGATCCGAATGCCACCAACCACCTAGGATAGAGCTCAACAGAGGTTCATAATATGCACATGATCATTCTAGAAAGCTTCACTTGCTCTTGGCCCAACATAATATGTCTGTCTCCCTCTAATAAAGTTGAAGAATAAGGGCATGACTCTAACTAAAATCCTTGGAAAATTGCCTCCCTGGAACTCACTAAGTAGGAAGCTCACCTCATGATTCCTTTGCGGACCCCAGAGATTTTTCTCTTTTTTGATCTTGGAGGAACAATGCTCAACTTTTGATCTCGGGGACTCTGGGGAATGAACACAAAGACTGTAACTTAGTCCCCTTCTCATCTGTCTGTCCACCAGCTGTGCGCTGATGTGTTTGGAAACAGAGCCCTGGACACGGGAGCGGGAGGAAGGCAATTTGGATGGGTCACTCCAAAAGGAGTAAAGTGATACTTGTGACTGTCCTTGAGTCATATTTTAATTTTTAAAATCTACTTTGAAGAATTTGGTGAGCCCCAAAGGAGTCCTTTTATGTCATTTTTGGTGTTACTGTTTTATTTTTCTTTAGAATTTTCCTCTAAGTTCCACTAGGAAAATCGCACTGAATCCAGATTTACCACCTTGAATGGGCTTTTGTTTCTTCCCTAATTTGTTCCCCCATTTTTAACATTTCTAATTTCTCCTCTGACTCCTAATGGGTTCTCTCTGGGATCACCAGGTGTGCAGACACAGCCACCAATGTGTGTGGACTCTCTTGGGCTGTAAGTTTTGAGTTCCTAAAGAGAGCTTGTGTTGTTAGGTGTGGGACCCCTTGGCTCCACACAGCAGACTAGCCCTGTCCCCCAGGATGGTGTTTGTGCCTTGCAGGGTCGAGTCTGACGCTGATGGCCCAGCTAGAGGCATTGGGTATCTTCTAGAAAGCCACAAGTATCCTGGGTTTGAGAATTTCTTTCTGATTCCTATCTTGATGCTCTTCTCTCTGCAGGAACCTCGGATAAGTCGAATCTGGAACTGATCACTCTGACGTGTACATGTGTGGCAGCAACTCTCTTCTGGCTCCTACTGACTCTCTTTATCCGAAAATTGAAAAGGGTAAGAATGCCCCAGGTTCCTCTCTGGGCTCCTTTTGACAGGATACGTGGCACTGCTTGGTCTGATGCCTACAACAGGTGCAAAACCGACACTAGGTTTTCTTCGACCCCTTCTCTCATTCTTCTCTCTGAACTGAGAGACACTGAAATGGAGCCATCCAAAGGTCTCTCTGCTGCCATGTGGAGCATTCAGAAGAATTTTATAACAATAACCACATGAATAGATCACAGGGGCAGAGGAGATACGTGTGAGGGGGCTTCCAAACGTCCATGGGAAAATGAAGTTGAAAGACAATGGAATTTTCCACTAATTTTTCAATGCCCCCTTGTATTTTTTATATTTATATATATCTATCTATATCTAAAGGAGCTCTGGTAGCGTAGTGGTTACGAATCGGGCTGCGAACCTTAAGGTCAGTGGTTCGAAACTACCAGCTGCACCACGGGAGAAAGATGAGGCTTTCTAC
>NW_006408523.1:3038978-3057806 GCF_000296735.1 Chrysochloris asiatica | reverse complement strand
TAGATAGATAGATAGATAGATAGATAGATAGATAGATAGATAGATAGACATATGTTGTTGAGATGGTTCTGACCCATAGCAACCCTGTGTAGGGTTTCCAAGGAGTGGCTGGTGAATTTGAACCTCTGACCTTGTGGTTCAAAATAACAACAACAAACATCTTTCCAGTATTCTCTGCTTCAGCCAAGATCCATCTGATGTCCACAGTGAATTCCTCCTGCAACAGAGATGCATTACGTCTTTATTGAATTGAAACAAAGAGTCCCCAAGATGAAGTCCTCATACTCTCTACTTCCTAGAATCAGTCTGAGAGTTCAGCAGCTCATCATATGGTCCACATCCTCACTTCTAGAATGTTCCACTTGTTCTTGGTCTAACCTACTACTGAGGCTTCGGGATAAACAAACACATGGATTCTATTTTGCTGTTTTATGCAGCGTTTCATGATAAAGTCCAGTTCTTTAGTGGGTGAGGTTCAGGCTGGGATTAGAGGGGTCAGATGTATATCAACAGGCCAGCACCATGGCCTGCGGCTCTGGTGGGCAGGGGGCAAAAGAGCTAGCATCCCCCCCCATTCACTCATGCACCCTTCAGTGTTGACTGTCTGCCTGTGCCCGGCCGAGTCCCAAGGTGACATGGAGAACTGACGGAGGAGTGTGCAGTCACACAGATAAATGTTCAATGGCAGCTCTGAGGTAGCTGACTAGAAAATGCCTAAGAGGAACAGCCTGGCGAAGAAGAAAGGGAGAAATGCTGTAGGCAGAGGGAATGGCATCTGTCAGACTGAGGTGGGCAAAGGGGGCTGAGTGAGGGCAGAGACTGACCAGAGGTCAGTGTGTCCACAGTGAGGCATCAAGGGAAAGAAGGGATGAGATGTGGCTACCAAGGAAAGCCTCAGGTTGCAATATTGGAGGATTCTCTGGGGAAACAATGGGGTTCTGGTGTGGATCTGTAGAATAAGCACTTGACTGCTAACTGCAGGGGAAGCCTTGGGTAACAATGTTGAAGGATCCTACAGGCAAAACAGGGAGCCTTGTGGGTAAATGCACCAGACTGCAAAGCCGTTTGAACTGCCAGGTCGGTGGTTCAAGCTCACCAGCCGCTCCTCGGAAACCCTATATAAGGTCGCTGTGGGTTGGAACCGACTCGATGGCACTTAACAACAGGCAGAACATTGCATGACACAGGAAGCATCAAAAGAAAATGGAAGGGATACAGAGTCATTGCACCAAGACAGTAGGTCCACCAGCCACCTTTTTAGGAGACTGCGTCTGGCCAAGAACCGAAGAGAGACTTTAATGTGGTGGCGCGTCTTTTCACCTGTGTGGCAGCCGATGGATTTGAACCACTGACCTTATGGTGAGCAGCTGAGCATTTACTCACTGCGTCACCAGGACTCCTTTTGGAAATAAAATAGGATAGGCAATTTGTGGCTCAATTGATAGGGTCCTTTCTAAAAATCTTTGGAAAGTTTGCAGCCAATAAGAAAAGATGAACGTAAGGATTAACACAGCGGTGGCAGCGATGGAGCCCAGTGTAGCAGTGATTGTGAGGATGATGCAGAACCGGGTGGAGCTTTGTTCTGCTGTGCACAGGGGTTGCTGAGTCAGAAACAACTTGACGGCACCTAATATTAACAACAGAATGCCTTTAAAACTTGACAAGGGATTTGGTCAGGGGAGGCAAGAGGAGCAAAGCCTCAAAAAACATCAGTCCACGTGGTTTCACTAACAACAGTGAGAATCCTTTGTTGATAAACACTGTTAGCATCTGAGCCCATAGTTACGGATGCTGACAATACACCAGGTCCTACGCTGACAGCTTTAAAAGGCTCCTATCACTTGGTCCTCACAGTAACCCTGTAAACACCATCCTTACCACTGTGCTATAGATAAGGAGACCTGCTGGCACTGTGGGATCTGCAGTGGACTGCTAACCATAAAGTCGACAGTTCAAACCCACCAGCTGCTCTCCAGGAGAAAGAGGAGGCTGTCTGCTCCCGTAAAGATTTACTATCTCAGAAGTCCTGTATCATGTCATTGTGAGGTGGAATCCACTCAAAGGCAATGGGCTATGACTCATATACAGTCACCGGGCCTAGACGCTCAAACATTTAACAAGCTGGGCTCCAGGCAAAGCATCTAGAAGCTGCTCAGTGATAGTATCAATCGAAAGAATTGCTGACCAAGATCCTGCTATCATCCTGTCCTCTAAGTCCTTGCTTAAGGCGTCATGGCTAAACGTTTAGTCTCATTTGAGATAAGCCACAAAGTTTCAGAGGAGACCATCTCCCATTGCCCACCCCACTGCCTTCATCCCATCCACGCACTGCCAACCCCCCACAAACCCTGCAAAAAACCAACAGGGCCCTCGCTTGGCTCTTTGGGGATGAGAGAGCGTTTTGTGGGACCGCAGATCTACTGGACACTGAATCACTGAGTCTTCAAAGGGATTCCAGCAGCTTCTCTGATAGAAGCCCCCACCCTGTTACAGAAACCCTCCTCTGTGAAGGGACTTCAAAAAGATGACATTTTTCTACGGACTTTCTTTTTTTTTTTCTAAGTTTTTATTGGGAACTGAGTGATAGTTTACATGGGAGAACATCGGCTTTACCCCATTGTTTCATTGCAATGATTACAGTCTCCTCCGTACATCATCATTCAACAGTATTTGCTGCCCTCTGTTTTTCTTTTCTTTCTTTTTTTGGAAGTGGAAGTGGGGGGATGTACACAAACACACTCAGGAATATATAATCATTTAAACATCAAAACATTCTGCAAGCCTGCCTCCTGGCCACCAACACTCAGTCCCTCTTTCTGTGAGTCCATAGTCCTCAGCTGCTCCCTCTCTCCATGTCCCCAGCTCTGCCTCCATCTCTGGTGTTGCTGCTTCTCTGGGTAGGGTCCCACATTCCGCTTGTGCTCTTCTCCCTTGATGGCCCTAGGGCCCTCTGTTTCTGGATTCCACAAACTTTTTGAAGCGCTCTTGTACAGACTTACAAACTCACACGAGCGCTTGGCAGACTAGTTCGTGACAAACGTGCTCCCTGTCTCCCCCGGCTCTCCCCTTCTGTGGAGGCCAGGCCAGCCTTTCTGCCTAGAGCTATTTGTCACACCAAGTGATCATTTTTGTGTGACAGGGAATGATCGTAAGTGATGGATGAGGTGGGCCATGACAACCCAGTGCAGGGTAAGGGCTGAGGAATGTGGTGGGTGTGAGATGGTGTCTGTGGGAAGCTTGTCGTCTTACCTCAGACTCTGAGGGAAAAGCAGTGCAAGGAAACATCCCAGAAGATACTCAATGGCGGTGACAAAACTCTTAGGCCAGAGCTAGCCCAGTCCACCGACTGTGCAAACCTGCTTCGTTTCTGTCCTGAGTAAGATTATGCCCATGGAGATGCAGGCAGGAAATGAACATTTCACCAAAGGGAGGACACCCATTGAGAGGAATCCAAGACACTAAATGTTAGTCCAGCTGTCTGTGAGCGGAAGTAAATGGTCTTTTCCAGACTCGATTGGTATAATAAGTTCACCTCAAGGACTTCAAGGCAGATGCTTTGTTATGACACCAGTGGCCAGACAAACTCAGAATGTGGCTCTGTCTGAATCTTGTATCCCGTGAGTGGGCTTTAAAAAGTTCATGGATGAATGGAATGGAAATAATGGGATTTTTCCTCAAGCTTTTTGAAGCTCCCTGGTATTTACCATGCGTTGGCTTTTGAAACAAGTCACTTGGAAGGTACACTTTATTCTCATCTTACTGTTGGGCCCCACCATCTTTTTAGGTAACTGGGTGTGGCTCTATAGGCTCAGCACTGGACTGCCACAAGGTTGGCAGTTCAAACCTACCAGCTGATCCTTAGAAACCCTATACAGGTTTGTTGTGAGTCAGAAACAACTCGACGGCACTTAACAACAACAGGAATTACAGAGAGTCCTGGTGTGGTGCTGTAGGATAAGCACTAGACCACAAAGTCTGTTTGAACTGCAAGGTTGGTGGTTCAAACCCATCAACCACGCCTCAGAAATCTTCTACAGGGCCGCTGCTAGTGACGGCACTCAGCAGCGATGAGAACTAAGAAATCAGGGTTTTTGAACGACTTTAAACACTTGGTAGGAAACGTGCCTCACTCTCTCCCAGGGTCTGGAGCCAACTTTGCCCCCCTTGACCTTCTTCCCTGTGAATGTGAGAGCTACAGCCCGGGCAGTGGGTTGTGGCGTGGTGGCGGTGGCATCTGCTATGCCTAGTCCTATTTGTGCAGAATAGTCATAGAAACTTATTTTTAGTCACTGTTTGGAATGATTTTGTAAAAAATGCTTTGCATTTTTTTAGAGGAAGGCTGTCCTATAAAGTGTGGGTAAGCCTGGGTAAGGGTGTCACTGGAGAATTTGGAGGCCTGTTCTCCGAGATGGGTGATGGGGCCCAGGCTCCAGACATGCGGGTGTGGTGACAAGCGGTTCACTGGAAACTGCATGCACAAGGGTGACATCTGCGTGTGGGTATAGAGCAGTGCTTTCTGAACCTGACCACAGTTTCAACCAAATGTCATAAAGCACATGTTGTCAATCATGTTTTATATGGGATAGCGGGTGTTTTCAAAGTTTGTCGGGTGGATGACTTGAAGTTCTCTTTATTTCTTAGTCTTCTTCTGAAACAAAGACTGAGTACTTCTCCATCGTAATGGATCCAGATGAAGCTCCGCTGGATGAACAGTGTGAACGGCTTCCTTACGATGCCAGCAAGTGGGAGTTTGCCCGAGAGAGACTTAAACTAGGTAACGTAGACGTCAGCCTACACTGAGCACTTCCTACATGTAAATCACTGCGCTCTGAGGGATGCAAAACCAGCTGCTCACAGTCTAGCAAGGCAGAGGGACAAGCAGGCAAATATCTTTAATAGAATCCTGAAACAAGAGTGCACAGGGACCAGGGTACACCTAGCCACTCATTCAGAAGCTGTGAGGAACCTTCTGGGAAAACCTGGGGGTGCAAAGGAGTTTGGGTCCCTTTCCGCAAAGAGTTCGGTGTGATGAATAAGACAGCAGATGAGGGGAGGAGAGAGAGAGATTCGTTCCAAACAGGAGGCTTACCTATCCGTTCACTCTTAAACACCCAAAACATGGTTCAGGATGGTGTTGACGTGAGATCATACATTTGGTGAAAGAATTGATGCTTTCCAAGGCTGTGGATCAATCCCCTCCCCTCTGTACAGTATGTTCCCTTGGCCATGAAACCAGAAGACCGGGAGAGTACCCACCAACCATAACTGAACATTCTGACCAAAGATTCTTTAGGAGACTCCTGATCAAAAGGGGAGAAAATAATAAACAGAACTTCAAATTTTCTATGGAATCCAGACTTTATGGAGTCTTTGAGGCTGGATGAGCCCTAAACTGCTAACCCGAGATCAGTTTCAAACTTGAAACCTTGTGGTCTTTGAACCCAAGAACGCTGTTATTACATGCCATCTAGTCGGTTCCAACTCATAATGGCCTTGTATAGTATTTCCAAGGAGTGGTTGGTGGATTTGACCCACTGACCTTGCAGCTAACAATCTAGTGCTTATCGTACAGTGCCTTATAAGACTAGCTATCTTAGCCAGTAGTGACGTCTGTTTTGAGCACTGAGCTCTTTTAAAGAATTTTCTATGTGAGATTAAACTGACAACCATAACTTGAGAGTTGGAATGGAAAGCTTAAGGGCCAGTACGTTGCAGATACTGGTGGGAAAAGCATGTGGGAGAAGAAGATAGCAGGAACGACAACACCACTTGAAGAATGTAGCCGCTGTCACGGAGCTAACTACACATGCCGACATTGATAAAATGATGCATCTTTGACTGAGTAGACTTTCATACACACACACACACTTTTTCTCTCAGACCCAAAATCCCCCGTCTGAGTTTCCTTGGATGTTCGAATGCCTAGACAAATAAAAAACTTCCAAGGGGTCATTTAAGCTTCGCTTTCGAAAAGCAAGGCCTGTTGGGTGTCTTCCAGGTAACGGAGATGCTGTAAACACCAGGCTAATGTGCTTTTCCTCAGGTTACCCCAGTTCCTCCAACTCAGACGTCACAAGGCCAATTCATGGCCAGCCTCTGGTGCCACAAGAACAATTGGAGCCTCAATTGCCCCTGCTGAAAATATTTGGATTGTAGTTTCTGAAAGTTTTCCACTCCTGACTGTGTATGCCAGAGTCATTAGGACTTGGAACTAGGAAAACAGATTGTGGAGACCTTGCTTGTGGCCTGTGTGTTTGGCCACTTCCCCTTGTCCCCACAAACATACAAACTGTACTGGTGCTGAGAGGGCCAAGGGTAAGGAATGGTGTTCCTTGTCTCTGTCTTGGGCCCTGAAATGATTTGGTTGCGTAGCTTCCTACATGAGAGTGACTTGGCCCCAGGAGTATGTTCTGTTTGGCTTGTGGAAGAACGCTAGGTGTCAGTAGGAGCCGGAGGGACAGACGAACGCCAGAGATGACTGCTGATGGGGAAATATTCACAAGTAATCTGGAGTAGCAAAGGGCAGGTGGCACACAGCATGAGTCCCTTCTACAAGTCTAAACTATACAGCAGCCATACCCCCTGCCCCTAAGTGGCTCGGACACAGAACATGGGGTCATTTCCCCAACCATGGATTATTCTCAGGCCACATTGCTTTTCCAGGGTTATTGTTGTTGCTAAGTTCGGACACATAGCGACCCTGTATAGGGTTCCAAGGAGCACCTGGTGGGTTTGAACTTCCGACCTTATGGTTAACAGTCCACTGCTTATCCTATAGCAGCACACCAGGCGTCCCCAGAATTGTTAGTTGCTATCAAACATGCTTCCCCCATTATAGGACACGTGAACTTTATATCCCGTCGCCTCATTCCTTGCCCCATTGTCATTGAGATCTGTATCACACTGGGACTGTCAACCTTACACCCAAACTCCCCTGGGGCTCGATGGAGGTAGACTGATTTTGTTGAAAATCATTCTTTTCCTCCCCCGAGTATGACACTGTGATTTCACCCCTACCCCCTAGAGAGGGTGGCTGATGGCCACATAAAGTCCAGGTTCACTAACTGTCGTGTTATGTAGGGTGTGGATGTAAGGGCCAAGGGAGCAAAGAGGCCCAGAACTTATCTTGTGGGGGTTTTGACACAGAGTCATTTGAAATGGTGTCTGGCTGGTAAAAGCAGTCAAAACTATGCATGGATCAGTGGGGAGAAGGAAGCAGAATTACAATGGGCTGTAAATATAAAGAAATGTACTTTGTTGGTAGCTGTCAGCAGGCCTGGAAATGGAGGTCAGAATCCCTAGTGTCTGAGAGATGGATACAGTGAGGTTTGAGTCAAATGTGTTGCTGCTACTGTTGAAATTCCTGAAATCCAGGAACCAAAGAAGCCGATTTTGTCAGTGACCCAGGGAGAGAATTCAGCTCCTATAAATGATCATAGAAGAACCGGAGGAGGCTGGCATGTCATCGCTCTGATGAGGAATAATTTCATTTGAAAGTCAGAATTAGCTAATCTGGGACCCAACCAAGGCAGACTGGAATTTGGCAAGAGGATGGTGCCTGCCTCTTTGAAGCCCAGCCACACACTCTCCCCAGAGAGTCCCAGGGACCCTGGCCAGTCATGGCCATGCTGGGAGGAGATTCCAATATCCTTTCATTGTTTAACAGTGACCTTGCCCATTCCCCAGCTGGTAACTGGCATCCTAAGCCACCTCAAAGAGGATCTTAAGGGAAAAGGATCAGGCGAGGTCACCTCCAGCGTGACCTGGCTCCCCTGAAATTGGAACCAAGGCTCTGCTGAAGGATTCCAGCAACATCAGATGAATAAAAAGCACATCATCACCTCATGCTGTTTTATGAGGCCAGTGTCTCCTTCCAAGAAAGTTAAGTGCAAAGACTGAAGGAAGCCAAGTGGGAACCCGCTTATTCTCACTGATAGCCACAAAGTCCCCAGACACCTGTGAAAACAGTTTGTTGTGACGTTGAGGAGGGAATGCAAGGCGGGGCCTGAAGTTGTGGATTAGAAAAGGGTTCTGAACCAATCAAACAAGAGCCTCCCGAAGTGTGTGGAGTGGGGTCCCAAGACAGAGATCATTGCAGTATTTTTCAGGGTCAGGTCACTTTTATACTATGAGGGTGAGTCAGAAAATGTCTGCACTCCAGTGATATTAAAACTTCTGTTGGCTGCATTCTCTTACCAGTGCTTTCTGCTCAAGGTCACTGTTATGCAGGTGTGAATGGGGACATCTGCAAACAAAATTTGGGTCGATACTCAAAGGAAGGTAAAGATTTCTTTAAAAAAAAAAGCATTACTGGCTACAAGACATGGATTCATTACTACGATCCTGAGAGTGAACGGCAGAGCATGCAATGGAAACAACCTGAGTCGCCAACCAAGAAAAAGTTCCAAAGTCAACCATCCGCTGGAAAATTGATGCTTATAGTTCTCTGGGATTCTCAAGGGCTAGTATTCGAACACCATGAGGAAAAAGGTTCAACAATCAACAGTGCTCATTACGGTGAGATGCTCACTGATAAAACACAGAGGCCTGCTGTCCAAGGTCGTTGTGATCTTGCCTGAAATACATGTCCGAACACCTCCGCCCACACTGTTGACATTCTGCAAAAACATCATTTTATGGTGTTACAGAAACCTCCCTATAGTCCTGATTTTGTTCCATCGGACTTTCACCTGTTTGGTTCCCTGAAAGCAGCCCTTCGAGGACCAAGTTTCCCCTCTGATGAAGAAGTGAAGACAGCAGTGCATTCATGGCTTACAGCTCAGCCTCAGATAGTTTTTCATAAAGGAAAATGAACACTTGTTGACAGATGGACACAATGTATTGAAAAGCAAGGAGATTAAAGTTGTCTTTTCTAAAAGTTGATTAAAAGAAATTTTACAACTAGAGTGCAGATAATTTTTGACTCATCTTTGTAGGTGGGAGAAGGAACAGCAGAAGACAGGCACTGCTGTTTCACCCTAAAAAATAAATTAAAAATCAAGGAATCAACCTCCAACCAAATGCACTGATTTTTACAAATCTGGAGATGGCGTCAACCAGTGCACCCCAGACCTGATTTCCACCTTCAGCACTTTCAATGTCCACCTGAGGGTTTTATTTGAACTGAAGAGTCGCCGTTCTGGTCCATTTCTCGGATGGTTTGACCTGGTGAAGAAAGCAGAGCCTACTGTCCTTCCTGTTTGTACTGGGAGCAATGACACTTACAGATTGCCTTATAAGTTACCCAGAAAAGGAACCCGGTCATTTCCCCAGTGTCCCTTCCTAATGCAGAGTATGCCCCTGCAGCCCCCGGGGTTAAGAATGCACAGCTGACTAATGTGTAACCTGTAGTTGTGAACCAACCCCCAAAGCCTATTATCCTATAGGATAAACACTGGACTGCTGATTGCAAGGTCAGTGGTTCCAACCCACCAGTCTCTCTTTGGAAACCCTGTACAGTAAACTAAGTAGGAACAGCCTTGACTGATTAACAGTAGTAAGACAAGGGTGTGTCTTTGCAATGTGCATGAAAACATTGTTATTAATCGTTATTAAGTGCCATCTACTTGGTTCTGGCCCATAGCCACCTTATATTCAGTGTCTGAGGCTGTAAATCTTTGCAGGAGCAGAAAGCCTCAATCTTTCTCCTACAGAGCAGCTGGTGATCTCGAACAGCCAACCTTGTGGTTTGCAGTCCAGTGCTTATCCTATGCAGCCATGGCGCTCCCCAAACATTATATCATTATTGTATTATTATGTTAAAGATGCTCTAGTGTATCTGGAAATGTGGTTTTAATGTTTTTATGTGTATCAAGGTGCATTCTAAGACAAACATAGGAACCATACCTAACTCTTCCAACTGACATACAAGTTCAATGTGAAGACAGACTTAGGAACAGAGCTCGTCCGTAATCTGGTGGCTATCAGCAATCGAAAGACTGCTCTAACTGTACTGGGGATGAAACCATCGTGCATTCTAACTCTGTATCCGAGCCAGTTGTTAGTGAAAGATATTAACCCAAGGCAGGAGTGAAGACAGCTTTATTACTGAGCCCTACGAATCCGTTGCTTTGGAGTCGATTCTGACTCACAGTGACCCGGCAGGGCAGGGTAGAAATGCCCCAGAGGGTTTCCAAATGTATCGTTTTTACGGGAGCAGACTGACACATTATTCTCCCATGGAGCGGCTGGTAGGTTCCAACCGTCAACCTTTGGGTTGGCAGCCAAGCGCTTAACCAGTGTGCTACCAGACCCCCTTTGTTACTCACAAATTACCTGTGAAAGTAAAGCCTCTACTATGATGAAGCAGAAAGCTTTGGCACAAACTTTACAAGAAAAAAAACCACCCAACTCCGCCTTTTGTAGGGCGAGATGGGAAGAGGAAGGAGGAAGGAAGTTAGGTTAATTAACTGAAGGCCCAGTCTGAGGAAGAGGGCTTAGTGCCAGAGGAGGTCTGTGCTACTTTAACACTCTAACTGCTGACATTTACTTTTGATGAGCGGAGGGCTGGGTTGGGTTGGGTTGAATCTTTTCCTTCAGAAGAGCCAAGAAAGAGTGACTTTTTGGCCCATTCTTTCTCTTGTCGTATGCTGAAGGTGCAACTGCCACTCTGGGTTCTATCTCGCTTCCTGTTTCCTGATGTTGCAAAAGGAAGTTCCCCAATTGAAAAGGGAGCACCCTTTGGAAGTATTCCAAGAGCATCATCTCAACATTCCAATGCCGTGAGCCCTCCTAGTTACCTATGGCTATAGAAGGGTTTCTTTAGACATCTCACAAATCCCCAAACCCCGGAAACTTTATTCCAAGGAGCCCTGGTGGAGTCGTGGATTATGATCTGGGCAGCTAGCCACAAGGTCACCAGTTCATAGCTACCAATGACTCCTCAGAAGAAACCTGAGATGTTCTGCTCCCGTAAAGAGTTACAGCCTCAGAAACATCCTGTGTGGTCACTATGCGTCAGAACTGCCTCAGTGGCACACTGCCAGTCTTCATTCTGCATTAATAGGTGTCGTTGTTGGTGTGGTGCAGTGCCATCGAGTTGATGCCGACCCATAGCGACCCTGTATAAGGTTTACAAGGAGCAGCTGATGAGCTTGAACCACCGACCTTACAGTTCCCATAACTTTGCAGTCTGACACATTAGCCCACACAGGGCTTTATATATGCCAGGAGCCCTAGTGATGCCGTGGATTAAGCTTTGGGCTGCTAACTGCCAGAACGGTGGTTCGAACCCACCAGTCACTCCTTGGGAGATAGATGAGACAGTCTGCTGCTGTAAACACTCACTATTTTGAAAACCCTGTGGAGCAATTCTACTCTGACCTCTGGGGTCACTAGAACTTGATGGCAGTGGGGCATTGGGGTTTCTATATGCCAGACCCTGGGGACACTAAGACAAGTTGTCTCATGCAAGAGACATGGTGGGGCGAAAAACATGTTAGGCGTCTAACAGTGGAACATAACGGGCCATGGCTCGTGGTACCATGAAAGAAACTATGTGTTTACTGTCTCTGGCAAGCGCCTCTCAGTGGTTGAAATAAATCATCACCCGTAGTTAAGAGTCTCATAATAATGATGTAAAAACATGTTAGAGAGAGGGGGATATTTTTCCTGGCAAAGAAGGAAATGTCCTAGAGATGATTTTTAAGCTATAAATTATTATTATAACCAACAGTAGAAACCACCAATCTGGATTTCTTCCTCTTTGCTGAAAACAGATCAGAAGAAACGAACTTCAGTAGCAAGAAAAGGGATCTAGATGAAATAAACACTTGGTAGCAATGTCATGAAACTATGGAAGATGCCCCCTAGGAATTGGTGGAGTTGGTGAATGAGGAAGCCGGGCATCTTTCAGCACCAAACGCCTTTGGGGGCTGCCCTAGTCGTGAAGGATGTGAGGGACTCATACACACAGTAGAGCTGGGAGGAAGAGACCCTGACTTCGACTCATTTGAGGTCTGTTCATTAGAAATTCCAGACACACATGTTCCTGTTGTTAGGTACCGTTGAGTTGGTTCCAAGTCATCATGACCCTACGTACAACAGAACAAAACACTCCCCGGTCCTGTACCATCCCCTTCACCACTGTTCTGTTGAAACCCACTGTGGCAGTCACTAGGCCAATCCATCTCCATAAAGGGCTTCCCTTTTTATTCATACACACGTAGGAGAAGGTATTTATTTCCTGAACAAGACTTAAACCCACCCTGCTGATTTAGCATGCAAACCAATGTCTTCTTTTCCATTTTAGGAAAATCACTGGGTCGAGGAGCTTTTGGAAAAGTGATCCAAGCATCTGCATTTGGCATTAAGAAGTCACCCACATGCCGGACGGTGGCTGTGAAAATGCTGAAAGGTATGTATGGTGTAGCTGACTGTCAAGGACTCCTCACCTTTTTACACCCCCAGAGTGTTCGTGCAAATGTGGCTGTGGTCTAGGAACAGACGCTAACTATTCCTGCTCTAGCCACAGAACTTTCTGCTGCTGCTAGACGTTCTGGAAGCCCTTTGTTTCGGGAGCTGCACATGAGGCCAGCACAGCTCCGAATAAACCTTGTAATCGAACAATCTAGGCTTGTCCTACGGGAAAGGCTCTCTGTCACCTCAAAGGTATTTCTCCTCTCACATCCCAGACTCTAGACTACCAGTGACTTAAGCTGACTGACATTCTGTGTGACACCGTAATGGAAAGTTAGCAGCACATGACAAATCTCAAAGACCTAGCTAGGGCTTGACCTAGCTAACAAGTGGAACTAAAGCAATTCAGTTGATCAGAACTCGAAACAACTGTCAAGCCCCACACACAAAACAGTTCCTCTCTAGGATACATACAGAGCACCATAAAAACCTAGTTATCTTTCTAGTGTTGAAAGACACTACCACTCAGAAGCATGCCTTGGTCCTTTCAAGTATAGAAAAGACTTTGGTTCCTCAAGGGTGACAGAATTTTCCTGTGACAACAATTCATTTAAAGGTTCCCAGGCCAAAAAGAAACAGGACAAAAAGTCCAAGGGGCAGTTTTTGCCTCTTCAAAGTCTCCAAGCTCTGGTCAGCCATTCGGAGTGTAGGTCTGACTAAGTGTGCCCTCAGTGCAGGCTCCAGTAGAAAGTACCATTTCCGTAGGAAAACGTCTTAAGTTCTTAATCTCCTTCCAGAGCTGACAATGGCATTTCAAAACCCCCCGTGTCATGCTACATCCCACCTCAAAGGGCTGCTGGATCCAGGAAAGGCCCTGATAAAGCTCAACAAAGAACCGGACAGTCCTACCCGGAAAATATCCAGGAAGGAAGTTTCCATCCACAAGTCAGGACTTCTGTTTGAGGTGGATTACCCGGCCGATGACAGACATATCTGTGGGAAGACCTTCATTCCAGCATCTTCTTCCCACCCTACCCCCACCCCATTCTGAAGAGAAGCACCAGACAGGAGACTTTAACATGTCGTTTTGGACCACCTGAGATGGTCATTTGCCCTATTTTCTCTCAACACCTTTGGGAGGTAAAGATGATTATCCTCAATTGGCAGATGAGGAAACAGGGCTCCGGAAGCTTACAGCGTGGCTACAAGGTCACACAACTCCCAATGGCAAAAGTCAGGGTTTGAGGCAAGTCTTCAGTTTGGAGTCCAGCGCCACCCATGGAGGCAATGGGAATGATCGGTGACTACAAAGTCCTAAAAATGACCCTGGACTAGGCTTTCTGAAGGCAATCCAGGGTCCAACCTAGACATCATTCAAAACTAAATCTGGAAGCATCTGCCTCCTCAGCTAGCGTCTCTTACTCCCATCTGACGTGTCTGCAGGAGGGACAAGTCCAGATAGATCCCGCAGCCCTGCCTACACACAGACCAATCTGACTCACACAGCCTGGGTTTTTCATGGTTAAGGAATATATCTACTTGCAGGGACTGATGACTTTGAAGGGAAGTTGATTTTTTTTCTTTTTTGAAGGCCCGGAGAACTGATTTTATGTTACACTGGACTAATTGGTGTGGTGCTTTATAAATGTCTTTCTTTTCTTCTTCTTCTTGTTGAAAGCCATTAACTTAGACTGAAAAAGACAGCCACATCATCCACTATAGAAAATTCCTCAAAAACCATTTTCATTCTGCTTTCTCATTTCAATTGGTTGGCTATCAGTTTCAGAGCAAACGAAGGTCATGGGTCAGAAGCTCTTTCAAAGTGCCCTGGAGTGAAAACTCAGAACTTGGGCCTCACAACCACGTCTGGAAAGAGATTAGTAATCATAGTGTTTATTTATCCAGTAAATATCTGTTGAGTGTTTGTTGTGAGCCAACCCCCTATCCTGGCAGAAAACTTCTGGAGTTGATCTGGTAGTTACTGAAAAAGTGATTTGTGCTTAGGAAATACCCGGTTGGCATGTATCGAAAGGTTAAGTGTACATACCACTGGTCTATTCCCAGAACTCAGTCCGACAGAAATATTTGCACGTGTGTGCACCGAGACTAAACACAGGTTGTCTCTTATAGTAGTATTATTTGGAATAGCAAAAAAGTGTAGACAACTTGAATGTCAGGTATGACGTTCATCAATTTCATAGAATAAAACCATCTCTGGTACGGGGGGAAGCAAGTTTTACAAAATACATACACATCCACAAACATACATACCTACATAGTATGTGTGTCACATATGTTACGTATCACATACATGTGTGTTTGTAAAAAATTCAAACCTCTTTCATTCCATTTTTTCACAAAAATTTGAAGCCACCTCATTTATGTAAACAAACAAACAAAAAGGACCTCTGATTGTTTATGTGTTTATAAATTCCTAGAAAAAGCTCTCTAAAATAGCAGTGTTACTTCCAAGACGGTAGGTAAGGGATTGAAGAAGTTTTGACTGTTTGTTTTCTTTCTTTCTTTCTTTCTTTCTTTCTTTCTTTCTTTCTTTCTTTCAACTTTTAATAATATATTTGGAATCTTTTACAGCAGGATTATAAGAGGAGGCTTCAAAAAAATTCCTAGAAAAATTCTATTATCTTTGCATTCCTTTTCTCCACGAACTTTTTGAAGCCCCCTCATAGGGATTCTATTTCTGTTACAATCTAAAATGATATTTTTTCTTTTCTTTTTCTAAATACTCTTGTGTTTAAGATGAACGATAACACAGCAGATTTTGTTTTTGTGAAACAATGTCTACAGATTATTCAGTGACATTAGTGACATGTTCATGTGTCAGTTTCCTCAGTCATTCCATTCTGCCTGTACTCTAGCACAAATTGTAATGATTTAGAAGCTAACTCATAAGAACAAACTTTAGATTCTGTCTGTGAGTTCTTAGGCTGATGATGTTGCTGGTCTCTGAGAATGGGGTTGAGGTCAGATGCCTGTGGACACTGTCAGTGTCAGATAACCCTTGGACTCTTGGGAAGAAGAGGTCACAGGGAGAAAATGGTACATTGCAAAGATGTTTATAGGAGTGACCACCCAACCCTGGCAGGCTCCTGGTGCTCATTTTTTGTGACCCTAAAGGAGCTCTGGCAGGGTAGTGGTTATGACTCGGGATGCTAAACTTAGGGTCAGCAGTTGGAAACTACCAGCTGTTCCATGGGAGAAAGGTGAGGCTTTCTGCTCCCGTAAAGATTTACAGCCTCAGAAACCCTGTACAGGATCACTATGAGTCGGAACCGACTCCACGGCACATAACAACAACAACCAAGACGGGAGGGGGAAGACAGAAACAGACAGAGAAACAGAGAGCCACAGAGAGAGAGAAGGTTTGGGGCGCCCTCTGCTGGACAGCCCTGCTGCCCTGGATTTTGACAGGAGGGATGACTCTGGAAAGCACGTTCACAAAGGGGCCGGCTCTGAGTCAGCACATTGCTGAACAGGACGAGGCCCACTAAAAGGAAACGTCCAGTGAGTAACTCCACCATTGCTCTGAACCTGACTGTAATCAAAAGGATGTTGGCTTAGGAGGGTGGGAGAATGAAAACAGTCTGGCGTCTCGGCCTCTCTGGTGAATGTGGTGACGTTCACCAAGCAACAAGAACGGCAGGAGTGCGGCTTCCGGTGGCGGAAGGAGCCCCATTGTCCTGCCTCACTGATTCTTCCTTGCTTCTCACACAGAGGGGGCCACTGCCAACGAGTACAAAGCTCTGATGACTGAGCTCAAGATCTTGACCCACATTGGTCACCATCTGAACGTAGTCAACCTGCTGGGCGCCTGCACCAAGCAAGGAGGTAAATGAGGAGGGTGGGCCTGCACCATCTTCCATGTCCACGCTGGACAAGGAGCTCCCTGCCATACAGCGCCTCACCTCTGCTCCTCCTATTTCCGGGGTATCTCCTACTGGAGAGGTCTTCCCATTCTAGAATGTCCTCCCAGTGCAGTTAACTTAAAGGGTCTGAAGAGAAGGATTCCCTTGTAGATCTCTTTTCACAGGTTCTAAGCCATGTGTGGAGGGTCGGGAAGGGCCATTTTTCTCTCAGGATGACTTTGAGGGAGAGTGACCAGAGCTAAGTGGAGACGGTTGAGGATTCTTTGCAACCCCGCCTATGGGAATGGGTCAGTACTGGGGGAATCCCAGGATGTGGGCGCCAACCTGCACACAGGCTGTACCCACTGAAGCAAGTGGCAGGGACAAGGCTGTGGCCCGTGACCCAGTCCACCAGACCTTCCTTTCCTGCTTGGCCGCGCTACGGAATCACCAGAAAGAGCAGCACAAGGGGCCTGTGTCTACTGCTGGTTTTAGGGGTGGAGGGCCATCCAGGAAGACTCGTCTGCTCGGAGTGGCAGTGGGGAGACCAGAAATGGAGCCTAGGGACCCTGCCCAGCTGTTTCTCCATTATAACACCGTCTGGATGGCAAATGCAAGCCTTTCCTAAAGGCCTCTGTTGCTAAAGCCTCCGTCTGTTTCCCTGCATTTGCCATCTGTGAAACTGACCAGGCCCTTCAGACGCCTGGCCTGTGTATGTGTCTCTGAGCTCTGGGCAGCGGAGCGCAGGATGGACGCAGGTTCCCCAGGTTTGTGAGTCCTCTACCGATGGGGGCAAGACACCTTCCGCTCTGTAGTCCAGAAGGAAGAGGTTTTGTCAAGGTGTCTAAAATTCACTCTAAAACCAGCAAAATCCTAGCAGAAACACAAAGTCACTCTACGGGAAAGCCACCTAAAAAAGGTAGGGAGATCAGACTTTTCCGCATGCGCCTTCCCGGGCATGCAAGGGAGCAGGAGCTTGGTGAAGACGCTAGGGGTCATCCTTGGTTGACCCAGAAGTTGTCCTCCAGACAGTAGCACTGGCTTCCTGTTTCTCCTGTGGGGTCCGGGGAGTGTAGGGCGTGAAGTCAGGGCCCATCCGACCCATCTCAGGTGGAAGGGCTGGTCTGGAAGGGAAAGGAGCCCAGGACACTTCATGGGACCCACATGGAACCCTCTGTCGGTGCTCTTGCTTTCTGTAGACCAGGGGTCAGCCAACAAGGGCTGCCCTGTGAGAGCTTAGAGGGGTCTGACATTATTAAATAACTGTGGGGAATGGAGACAAAGAAATACTATTTTGAGATGTAAAAATTGTAGGAAGTTCTCATTTCTTTCTCTACAATGTTTTATTGGCACCCAGTCATTCTCCTGGACTTGTATAGTCCATGGCTGCTTTCACACTTCAAAGGCGAATGAGCAGTTAGTTATTCCGACGGCCTGAGAACCCAAATATAGCATCGTCTAGTCCTTTACAAAGGAGCTCTGGTAGCGTAGTGGTTACGAATCAGGCTGCGAACCGCAAGGTCAGCAGTTCGAAACTGCCAGCTGTTACGTGGGAGAAAGTTGAGACTTTCTGTTCCCGTAAAGATTTACAGCCTAGGAACCCTGTACCGGGTCGCTATGGGTTGGAACTAACTCCATGGCACATAACCACAACCACAAACCAGTCCTTTACAGAGTCCTGGGGTGGCGCTGTGGGTTAATGCGCAAGACTGCAAAGTCATTTGACCTGCAAGATTTGTGGTTCAAGCTCACCAGCCGCTCCTTGGAAACCCTATAGAGGGTCGCTATGGGTTGGAATTGACTCAACGGCAGTTAACAACAACAACAGTCCTTTACAGAGTCCTGGGGTGGCGCTGGGGGATCAGCACTGGGCTGCTAATCACAAGGTCGGCGGTTCAAAGTCACCAGCTGCTATATGGAAACCCTACGCAAGGCCGCTATGAGTTTGAACCAACTGCCTGGCACTTAATAACATCTTTTCCATGAGCCCTGGTGGCACAGTGGCTAAGCATTGGGCTGCTAACTATAAGGTCAGCTGTTCAAAACCACCAGGCACCCGGAGGGAGAACAGATGAGACTGTCTGCATATGCAAATACTTACGTGTTGAGAATCCTAGCGTGTAGTTGTACTCTGTGGTGCAGGGTTGCTCCAAGTCAGAAGAGACTCAAGGGTGTGAGTTTGGGTTGGGTTTTTGGTCCTTTACAAACACTGTGTGAAGACCCTTACCTTAGACACATAAGCAAGCAGACCCCTCTAAACAGCCATGCTGCTGGGAAGAGAGGAGTCCAGACAGGCTGACCTCTTCACTGCACTGACCAGAGTGGCTGAAGCTAGTATGACAGTGGCCAGAGGTCCCCCTGCACCAGGGGTCCAGCTAAGAGGCAGTGAGGGTGAGCAGTTACGGTGACAAGCCCCAGCTTTCCCTTCCCTTGCCTAGAAGTCCTTTCTCTCCTTTCCCTTCTCCTTTTTCTTTCTTCCACTCCACATCCCTTTTCTCCTCCACACAAACGCATGTTGTTTCCTCTCTCTCTTGGATTTTTCAAACCTTTTCTCACATTCGATTGAAGAAGCCACCCTATGAATGAGGCTCGCATCCCTACATTGCCT
>NW_006408523.1:2989010-3038415 GCF_000296735.1 Chrysochloris asiatica | reverse complement strand
TACGGCTGACTGCCTCCTTGTGGCTGAGCACTGCTCTTCTGGTTCCAGGGCCTCTGATGGTAATTGTGGAATACTGCAAGTATGGGAACCTATCCAACTACCTCAAGAGCAAACGCGACCTGTTCTTCCTAAACAAGGTAAGTAATCAAAGGCTTGGAGTTTTCTCGTTTTTTGAAGGGCACCATTAAGTTTCCGTTTAGACTGTGACCTCACAAAGCCAGAGAAATCCATGTTTTTCCCTGACTGAATAGACTTAGAGCTCAATATGGGCTTCTTCTTCCTGTATCCATTTTTTTCTTTCCATGCTGATCTGCCACATTTTTGTGGACAGTGCAGAAAATCATTTGATCCCTGTTTATTCAGTGACAATAGAGTGGTCAAATGTTAATTGTCATCTAGTTTGTTGTTGTTGTTAAGTGCCATCGAGTTGGTTCCAACCCATAGCGACCCTGTATAAGGCTTCCAAGAAGCAGCTGGTGAGCTTGAACTGCCGACCTTGCAGTTCATACCACTTTGCAGTCTGGCGCATTAACTCACAGCGCCACACTATCAGATCACCTTAATAATTTTATTTCTCCTTGCCTAGCTCTCTCTTTCTGTACACACACACACATATATATACATACATATATATACTCATGTATGTAATTGATATATTTGAGTTTGGATGCTGGAGGAGAATATTAAAAGTGCCATGGACTGCCAGAAGAACAAACCAATCTGTGTTGGAAGAAGTACAGCCAGCGTGCTCCTTGGAAGTCAGGATGGGCAGACTTTGTCTCTCAGACTTTGGACATACGATCAGGAGGAACCAGTCCCTGGAAAAGGATAGCATGCTTGGTAAAGTGGAAGGTCAGTGATAAAGAGGAAGACCCCCAACGAGATGGATTGGCACAGTGGCAGAGCGATGGTTGTGAGGTTGGCACAGGACCAGGCGGTGTTTTGTCCTGTTGTGAATAGGGTCACTATGAGTCCATATCAACTGGACGGCACCTAACAACAATTAGCAATATATATAATGGCACTTAACAACAACAACAACAACATACATATGAGTATGTACACATATACATGCATACACACACACTAATTGCTTGGTTCTTGATGTGTTAACATATATCATTGTCTCCATTTATTGATTAGAGAAACCATAGCAACCAACTAAGTGACCTGTGTGGTCAACAGTAAGCCAGTAATGGGGCCAGAGTTAGAAATGCCGTCTGTCTGCCCTTCCCCTGCCTTTCAGCTCGCTTCCTCACACCCTTACCATGCATCTCACTCTATACACACCTCTGCACTGATTTCTCCACTGAAATAAATCTGTGTACTCAGAGAGCTCACGGTTTCCAAGACCTGAAGGCAACCCAGACTTAATTAAAGCAGATCACCGGATGGTGGAGAAAGGTGTGGATAAGATCTTGCCAGTTCACCAAGGTTGTGCTCTTCTCTGAGATAGAAGAGTCCAGGAGACCCCAACTCAACATTATTAACTGGTGCTCAGCAACGTTGGTGATGAGGCCACGTGGTGTCCTGGTCAAGCTCTCAGACTCCAGAATCAGACGTCCTGGGTTTAAATTGTGTCTCTGCTGCTCAAAATCGGGGTCCTTGAGCAAATCACTCCACCTCTCTGAACTTCAATTTTCTCACTGGATAGTTGGGAGAAATACTCTCAGTTAAGCGCTCAGTAAATGCCAACCCACAATATCATTATTGACCATCTCAGATAGAAAGCCCTGGTGTTGCAGTATGTTGTGTGTTGAGCTGCTAACCTCAAGGTCGGTTGTTCAAATCTACCAGCCACTTCTTGGGAGAAAGATAAGACAGAGTGTCTGCTCCCATAAAGATTTCCAATCTTAAAAACTCTAGGTGGGTAGGTTTGTTATGTGCTGTGGAGTTGGTTCCAACTCATAGTGACCCTGTACAGGGTTTCCAAGTCTGTACATCTTTACGAGAGCAGAAAGCCTCATCTTTCTCCCGTGGAACAGCTGGTAGTTTCGAACTGCTGACCTTGCGGTTCGCAGCCCGATTTGTAACCACTACGCTACCAGAGCTCCTAAGGAGCAGCTTTTATTCTGCACTAAAGGGTTGTTACAGTTGAGCCCACTGATGGAGATGATGAATAAAGGACCCACCATCCAAGAACAATGGCCATCTCTGTCACATGGACAACAGCCTTGGGCTCACAAATAAGAACCAATGACCAGCTGCCAACTTCTTTCATGTCCCAAACTATGATCTACCCAAGAAATGAAGGCGCTTGATGAGACTGACTACCAACATGATGGATATTCCCCCAGTAGCATAGTGGTTACAAATCGGGCTGCGAACCTTAAGGTCAGTAGTTTGAAACTACCAGCTGTTCCGCAGGAGAAAGATGAGGCTTTCTGCTCCCGTAAAGATTTACAGCCTTGGAAACCCTGTACAGGGTCGCTATGAGTCAGAACCGACTCCACGGCACATCACTACCACCACCATTAAACCGTGCTTTCTAATGGAGTCCTGGTGTGGTGCTATGGGTTAATGCGCCAGACTGCAAAGTCGTTTGAACTATAAGGTTGATGGTTCAAGCTTACCAGTTGCTCCTTGGAAACCCTATACAGGGTCGCTATGGGTTGGAACCAACTCAATGGCACTTCACAACAATAACATCTAATAGTTGATACCACAAGAGAAAGATGAGGTTGTTTACTCCTGTAGATTTACAGTCTCAGAAACCCTGGGCGACAGTTCTACTCTATCCGATGATAACATTGGAATCAAGTTCAACAGCAGTGGGCTGGGTGGATTCTCATTTGGAAGCTGAAAGGGATCTTTGTGATGAGCTAGTTCACACTCATACTTAATAGATGGACCCAGAGAAGTCAAGTGAGTAGCTTAAGGACAGTCACTTACCAAGAAGTAAAATCTGGGAAAGAAAAGAACCTAATTGGACTGATTTCTCATCCAATGTTGTGGGGTTTCTTTAATGAACCACACTGGGTAAGGTCAAAAAGAAATGTAAGGAAAACTGGGAAATGACACCCTGGGGCTGAGGGCATTCAGTCCCCTCCAGCCCTGAACTCCTGGACTGACTTCAGAAAGAACGAAACCAGCAAAGCACCCCAGGGGCCTGGGCAGGATGGAACGTTTGGGTCCTTGTGTTTTTTGTTTTGATGACCGCGCTTCCTTCTCGGGCTATATTTAATGACTCGCCTCCCTCTGCAGTTTGGTGGAGCTGCAGTGTTTTTCGTGGAGAAGCCATTTTGTATTTCAGAGAGAAGGAGAAGGGAACATCAAACCAAAAGGCAAAGTCGAAATGGAGGTTTTGTTTTCAAAATCCACTCATCAGGATCCGTAAATGTTATTTGTCATAAATGCAGTCTGTTCTGCCAGAGTCCTGAAAGTTCAGTAAATCCACTTTAATTTAGTAGAGATGGTTGCTGATAAGACAAAGAGCTGAGTATACCAGGCATTGTGGGAGCAGGAAGGGGCTAAGGAAACCCAAGTCGTGATCAGGGCCTTGGAGTTGTGCCTCAGGCTGTAACTTCTGAAAGGCATGAGAAGTTACAAACTGCACCAAAAGAGACGTGTTCATAGAGCTGAGAACTTTTCTACCTCATGTCTGCCAAAACTGTTCCCCTGCTGTCTTCTGGCCCAGGAAGGTCTTGTGAAAAGTAAAATTCCAGTCCCAAGTGGCGCAATATCAAATCGACTGCCTCAGGGAGATAGACAAACCTTCTCCTCTCAGGGGCATCTTCTGGGGTGGCGGTGGGCGTCTGCTCTGAGACCTGCTGCACCTCTTTCCTCAGACTCAGCACCCTCTCCCCTCCTCCTCAGGATACCTTTCCTGCGGCTCCTGCCCTCTGGCCTCTGCTTACTCCCACTGTGCCCTCTAGTCGAGCCATCACTGGTGCTTTGTGGTATTTCTAGGAAAAGCCAAGGAAGGATGGAGAGTCTAGATAAGCCTCAGACGGCCACACCCTGCAGGCGAACCAAGAAATACCACTCTGCTGTTCAGAGCTGTCAAGTCGATTCCAACCCATAACAACCCCGTAGAGGATTTCAGAGGAGCGGCTGATGGGTTTGAACCACTGCCCTTGCTCCTGTAACACAAATACCCCACGTTTTATCCAAGAGAAATGCATCGCCTCACTGTTTAAGAGGACAAGTCGGAATTCAGGGTACCTGCTCTCAGCATAGGGTTTTTTTCCTCTCTGTTCACTCTGTGGGAAGGTTCTCAGGACTTCAGCTTTGGTTTTTTGGTTCCTTGGAAACCTCCACGGGGCTTGCCATTTCTCTTCCCCATCTTGGCTTGCTTAATCTGCCCCTTTTGTGTCTTTCTGGAGATTGACACCCTGCACTCATCCTGCCTCATTCACATAACACAGAAAGCCCCAAACAGGTATTTTTGCTGTTGTTGTTGTTAAGTGTCCTGAGTGAGCGCCAACTCTTAGGGAGCTTGTAAAGAGGAGAGGCTGGGGGCGTTGTACTGCTGATCCTGTGTTTAGCCGTCCAGTGCTTATCCTACAGTGCCACACCAGGACTCCTTGTTGGTGTTGTCATGTGCTGTGGAGTCGGTTCCGACTCATAGCGACCCTGTACAGGGTTTCCGAGGCTGTAAATCTTTACGGGAGCAGAGAGCCTCATCTTTCTCCCGTGGAACAGCTGGTAGTTTTGAACTGCTGACCGTGAGATTAGCAGCCCGATTTGTAACCACTACACTGCCAGAGAGGTTAAGGTTTTCAACACATATTTCTGGGGGACACAGTTCAATGCATAACACCTCTGAACCGTAGCACCCCTCCTGTTTTCTGTTTTGTCTTCTGGCAGAATTGAGACTAGGCACATGGTCCCTCCATGAAACCTCTTAGCAGTAGGAAGTAGTGTCCTTGTTAGAGGAATTATTAAAGGCAATAAGAAACTTCTCTGGTTTTCCATAAATACACAGAAACAACTCCTTCCCTTTGAGTCATAAAATAATAGGATACAGCTTTATCAGATGAGGAAAATGAAATCCAGAAAAGTAAGTTGACTTGCCCAAGGTCACTGGGTTAGAAACCAAGAGCTGACTGCCCAATTCAGGCTGAAAGGCATTTTCTTTTTCGCCCGTCATTAGGAGGAAGCTGGAAATGTGTTGTACACGAGAGGTAGAAAAAGAAATGTTCACCTTCGCTCTTTCCCCAGGGAAATCCGAGAAACCGGGAACCTATGGCTTACTCCTCAAAGTCATTCCAAAGTGACCCCCTAGCACACTGGGGGCTCCTTTGGCTAACATTTTGCTAACACCCATCCAGTACATTTTCTCTTTTTCTTTTTCTTGAGCGCCTTGTCATGTTATGTATGACAGTTTGCCTAGCAATCTTGTCTCCCATTTAACAATCCGTGCACACATTGGTCCATGATGTTTGTCCCTACTCCCTCAACTCCGTCCCTCCAGTTCCACTGCTGTCCTCCTTTTGCTCATCCTTGTTTTGGTGTAAATGTTGCCATTCATAGTTCTAGGGAGCATGTTACTCACGGGTGTCACTGTTTACTTTACACGCCAGGCGGAAAGATGACCCAGGGGATGGCTTCAGTTCCAGTTTACAATGGTGTCTTAGAGGGGATCTAGGGAGGTCTTGCAGTCACGGTCAGCCCAGTGTGAGGCTTCGACGTTTTTATCGCATTGTAGCCTGGGGCTTCCATCACCCGTCTGTCGGTTTGTTGTGCTGAGGTGACTTGCGTGTTGCTGCGATGCTGGAAGCTGGATGCAGGGTCACCCACAGTAGACAGGGTTCAGCTGTCTACCAGATGAAGACAGGCTAGGAAGAAGGAGAGCAAGACTACTTTGGAATGTTTCGCCACTTAAGCCCTTATGAACAGCACGGAAACATTGTCAGACATAGGGCCAGAAGATGAAACCATGATGAAGAACACCAGAATACTGTCAGATAGAGTGCCGAAACCTGAGCCCCTCAGGGTGGAAGGCACTCAAAATACAGCTGCGGAAGAGCTGCCTCAAAGTAGAGGTGACCATGATGGCGTGAATGTAAAGCTCTCAGGACCTTCATTTATTGATGGGGCACAACTCAAAGTGAGGAGAAACCTTTACAAATATCCATTAACAATCAGTACATGCAATGTATGAAGTATGAATCTAGAAAAGTTGGAAGTTGTCAAAAATATGAAATGGAACACGTGAAGATTGATGCCCTAGGCCTTAAGCGCTGCCATGGACTGGGATTGGTCATCGTGACTCTGACAATCTTATGGTTTTCTGTGCTGGTAAGTGTTGTTCAGTCAAGACAATAGCATCCCATCCATTGTCAAAAAGAACATATCAGGGTCTATTGAAGTACACCTAGAAGATGACCAATTCATCCCACTATTATTCAAATTTACACACCAACCACTAAAGCCAGTGAGGATGAAATTGAAGAATTCTACCAACTACTTCAGTCTGGAATTGATCAAACATGTAATCAATAAGCATTTATAATTACTGGTGATTGGAATGTGAAGGTTGGAAACAAAAAAGATGTATCCATAGTTGGAAAATATGATAGAAATGATTCAGGAGACTGCATGATAGAATTTTGCAAAATCAACAACTTATTCATTGCACATTTAAAAAAAAACAACATAAAAGGTGACTTCACACATGGACCTTACCAGATGGAATACACAGAAATCAAATTGACTGCTCTTGTTAATATGGGAAGAGATGGTGGAAAACTCCATATCATCAGCCAACACAAGGCCAGGGGCAGATTGGGGAATAGACCATCAAAGGCTCATAATTTGGGGAATAGAAAGGCAGATTGGGGAATAGACAATTTCAGGCTGAAGTTGATTAAATAAGTCCACAAGAGCCAAAATGTGACTTTGAATTTATCCTACCTGAATTTAGAGACCATCTCAAGTACATTATACAGGAAGCAAGCAAAAGGCCAATGAAAAGACAGGAAAGAAAGAAAAGACTAAAATGATGTCAGAGGAGACCAAAACTGGTTCTCCAGTGTAGAGATGCTAAAGCGAATGGAAGAAAAGAGGAAGTAAAAGAGCTGAACAGAAAATGTCAAAGGGCAGCTCGAGAAGACAGAGTCAAGTATTGTAATGAAATGTGCAAAGATTTGGAGTTAGAAAATCAAAACGGAAGAAGACTCAGCATTTCTCAAGATAAAAGAGTTGAAGAAAAACTTCAAGCCTCCACTTGCAATACTGAAGGATTCTATGGTCTAAATGTTGAATGATGTAAAAGGTACTAAAAGAAGATGGAAGGAATACATGGAGTCACTGTACCAAAAAGAAATGGTCAGTATTCAGCCATTCAAGAGGTAGCCTATGATCAAGAACCGATGGTACTGAAGGCAGAAGTCCAAGCTGCACTGAAGGCATTGGTGTAAAACAAGGCTCCAGGAATTGGCAAGATGCCATTTGAAATGCCAGTTGAAACTGATACGGCACTGGAGGCATTCCCTCATCTTTACCAAGAAATTTGGAAGACAGCTACGTGGACAAATGATTAGAAGAGATTCATATTTGTGTCCTCCAAAGACAGGTGACCCAGTGGGATGTGGAAATATTGAACAACATCATTAACATTACATGCAAGTAAAATTTTGCTGAAGATGATTCAAAAACTGCTGCACCCATCCATCGATAAGGAATGGACAGAAATTCAACTGGATTCAGAAGAGGACATGGAACAAGGGATATCATTGCTGACATCCGATAGATCTTGACTGAAAGCAGATAATACCAGAGAGATGTTTACCTGTGCTTTATTGACTACACAAAAGCTTTCAGTTGTGTGGATCATGACAAACTATGGGCAACATTGCGGAGAATGAGTATTCCAGAGCGCTTAATTGTGCCACGAGGAACCTGTCGTTCGAACCAAGAGGGAGTCGTTCAAACAGAACAAGGGAACACTGAATGGTTTTAAATCAGGAAAGGTGTGCGACAGGGTTATCATCTTTCATCATACTTATTCAATCTGTATGCTGAACAAATAATCTGAGAAGCTGGGTTGTATGAGGAAGTATGTGGCATCAGGGTTGCAGGACAACTCATTAGCAACCTGCAATATGCAGATGATACCAAACTTGCTTGCTGGAAGCTAAGAGGACTTAAAATTCTTACTGGTGAAGATCAAAAACCACAGCCTTCAGTATGGATCCTATCTCTATGTAAAGACAAATCCTCACCACTGAACCAATAAATAACACCATGATAAATGGAGAAATGATTGGAGTTGAGTTGTGGTGTTGGAGACGAATATTAAAGGTACCATGGACTGCCAGAAGAACAAATAGATCTGTGTTGGAAGGAGTATAGCCAGAGTGATCCTTAGAAGCCAGGATGGCCAGAGTTGATCTCTCATATTTAAGACATGTTACCAGGAGGGACCAGTCCCTGGAGAAGGGGAGGCTCAGAGAAAAGATAGATTGGCACGGTGGCAGCAGCTGTGTGTTCAAGCGTAACAACACTTGTGAGGATGGCCCAGGACTGGACAGTGGTTCGTTCTGTTGTGCAGAGGGTCACTATGAATCGGAATTGAGTCAACATCACGTAACAACCACCACCAGGACCTTCTATTGTGCCCCCAGTTAGAGTGGTCAGCAGTGCTCACCGGGCACCATCTAGTTGTTCCTCTCGTCTCAGGCTAGAGGACGTTGTGGTTTGTGTAATTCATTAGTTCTGGGGATGAATTGTTTCCTTGAGACTTGGATTTTGTCACCCTCCTTTGCTCCAGACAGGAAAGACTAATAGCTATATCTTCAAGCTCACAAGCTTTTTAGAGCCTAGATATCAGTCACCAAATATGGATATAGATTACTGTCTTCATAAACTATGTTATGCCCGTTGACCTAGAAACCCCCGGAGACTGTGGCCCTGAGCTTTTAAACCCAGTAACTCACACCCTCAAGTCTTTCATCCGACGCATTTTTCACTGTCCCACACTGGAGTCCTGGTGTGGCGCTGCGGGCAAATGCACTATTGGAAGGCCGGTGTGAAAGGTGGGTTCTGCACATACTGCCTCACGCAGTTCAACGTGTCGCCATGATTGTTTCTTCCACCTCCTGAGTCTTTGTTGAGACGGCCATTAATAGGCCCATGACCCTGGCGGTAACAAGGTGATGGGCCACCAGTGGACCCTTGCTGCTCACGTGCTCTCCCAACTGAGGCTGCCCCCAGCCTGCGGGAGCAGGTTCCCCATTGCCATCCTGGGGCCCCCCTTTTTTTTCTTTCTGTTTTTTTAATGTTTTATTGTGAATTATGTGATAGTTTACATGGAAGGACATCAGCTTCACATTGATCCCGTCATATATTGTTTCATTGCCATGGTTAAAATCCCTTCCATGCATCATCCACCAACCAAAGGTTGTCAGCATACCGCCCCTCTCTCTCTCCGGGTCCAAAGTCCCCAGCCGCTCCATCTCCCCACGTCATTGTCTCTACCTCCATCTCTGGCATCATTGCTTCTCTGGGTAGGGTCCCGCTCTCTGCTCTTCTCCTTTGATGGTCCTAGGGCCCTCCGCTCCTAGACTGAAAAGTTAATCACTCCCCTCCTTGCTATAAAACATCTACCTTTACATTTCCAGCCCTTACAATCAGTCCTGATAACAATTATTCACTATTGTATCACAAGAAACCTATCAGCATCTCCTCTGTGCCCTTCTTGGTCTGTTTTAGGACGCAGCATTGCACATCGAGTCAAAGAACGAAAACTCGGCGCCAGAGCTGGAGCAAGACAAGAAACCACGACTGGATAGTGTCAGCAGCCACGAGAGCTTCGCCAGCTCAGGGTTCCAGGAAGAGAAAAGTCTGAGTGATGTGGAGGAAGAGGAGGGTAGGTATTCGTCCCTTCCTGTCCTACAGCCAGAGATATGTTTACAACATACTGTGCATCTCTGGCATTTTTTTTCTTTATTTATCACCCTAATAAACATCCGTGGGAGACTCGCAGGATAATGTCCTGAGGAGATAAGATTTGAATTAAGATTATTTACAGAGTTACTAATTTTGACAGGGAACTGTACAAGTGCCTTCCCTTGGGCCTTCTTGTCTCAATGGATTATTTCCACCCCCACCCTCAAACTCCCCCGACACATACTCTGTGTTTGAGTGAAATGGGCTGGAAGCCTGGAAAAATCTCTGATGTTCATGTTGAAACCCGAATGCTCTTGAAAGTGAACCCGGAGCCACTTGTTGGTGTGTTTTATGTTTTGCTAACACTGTTCCAATAAACTGGGATTTGGTGAAATACCAAGAGCCATTGCGAAAGAGTTACAGTTCTAATGGTTTCCAGATCCGGACGATTTCTACAAGGAGCCCATCACCATGGAAGATCTAATTTCCTATAGTTTTCAAGTGGCCAGAGGCATGGAGTTTTTGTCTTCCAGAAAGGTCAGTCTTGCGTTTTACTGTTCCTCTTCTTGGCCCGGTTTAGGCATGTAGTTATTCCCATGGAACGAACACACACCTTTGCTGGCTCAATTCACTCTTACTAGTATTTGCTTATAGCTAGGTTTTTCAATACAGAGTAAACATCACAGCACATACCGGTATGCTGTCAAATTGCCATAGAGGCCTCAGGTTTTCAGAATGACGAGTCTAGTGTTCCAGTGGGCACACAATGGTTTAGGACCATTCTCCATATTGTCTGACATATGCTCCAAACTGGCTGGATTCTCAGAACACAGAAGTGCATGGGAGAGCTTCTCTGACACCCACTTCTTACTTATCAGTTTGGTCAGGTTCCAAAGACTACACACACTATCGGCATTACTCAAAACTGGAGATTGCCACATCAGATCACATAACTGCCATACGATGTCATTACATAACTGCCAAATGCCATCATTCCATAACCGGGAAACCACTGAGGATCGTGGACACCTAACCTTAATGGTCATAGCCAGCATTCCTCTCAGCTGTCAACTCGTTACTGCCAAACATACATCCTCAATGTGCAAATAAGTCGGATGATAGATTTCTAAGTACTATTATCATAACTGTGAACCGTCAGGTAATGACAGTGTTGTAAGTGAGGAATTAGGGGGCATTACATCCACTTGGAGCCCTCCCGTGAAATTGCAGCCGGATAGAGTTCAGACCTCAGCAGTTTAGCAGTCCAGACTGCAGGGAAGTTGTGCTCACTGGAAACCTCGGCTTGGCGGGTTGGTGGGTCAGGAGACTGGACCTCAGAACAGTAGCATCACCCAGATCTAGGGCATCTCTGGACTTTGAGGCCTCAAGAGCCGTCTGTTTGTAATGAAGCGCCTCACACTCTGGTGACCCCATGTTCACATACAGTAGCTTCCTTCACACCATGTGAATGAGCCCTGGAGTTGAGGAGTGGCCTTGAGGAAGCAGAGGAAACTAGATGGTATAATTAGGGACCTCACTGATGACGCACCTGTTCCATTGCAGTGCATCCATCGGGACCTGGCAGCGCGCAACATTCTTTTATCTGAAAACCACGTGGTGAAGATCTGCGACTTTGGCCTCGCCCGAGACATTTATAAGGACCCTGATTATGTGAGGAAAGGCGATGTAAGTCTGATGCCTACCTGACTCAACAGTAGGCTCTCGTCTTTAAACCTTGGTAAATACTGACACTTCTTCAGCAGTGGGCCCTGAGGAACCTCGTGTACTCTCTGTGAAGACAAGCTGTCCACCCGGGCTGCCTACCAGAGACCCCTCGAGTACAGAAGGGTACAGAAAGGCCATTGTTTCCTGGGGGGCCGGTCCTTGCACTGCGCTGCCCCTCTGAGAAGCGTTCTGTGGGTGCGGGAGGTCATACCTTTTACCTCCCGTTGGCTCCTGGGGGGAGTCCCCTCAACATCCGGAGGGAACAGACTGGACCCTTCCCTCGAATCCACCCAGATGATTGATTCAGCAGGTGGCTGTGTCTCAGGAAGGGGTGGGGGAGGAAGCGGCCTGCCTCCCACAGCTGCCTTCCAGGCCTCGCCTGTCCCTGCCGGCTCACACTGGCGTCTGCCTCGCTTGTTTTTGGACACAGTGTTATTTTTCACTTTTGAGGGTGACCTCTTGTGTCCTCTCCTATCTGGCCTGTACCCGGAGGCTGTCAGCTTATGTCCAGGCCCTGAAGATGACTTTGCAGGGGTGATTCTCCTACCTGAGCGTGTGGTGCCTCAGAATCACCTGAGCTTCTGCCCATCTGTCTTGCATAGGGCCTGTGAAGGTACATTTCTAAGTTTCCAGGTGAGGCTGAGACGGCTCGTCTCAGGACCATACTTGGAAAACAGCGCCAACAAAAGCAGTCCTACTTGGGAGTCCTCAGCATGGCCCTTTCTCTCCCAGCCTCCCACCTGTAGTTCTCCCAAAATCTCAACATGGCTCCACCTTTCTCCTTCACACCCACCAAACGTGGCAAGACCTTTCTCCCTGGGGTGTCTCCTGTCTGAATATAAAGGGAGATTTGCCTGGACACTTGAAAAGCAACCATCCGTTCTCCTAAATTTGGCCTCTTGCTCACTGTCCCTCTCTTCTTCCCAGTGCCTTTGTCACCGGCCCACTCACTGACCCTGACATGCCTCTGTCTGCGTGTCAGCACGCCCTTCAGGATTCCTCCTTAAATTCTCACGGGAATCACGGATTCTTCGGATGGTTTCTGGTGCACATCACTCTTTTCCAGGCCCTAAGTGGCTCTGTGGAGTGCTTGGTTGTGCTGTAGGATCAGCACTGGACTGCTAACCGCAAGATTGGCGGTTCAAATCCACCAGCTGCTCCTTGGAAACCCTATACAGGGTCACAATGAGTCGGGACCAACTCCACAGCATTTAACAAGTGACTCTGGAGAGAAGCCCTGGTCATGCAGTGGGTTAAGCGTTGGGTCTGCTAATGACAAGATTGGTGGTTTGAATCCGTCAGCCGCTCTGTGGGAGAAAGATGGGGTAGTGTGTTTCTGGAAAGATAACATTCTTGAAAGCCCTATGGGGCAGCTCTACGCCGTCCTATAGCGTCTCTGGGAGTTGGTCTCAACCTGGCATCAGCAAGTTTGGTTTGGGTTTTTGAAGTGTCCTAGTGGCGCAGTGGAGTCCTGGTGTGGTGCTGAGGGTTACTGTGCTGGACTGTAGAGTCAGTTTGAACAGAAAGGTTGGTGGTTCAAGCTCACCCGCTGCTCCTCGGTAACCCTCTGGTAGCATAGCGGTTATGAGTCGAGCTGCTAACCTCAGGGTCAGCAGTTTGAAACTACCAGCTGCTCCACAGGAGAAAGATGAGGCTTTCTGCTCCCGTGAAGATTTACAGCCTCGGAAACCCTATGCAGGGTCACCATGGGTCAGAACCGACTCCATGGTGTAACACCACAACCACCACCAGTCAGAACTGACCCGATGGCACTTACCAGCAGTGGCATAGTGGGTTAAGCATTGATGACTGTCTGCTTCCGTGAAGACTTATAGGGTCGCTATGAGTCAGAATCGACTCCAAGGCAGTGGGAGTTTGTGGAGTACACGCTTTTGTTGGGAGAAGGGTTTCTGACAGGCTCAGAGAGTTAAGAGGTACTGAGACCATCACCTTCTTAGGAATTGGTAGAACACCGATGAGGGGGCTTCAAAAACTTGGTGGAAAAAATCCATTACCATTCCATTCCATTTTTCATGAACCTTGTCAAGCCCCCCACGGCTCCCCCTTGTAGCATAATGTTGCACATGACTCGTTTTCTCTGGGGGATGACGGTGTGAGGCCAGGTTGCCCGTGCTTTGTCTCTGTGGCCTTCTGCTCAAGCTACCTGTCCTCTCCTAGACTCGGCTGCCTCTGAGATGGATGGCCCCGGAGTCCATCTTCGACAAAATCTACAGCACCAAGAGCGACGTGTGGTCTTACGGCGTATTGCTGTGGGAGATTTTCTCTTTGGGTAAGTGGGCAGCCTGGAGATGGACAGAGAGAGCCCAAAGCAGAGGCCCAGTGGCCTGTGCATGCCCAGTGCTGGGCTCTCCGGACATGACAGAGTCCCGTTCCATGACAGGCACCTGCCGACAGCTTCAGCCTTAGAAAGCAGCTTGGCAGCCACTGTGTTTTCCAAAACTGAAAGCTGGGCCACAACACATGCAGGCCCCAAGTGCACAGATGTGCAGCGCCCACATCTGTCTGCCGACGCCCACCACTGCTCACAGGCCTCCCAAACTCGCCTGCCAGACAAGAGCCCGCTGGGCTTGGCCAGAAATTGGCCTTTGGCCACCAGTTAAAGTCACCCAGTAACATCTCTGGCTTCCTGTACCGTGTGGAGCTCAGTCCTCTGCTTTCGATGACAGGCACCTGTAGCTTCCAGTCTTTGAAAGCAGCTTGGCGGTGACACAGTGCCGGCACCGCTCGCCTCACAGCTGCTTCCTACCAGCCGTGGTCACTGCAAATCACAGACAAACAAATGCAGACAGAGACGGGCCTGTGGGCTAGAGCACTTCTCCACTTCCAACAGCCCCTGAAAGGAGAGATTGCAGGGTTCCAGGACAGTGAAGCGGCCCAAGGCCAAGTCCAATCCCCTCGGGCACCGACCCACACCAAGGGCCCCCTCCCCCTTCAGATACATCATATTTCCAAGCCCCCCAGTTCTGCAAGAAGTTGACCAGAAGTGGCTCCTCTCACAATATTCGCACCAAGATGTGAATGTTGCATGCAGTGTCTGCCATGTGTGCTGGCTCATGAAGAAGTCTATTAACCCGAGAAATGAGTTTCTCGTGGTGGGACTTCTTCAGAGTCGATTTGTAGGGGGAGAGAAGTGACACCCCCAGATGACACCGTAGCCTGAGGCATCAGACACCCAGCAAACAGCCATGTGCGTCTCTCTGTCCACTGGGCTCCACTCCAGGCACCAGGCATTGTTGACACCAGTTGCCCCCTTGTGGTCTTTTTTGTGTCCTGAGGACAACACGTGTCTCTCACAGGTGGGTCTCCGTACCCGGGGGTGCAGATGGACGAGGATTTCTGCAGCCGCCTGAAGGAAGGGATGAGGATGCGGGCACCTGAATATGCAACTCCAGAAATGTGAGTGAGGACCCCTGGTCCCTTCATCTCCTCCTCACAGTGCTCTCCCACTGGGACACTTCCCACAGGGCCGCTACTATGTAGAACCCATTCTGACAGTGATCTCCTGGTCTTCAGGGCTGCACTTGCTTAGCGCCTGTGGCCCCCAAGAGAGGCTGGGAGAAAGTGGGTAGGCACAGAGCGCTCCACCCAGCATGACTGTGGAAGGCAGAGCTTCTGATGCGGGTTAGGGATCCAGACTAAACAAGCAGATCACAGGGGGACAGAACCCAAGACCCAGGGTTGGCCCTGGAAAGCAGAGCCAAATGGGTGAAGTAGCAGCCAGATGAAGGGCTGGGGGCCACTGCTGATCCTGGATGGCCAGGGGCATGGCCTGGACACGCAAGGGGCCACCACCATCTTCCACAGAGGCCACAAGGAAAACACAATTCCTTTAGAGCGGTGGGTCTGCAAACCACAAAGTTAGTGGTTCGAACTCATGAGCTTCTCCAAGGTTGAATGATGAGGCTGTCTGCTTCTGTAAAGAAACCTATAGGGCAGTTTTACTGTGCCCCACAGGGACACTCGTAGTCAGAGTCCACTTGACAGTAACAGGCCTGCCCTGGGGCAGATGGGAGAGATTCCTCTTTCAGAGTGACAAGGATGCATGTACGAGCCTCCAAACACCAGTGACAAGAGTTCTCCAAAGTCACCGAGAACATCTGTGCCCCGAAAGCTCTCTTCCAACGGGGGCGAGTTACTATTAGAGTAGGGGGCCCTGGTGGCACAGTGGTTAAGCGCTCAGCTGCCAAACAAAAGGCCGGCAGTGTGAGCCCATCAAGAGCTGCGCAGAAGACAGCGGTCCAGGAAGCCCTCCGGGGCAGTTTTGCGCTCTCACCGTGTGGGGTCGATAAGAGTCGGAATCAAATCAAGTCGGAATCAAATCCCAGTCGGTGACCCTCTCCTGGGTGTGTGTCCCGAGGCCCTCGGGGATGGGCTGCCCCTGAAGGCCCGGCAGGAATGTGATGATTCTGGCGGGTTTGCTGAGCTGCTGACTAGGATTCACACAGCACCACCTTCCCTGAACTGGCCACCCTTCCCTCCTATCCCCTCCCTGACCCAGCGGGGTCCTATCAGCTCTGGGATGGCCTTCGGGGAGGAGTCAGAAGGGAGGAAGTGGGCGTGGCCATGGCCCAGTGTCTTCCCAGGCCGGGCTAGGTTGGACCCAGGATGAGACGCTGGAGAGGCAAGTTCTACTCAGACTTGCCGGGTGTCCCTCTCAGGAGCATTCAGGGAACGTGGGGCAAGGCCCTTTCTTGGAGCCAGGAACAGAGCCAGGTCCCTCCCCAGGACACCATTTGGGCTGTAGAGTCCCTGTTGCATGGTGACCGCAGCAGACACCAGATGTTCAGAGATTACAGTGCACCCGAGTGCCTTCCATGCAGCTCCCCCATATCGTCTCAACTGAAGTCCCCAGCAACCTCGAGAAGCAGGGTGTGAATACGAATACGACAGGAAGCCTCTGAGTGTTATGGGTGTGGTTGTTGGGAGCCTTGAGTTGCTTTTCAACTCAGAGCAATCCCAGGTGACCAGGCAGAATGGCCCATCGGGTTACTTTGGCTGTCGCCTTTCCAGGAGCAGAATCCCTCCCCCAGGCCTTCCTCCCACAGGGACTCAGCAGGCAGTGAGCAGAGTCAGGTGGCTTCACGTGGAGACTAGGGTTTGCTTCCCAACCCAGGCACCTGGTACCTAGCCCCCACCCAGCTGTCCACGGAGGTTTGCCTGTGTGTTGCTTTGATGCTGAACTGAAGAAAGCCTTGGGGATCTGCTTTAAAAACTCAGTTCTGAAAACTTCATGGCTCACAACGGTGCAGTCTGCAAACGATCGTCAGCATGGCGCAGGACCTGGCAGTGTTGTGTTGTGTGTGTGTGAGGTCGAATTGGGGGCAGGTCACTGCAGCAAACCTTCATGTCTGTTCCCCCAAATCCCTAGCAATAAACAGATTCTTGGAGGCTGCTGGAATATAAGCATTAAACAGAGAGAGGTGGTGCTGGTGGTGTGCTGTGGAGTTGGTCCGGACTCACAGCGCCCCCTATAGGGTTTCTGAGGCTGTAAATTTTTACGGGAGCAGAAAGCCTCCTCTTTCTCCTATGGAGTGACTGGTAGATTCGAACTGCTGGCCTTTTAGCAGCCTGACACTAACCCACAACACCACCAGGGCTCCTAGTATAGAGAGGTAGCCTACAAAAAGTAGCCGAAGCAAGACAGGCCTGGCCCACAGCGGAGCCTAGCAACCAAAGAGGCTGCGAGAGTAGAAAGCATTTCATCAGGCAGAACCCCGCCCGGGACGATCCCAACCAGCATTGTCCTCTCGCCACTGAGCAGGCGGCTTTTGGGGGTCCCCCCTGTGTGTGGGGCTCTCGCCAGCTCCTAATGTTAGAACTAGCAACAGGGACCACCTACAACTTCTTGTTGTAAGGTGCCCTCAAGTCAGCTCCAATCATAGTGACCCTGTGTACAACAGAATGAAACACCACGGGTTCTACGCCATCCTCACAGTTGCTCCTCTGCTTGAGCCCATTGCTACTGCCACTGTGCTAAGCCGTATCGTTGGGAATCTTCCTCTTTTTCACTGATCTTCCACTTTACTAAGCACGGTGTCCTCCAGGGATTGGTCACTCCTGATCATATATCCAAAGTATGAGAGGCAAAGTCTCGCTATTCTGGCTGCACTGCTTCCAACACAGATCTGTGTGTTCTTTTGGCAGTCCACGGTACCTTTAATACTCTCCTCCAACACCATAACAAATGTATCGATTCTTCTATGGTCTTCCTTATTCATAGTCCAACTTTCACATGCATATGAGGCTATACTTAGAACTACTTGATGTTTTCTGAAGTTGTTGATTCTTGAGTTCTGACATCTAGTTTCCACTCCTTTTGCTTAAAAATTAATGCATTTCATCTCAACAAACACCAAAGGAGAAGGGGAGGAAAAAACCCCACAGAAATCAGGATATTCATTTCTTAGTCCCTTTTTGAAAGACGCCTATGTGATCAAACAGGATCTGGGTGAGAGACCAGCGACTCCATGTCACTCAGCTTACATCAGTAAGGAAACAGATTTATCAAGTAAGGAGACACCTCTGCTGTCCACCCAACAGCCCTTCTTGAAGCCATCACCCTAGTTCCCAAGAGCACTGCATGCTTTAGGCCAACTTCAGGCCAGTGCCCCTCCCCACCCTCTGAACCTTCCCTAGACCTTCCGTCCCAAGGCTGAAACAAACCAGGTTTGCTCCATCGTCTTCCCAGGTCTGAAGGTTTGAACTCTTGCCTGCTGAGGAGGCACGTCACAAAGCTCCTTCTGAGTTTTAAGAACGTTGCAAATCAGCTTCTCCCCCAGAACTGAGGACTCGTCCTTCTCTCGGGTCCAGGTCCAGGTGCCACCTGGGTGGGGTGCACGTCCAGACCTGAAGGTCTATAAACTCAGAGGAGGTGTTGAAACACTGCCTGGTCCTGTGCCATCCTTACAACTGTTAGGTGTAAGCCCATTTTTTATGCACAGGATGAATGGAAGGTTGTCTGAAGAACGCCAGTGCCTCCTTGTCAAGTCGATTTCAACTCCTAGAGACTCCATCAGACAGAGTAGAAGTGCCCCACAGGGTTTCCCAGACTCTCAATCTTTTACGGGAGCAGACAGCCTCATTGTTCTCTCATGGAGCAGTGGGTGGGTTCGAACCACTGACCTTGTGAGCAGCCTGATGCTTAACCCACCGTGCCACCAGGACTCCTTGCAGAGACTGAAGGCACTCCCAAAGCCTGGGGTGCTGACAGACTCTGGAGGACGGATTTGTTCCGCTGCCTGTGTAGATGAATGGTTTGCACTCTCAGCAGGACCTTCTATGTGCTGGTGTGGCACATGACTCTATTAACTGTTATTAGTAGGAGCACACCCAGACACGAGGTGGGGCCGCCTGTGGAATGTTCCGGATCTCCAGCTCACCCTCTTGTGCTTGACCTCAACAGCTATCAGATTATGTTGGACTGCTGGCACAAAAACCCCAAAGAAAGGCCAAGATTTGCCGAACTTGTGGAGAAGCTTGGGGACCTGCTTCAAGCAAACGTGCAACAGGTGACGTGAAGTTTGTCTGGAGCGTGTGGAGACCAAACGCCCTTTTTAAGTCAGGGTGGTGGTTGGTTCGTTTTTTGTTTTGTTTTTACCATTCACAGAATAGCTGAGATCAGCTGTCTGAAAAAATAAGAGAAAAAGCAGCATTTCTATCTTTTGTTGTTGTTGTTAAAATGCCATCTAGTTCATTCTGAACCTGTATAGGGTCTCTGAGGAGCGACTGGTGAATTTGAACCACCGACCTTGCGGTTCAAACCGACCTTGCAGTCCAGTGCTTGTCTTTGAGCGCATCCTAAATCGCAACCAAGGTTGTGAGGATGGTGCAAAGATGTTAGGATGCTCCACAGAAATGGTTTCATGGGAAATTCCATGCATGAGAGCCCTCTCTCTGGTGTTTTAGGGTGGGAAGGACTACATCCCCCTCAACTCCATCCTGAGAGCAAGTAGTGGGTTTACGTACTCAACACCTGGCTTCGCGGACCACTTCTTCCAGGAAGATGGTTCCGATCCCAAATTCCACTCTGGAAGCTCCGACGATGTCAGGTGAGAATTCTCTTTGCTGTTCTCAATCATATGTTGAAAGTTCTCAAACATATAGAAAGGGATAGTTTATGACGAGGATTCAGATGGTCACCTCAGCAACTGAACTGTCACTTATCTTTTGCCATATTTTATCTTTATGCGCTTTTTGAAGCCTCCCATATGTATGTGCATGTATATTTTTTCTTTTCACTGAACCCTTTGGAAGAGGGACTCAAGTGTCAAGCAAGACACTTTCTTCCTACTTTGGAAGAAAACTTTAAAGAAGGGCCTTCTTTGTTGTTGTTGTGTGCTGTGGAGTCGGTTCCAGCTCATAGTGACCCCGTATAGGATTTCTGAGGCTGTAGATCTTAGCGGGAGCAGAACGCCTCATCTTTTGCCTACAGAGCAGCTGGTGGTCTCAAACCACCAACCTTGTGATTCAAAGTCCAGTGTTTACCCTACAGAGTGTTCCCACCCAAAAACGATCATGCCAAACACATCAATAATAACTCCTTCATCTTACTACTATTCATGAGTGTCCTGGTGTGGCACTGCAGGGTACAAGGTTGGCAGTTCAAACCCACCAGCTGCTCCTTAGAAACCCTCTTCAGGGTCGCTATGAGTCAGAACTGACTCAATGGCACTTCACAACACAACAATCTACAATTCAATCTACCATAATTTTCCAAAAATCTTTAGTTTTGTTTTATTTTTAAAACCGCATCCAATAAAGATTAACATGTTTCCTTAATCTATTTCACTCTAGAACATTCCTTCCCCTTTTATTTTCTGTGACCTCAATTTTCTAATGCCTCATTGATAAAACTAACCCATCAAACTCAAAACACTGGCTTCCCCACTTACCCGCCCTTATTGAACAAACTAGCATGTCTCACATTCCTGCCAGTAACCAGAGGAGCATGGGGCTAAACACCGAGTGCCCCCACATATCGAGTACCTCCTACCCTAAATAATAGTGGTCATGCATGGGTTAAATCCACACCTGCACGTGCCATGGTTTGGACACGGTGCTGGCTCTCTGCAGACATTAATTCCTTTATTGCTTAAAGCAATCCAATGGAGACAATACGTTATATACAAACGTGTTCCAAGGAGCGTTTTTGATAAGTGCCTTCTGACTCACAGCAACCCTGTATAGGGTTTCCCAGAGTGGCTGGTGGGTTTGAACTGCCTGGCTTTTCAATTTTGTGTGACTAGAAAACGGCAGACTAGTTTCTTACCCAGATGCTCTCACACTGCCTCCGTCTACCCTCTGCAGTCAGGAGCCTCTTCATACTGTCTTGTAAGATTGACCTTCAGCAGACACAACCCTAGGCCTTTGTTCTTTGTTCACTTCAACTAGGCAAGTGGCCGGGGAAGAGATGTAGTGCTCTGAAAATTATCGGGGCACATCTATGAAAACAACTAAGAAATCTGGCTGGTGGTAACGGATTACAAGCCAGTCCACTGCTCATACTGAGCTGTAATCCATGACCACGTGTCTGGGCTAGCCACTAGATTTCTTCAAAGCCTGTGTAGATGTCTGTCAATACTAACAGATGAATCACCATATTTTAAAGGTGAGGAAACTTGGTGTTGATATTGTTAGGTACCAACTCACCTAACAATATCACAACAGAAGGAAACCCTGCCCGGTCTTGCACTCTCCTCACACTGTTGCCACGCTTAAGCCCATCGCTGCTGCCATTGTGGCAATCCATCTCGTTGGGGGGTCTTTCTCTTTTTTTATGACCTTCCACTTTACCGAGCATGATGTCCTTCCCCAGGTACTGATCCCTCCTGATAACATGTCCGAAGTACGAGAGACGAAGTTTCCTTACTAAGGAGCATTTGACTGTACTTCTTCCAACAGAGATGTGTTTGTTGGATTAAATAAATTAGCAGAGTCTGACTGGGCCGGTTCTGATGAGGGCTGGAGGAATCAAATATATTTGGGTCCTTCCAGTATGGTGCTCAGCTTTGAGCCCAGTAGGGTACTTGTCTGAGAAACTGGCCCTTGCAGAAGGTGGTACCCAACTTCACCCAACAGAGAACAAACCTCAACTATTGGCCATGCAGTGGACGGGGCAGATGTCCTTCCTGATGCATCATCAGTGGAAGGTTGCAGGGAAATTCCACAAATGCTACCCATTCTTCCCAACCTGTAACCACAGAACACAATAAACAAGACAGGCCCTAGAACTCCATTATGCCACGAAATCCGATGGAGAGGTTGTTCAGCGCCACTCACAGCCTCGTAGGCAGCACAAAGGATGAAAGTCACATCACTTCTCCGGGCATCATTTCTCTTCTTTGTAACAGACGATGTTTAGACCAGATGATGCTTCTGGTCTCAACTAGACCTGCTTTTCGGATTCCGCAAGAGCACAGAGACGTAAGCATGACTGTCCCAAGGGTCTCGCTGGGCTTGGCACCCATGATGGAAACCGGCATCACTGTCAGGGTCCCTAGAGGGACACCAGCAGAGTATTTCAGTCCTAGAGGAGTTAGGTGATTCACCAGGACAGTGTCTGTGGTCTCCTCACGCATCAAAACTGATGTATTTCCTGGTCTTCATTCTTCTTTCTACTTCTTCTTAGATACGTAAATGCTTTCAAATTCATGAGCCTGGAAAGAATCAAAACTTTTGAAGAACTCTCACCAAATGGCACCTCCCTCCTTGATGTGAGTAATGAAGCTAACTTACTCCCAGCTCCTTGCAGAGCCCTTTTCCGGAAGTCACGGAAGCATAAACTCCAGACGAGGGTAGCTAGAGGGCAATAGGTGTTGGCAGTGGCTGGTCTTCAGAAAGGTCTTCACAATGAAGGCGGCATGGGTCTTGCAAAATACTACCATGTGATCTCCAGTATCGATTCTATCACCAAGGCCATATCTTTCAACTACTAATCTTTCTTTGTTTCTAACCTTCGCATTCCAATCACCAGTACCGATCAATGTATCTTAATTGCGTGTTTGATCAAGACTGAAGAAGTTGGTAGAATTCTTCAGTTTCTCATCGCTGGCTTTAGTGATAGGTGTGTAAATTTGAACAATTGTGGCACTAACTGGTCTTCCTTGTAGGTGTAGGGATATTATCCTATCACAGACACCATGGTACTCCAAGATAGATCTTGATATGTTCTTTATGACGATTAATGCAATACCATTCTTCTTGACTTTGTCATCATTCTTGGCATAGTAAACCATGTGATTGTCTGATTCAAGATGGCCACCACCTGTCTTTATAAATTCCATTTCATTTTTTTTAACATCTTTTCATTTTCTTAGATTCATATTTTGCACATTCCACATTTGGATTATTGTTTCTCCTCATTCTGAGTTGTGCCCATGAATAAGGTCCTGAAAGTTTTGTTCTGTCCTGATCATTAAGTCGACTCTACTTTGAGGAGGCAGCTCTTCATATTTTGAGTGCCTTCCAACCTGAAGGGCTCATTTTCTGGCACTGTACTGACAATGTTCCGCTGCTATTCATGAGGTTTCTAGTGGTTAATCCCTCAGAAGTGGACCATCTAGTCCTAATCTGTTCTTAGTCTGAAAGCTTTGTTGAAATGTGCCCATCATGGGTGACCCTGCTGGTATTTGATACACCATTGGCATAGCTTCTAGCCTGGCAACAGACCAGCCACAACAGTATGGCAAACTGACAGACGAGTGGAGATACATACATATGTATACACATAAACACACACACACATATATACAGAGAGAGTTACATATGAACCTCACTGTACATAGGTGTGTAGTAGGGGAGAGAGGGAGACACAGCGAGTCAGTCTCGGAGACCCTCTGGGGCAGTTCTGCTGTGTGCGCCGGTGGCACCGACTCCGCAGCCATGGGGTAGATTGGTTGGGTCAGAGCAGGAAGTGTTAATAGCTGCTGTCTTCTGTTCTGCCAGGATTACCACATGGACAGCAGCACCCTGCTAGTTTCCCCGGTGCTGAAGCGCTTCACCTGGACTGAGAGCAAGTCCAAGTCCGCCTTGAAGATTGAGTAAGGAGACAGGGTGCCTATTCTCTGAGCAGTGGATGGGGTGGGTGAAGGGAGAAGTCAGGAAAAAATGGTGTCCTGGGGTATCTGAAGGGTACCTGGTGGTCCAGTGGGCTCAGTGTAAGGCTGCTAACTGAAAGGTCAGGGAGAGATGACGCTGCCCCCAGGAAGCACCACTGTCTTGGAAACCCTGCGGCAATAGCTTTGCTCTGTCCTGAAGGCTCACTATGAGTCGAAATCGACTCTGTAGCAGTGGGTCTGGGTTGGGTCTTAATTTTGAAATATTCTCCAAGTTGACAGCGATGGTAGCTGCACAACTTAGTGACTCTCCTTGTCACAAACCACTGAATCGCTTCCTTTACGTAGTTGTGTGGTATATGTGGATTGTATCCCAATAAAGTTGTCATTCATCAAAATCAAAGATGGCAGCCAATGCCAGCAGAAGATAAGGCAGTGAACTGAACACTGTGAGAACCAGAACTCAACGGGACCGCCATGTTTTTCTGTCTCACAAGATTTCCGCCTTTGACAGGGTGCATCTTACCCCTTTCCTCTTGTTGTGTTCATGGAACAGATTTGCATTTTCCTCCTCTGGCAGGTTTCTGCCAGCATTTGCTGGGCTTACCAGAGTTAGCACAGTTCCTCCAGCACAAGTAAAAGGAATGACAAGAACCTCTCCAGCAAACATTGCATGCATGTTTCCTTGTCACACAAAGACAGTCACACACCCCCAGTCTTGGCCCTAGCAGCTAGAGGACGCCCGTGAGGAATGACAGGGTAGGACGGAGCGCTGGGCACTGTGCTCTCGCCCACTTCCTTTTCTGGCACCTCTTGAGAACGCATGGTCACTTTCTCCCGTTTTGGTGAGAAAGGGAAACCATAAATCGCATCCTGCTCTCGGAGACCAAGCCCTTGCTATGCTCTCCTAGAACCAGTCTTCCCAGTGGGATGACCGGCTTCCCCTCTCACTGGCAGCCCAGCTTCTATGCCCTCATTTTGTGACTCAGTCATTTTCTGCTTTGAATTTTTGGTTGCTATCAAGGAGCTCTGGTAGCGTAGGGACAGCAGTTCGAAACTACCAGCTGTTCCGCGGAAGATGAGGCTTTCTGCTCCCGTAAAGATTTACAGCCTCGGAAACCCTGTACAGGGTCACGATGAGTCGGAACCGACTCCACGGCCCGTAACAACAACTTGTTTTCAGTGAGGGAGGGAGCCAAACCTGCTGCCATCCGGTTGATTCTTCCTTACAGACCGTATGGACCGAGTCCAAGTACATCACAGGGGTTCCAAGGCTGCTGACTTTGCAGAGACAGACTGCCTCACCTTTGTCCTTTGGCGTAGCTAGTGGATCCAAACCACTGACTTTCTGGTTAGCAGCAGAGTGCTTAACCACGGCACCACCAGGGTTCCTCCCATAAAGATGACAGCCTTAGCAGTATCATGGTATAACTCAACTCTGCCCTATGGGTGGGTGGGTGGGGAGTCATTATGAGTTGGGATCCAGTCAAAGCCAGCAGGGTCTGGTTTGGTGTGCAGCCGAGAACAAGGAACAAGGGCAGTCTGATGGGAGATGGCACTAGGGCTGCTCGCCATTCGCCCTGGTACAGGCTTGAAAAACGTGGCCTGCTAAGAAACCCACTTGTCCATGTGACAGGTTTTTGCTGTTGTCTCATTGTCTGTTTCTGTCTGTCAAGCTTGAAGGTGAGTAGCCAGAGCAAGGAGTCGGGCCTCTCTGAGCTCCCCAGGCCGAACCTCTGCTCCTCCAGCTGTGGACACCTCCCCAGAGGCAGCTGCCGCTTCCCCTGCGACAACTCGGAGCTGGGGACAGACATGACATGCTGCTGCCCTCCCCCAGACTACAACTCAGTGGTCTTGTACTCCCCGCCCCCGGTCTGAGAGGGGCACCAGCCTTCTTCCAAGAAGCACGTGTGTATCTAAGCTTCCAGAAAGCAAGCTTCTGACAGTATTCCGCGTATATCCGTTTGACACTTGTCTCTCCACGGGACTTCTAATAGAATTTGTATCTGTCTTCTTCCTCTGACTAACAAGAATGTAACCCAAGTAACCACAGGTAAAGTGACAAGGGACAAGCTTCACGGCAGCTCCACCTGTTACCCAGTGTGTGGCCAAAACCCCGTCTAAGCCTTGACTGCCTGCTCCCACCCCGAGGCCTCAGGAAGGACAGAGGGGCCCCCAAACCTTCGTGGAGAAATGGAATGGGTTTTCCCCACGAACTTTTGGAAGCCCCCTCACACTGGCTGTGCTGTGCAGCATGGTGTCTGAAGCCCTAGGGTCCAGGGCCAGGCAGCCCGTAGCTCTGGGGGCCTCGGCAGCCACAACACACCCACAGCGGGGAAGGGAGGAGCCAGAGGACGCACAAAGCACTGGAGCCGTGCCACACGGGCGCCCTGATGTCACCAGCTGCTCAGCGCCGAGTCCTGGCCGAGAGCAACTCGGACATCTGGACTGTGCCTGAGGGACTGGTGGCGAGGTCTGGGTGTGAGCACTGAGGGAGGCCCATCCTGCAGGCCCCCCAACAAGGTGCACCGAAACGCCACTTACACCTGCTCCTCGACAGTCACCATGGCATCACACCTACACACGGCTGACCGTCAGCTAACTGGAATGAGTTTGGTCTGTTAGGGTTGTTATTTTTATATGTCAGATTCTATTTCAAGTATTAACATACGGTCAAGACACTTACCAATGTTTTGTTATCACCTCATTTTGTACAAGTTACTTATCAAAGGACACTAGAGGGTAGACATGCAGCCTCAGGGAGGGTTCTCTCTGGACCAAAAGTAGGAGGGATGGAATGAGGGTGGGCGGCAGCAAACACCCCCACCCTCTGTCCCAACCCCACCAATTCACCCTGACAATTTTGGCCCAGAGCCCAGGAAGCCAAAGCTCCACTCCCCTTTCCCGGGATGCCACCAACTCCCGCTAACCTCCCAGGAGGACGTGAAAGAGTGTCCCCCCGGTAGGAGTACTTTATGCTTCTTCAACAAAGAGAGGATCTGAAATTTATGCAGAGTATTGCTGGAAGTGGAGGCCTGGTGTGGCGCTGGGGGCTAATGCATCAGACTGCAGTCGTTTGAACTGTAAGGTCAGTGCAGCTGCTCCTTGGAAACCCTATACAGGGTCACTATGGGTCGGAGTCGACTCGACGGCACTTCACAATAACCAGAAGTGGGACTCGGGGTGTAGACTGGCATCATCCAGAAGGAGAAGCCCATCTTGCCCTGTGTGGGGCCTTGCCCGGCCCAGGAGAGTAGGGAGAGAAGGGACAGCAGAAATGGTGACTGCGTTTGGCACTTGGGTGAATCATGTTCTGTGCAGTTAGGACACAGGTACCTTCTACTGCCAGGGAAGGGCTGGACAAGCAACAAGGAATGGCTGCTTCTGGGAGAGGAGAAAGGGTTAAGCATTGGGCTGCCAATCATAAGGTCAGCAGTTCAAACCCACCAATCACTCTGAGAGACAAGGATGAGATGGGCTGCTTCCATAGGAGGGACAGCGGCAGACACCCTCTAAGCCAGTGGTTGGGAAAGGTGAGTGCCCTGTCTCCTGTTAACACCACCGCCAGTACCTGAAAGGGAACCAGAGCCTCTGGGCTTCCTTCCCCGTGGGTTGGTGCTTGTCTTCAAGGGTCTTTATAGGAGGAGGGGAGAGGCAGCAAGCGAGGCCAGGCCCATAGTCAGGCGAGGGCCACAGGGGGGCGCTGGGCAGGGAGTCCATGTGAGTGACCCGGAGGTTGTGTGTAGGGAAGACCTCCTTCCTCCCTACTCGGGTGTGTTTTTTCCCCAAATCAGATAAGGACCCAGCAAGCAGTGGTAACAGTCTTAACATTGTTTCAGTCATTTCAATGTTTGCTTAGAGCAATAAAAATATGATAACCCTCCCCCCAAATCTAATAATTTAGCTCTGAATTGAGACTTTAGTACCACCATTCCCCCCAAATACCAGAACTGTGTGAACTCAGGTGTGCTACCACCCACCAAAGCAGGTTCCATCTGGAAGAAAAACCATGAATGTTTCTAGTTGTCCAGTGCTTACCTCCGACTGGTTCGTTCGAGCAGCGCTGTGACAAAGGCAGGCGGTTTTCTTTATGGATTCGAGAGATGTGTGGAAACACGGGGGGGTGGGACTTAAATCTTTGATTTTTTCCCCCAAGAAGTGATGCTCAGATTCCAGTGTGAGTCTCTCGGCCAGGCTTGAGTCTTTTAGCAATGCTGTGCGTCTCAAACCAGACAAGGTGGGACTTGAACACTACTTGCTAGCCCTGGTTCACTGGATGAAGTGTCTCTGAATGGCAGCGGAAGCAGCTCTATGTACATATATGTGTGTGTTTGTCCTGTGCATACCTATTTAAGGAAACTGGAATGTTAAAGTTACTTTTATAAAAGCCAAGGAAATATGCTGCAGATATATGACGTGGTCCTGTATTTCTAGTCATTATGAATGTATTTTGTATATCATCTTCATATAATAAAAGTCACTTGCAAGTAAAATGGAGGCTCAGAGGATTTCTTGGTCAGGGCTGCAGATCTGGTTTTTTGCTATTTTGTTGGGGGTGGGGTGGGGGTGGGGGATTTTAGATGCCGATTAGAAAAGGCCTCACACGGAACTCCGTTCAGTGCCACACTGAGGCCTCGGGCCTTCTACCCACACTATACAGCAGCTGCTCTGAACTCTCAGAGCAAACCCCACTGCCACCTCACAGAGACCCTATAGGACGGAGTAGAACTGCCCATAGGGCTTCCAAGGCTGTGCATCGTTATAGGAGCAGACGCCTGATCTGGGATGGCTTTCAACAGCTGACCTGCTGGCAATCAGTAGCCCAAACCTTACCCCATGGCACCACACAATGCAAACAGTTAAAAAACAACAAAGCCGGAGAACTAAACACGAGCGTTAATCAAGAACACAAAGCAAGTAGAACGTGTGCTGAGATGACTGTGTTCTCCAGTAATGAGGCCGACTCGCCCACACAGTCACCATTTTCACCATCACAGGAGTGTGTGTATACCCGTGGGTTAGAGGTTGGGGGCAGAAACCACCTAGGACCCTAAGAGAACACACCAGCAAACTGCTCTTCAGTCCCGTTTTGTAGGAGACAGCCTGTTGATGGGTGCTAGGGACCCTTCAGGAGAGGGTAGAACTGGCCCCGATGGCTTCCAAGGCTGTCATGTGACCAAGGCTGCCAAGGAAGGTACTGACCGGACCTGAGTAGGAGGTGGAGCAGTAAGTACTGGATCGCAAGGTCGGCAGTTCAAACTCACCAGCTGCTCCTCGGCAACCCTGTAGAGGGTCGCTATGGGTTAGAACTGACTCAGCAGTTAACAACAACAGCAGTAAGTTTTTACAGAAGCTGACTGCCGGGTCTCCTCCAGAGGAGACGTTGGTGGGTTCCCATGGCCGACCTTCCGGCCAGTACCGAAACCTTCAGCCTGTGCACCACACCAGCACTTCTGAATTTACATCCTAAAAGGAGAAAGTGAACTGCAGAGTCATACACTATACGTGGCCAGCACACTGTCTTTGAAAGTGGCGATATCATTACGCTCATTCCACCATCTGGAAGAAACTGCAACAGAGGTGGACAGAGTAACAGACAAAACTTGGCCAACTTTCTTTGGGACAAAGGTGGAGAAAGAATGGATTAATCCTGGTAATCCTGCTGTTAACGGGAGACGGTAAAAGAGGCATTTCATCTTCTGGAACCTGAAATCCTTTTTAAATGTGACGCTGGGTGAAATCACTCATTTCATTTAACTGATTTGTAGAACTCTTGAGGAATCGCTGCATGTCAGTGTCTGAAGCTAGCTCATGACGCAGAAAACAAACAGTACATTTGAGAAGTTGATTTTTCTTTTACCCTTCCAGTGGAAGGATGGCCCAGCTGGGTTTATTGGCATTCTCAGGGTTAAAATACATTACTAAGCTTTGGGGTTCACAGGTCAGGAGTTTTCAGAACTACGCCGAGTCCCAACAGAGAGAGGCTGTCTTTCTGTGAACTCGGGACACTGAAGGAAAAACCAACCAAAAGCTCACCACGTTGTTGTTGTTAAATGCCGTTGAGCCGCTGCCGACTCACAGCAACCTGGAATAGAGTTTGCAAGGAGCAACTGGTGACTTTGCATCGCTGACCCCATAATTCAAAACAACCTTGTGGTCCAGCTCATGAACCCACAGCACCACACCAGGTCTTCCAACTGCATGCTACCAGTGTTATTTCTTGAGCTGGGTGGTGGCGCACAGGTGTGTTTGCTCTGTGATAATTCACTAGTCCTGAGGAACCCTCACGTGGCATTGCAGGGTAAGCACCAGACTGCTAATCGCAGTTGGTGGTTCAATCCCACTCTAGGAAGTCCTATATAGGATTGCTATAAGCCAGAACCAATTGGCCAGCACACAGCGATAACATTATTACCCAAGGAGCCCTGGGGCAGTGGGCTAAACACTGAGCTAACTATATGATCAGTCGTTTGGAGGAAGAAAGATAAAACTATCTGCTCCCATAAAGATTTAAGTCTCAGAAATCCTTGGGGCAGTCCTGCCGTCTTCCTGGCTCACTAGGAGTGGGAATCATCTCGGCGATGGGATTTGTTTTGGTTTTAATTTATGACCACATGAGGGGGCTTGAAAAAGTTCATGGAAAAATGAATGAAAAGATAATGGACTTTTGCCACGAACTTTTTTTTTAGCTGCTTTGAATCCACTAGTCAATCAACTACCATCTACCTACTACATGTTTTCATACAAGATTTTAAAACAAAAAGAGATTAATCCTCAGGCTGAAATGTAAATCTTTAAACAGCGTTAACTCAGCTTTGTTTTTAAAATATGTACTTCAGTGCCGTCGAGTCAGTTCTGACTCATAGTGACCCTGTATAGGGTTTCTGAGGAGAGCAGCTGGTGGGTTTGAACCACCAGACTGGCAGTTCAAACCAATCTGCAGTCTGGTACCACACCAGGACACCAATAACTCCACCTTTAAGAACTATTAATACTGATTTTCTATGATATTCAATGATTGCATATGGGTAATTGCCATGGTGGTGGTGGTGGTGTGCCGTGGAGTTGGTTCCGACTCCTAACGACCCTGCGTAGGCTTTCCGACGCTGTAAATCTTTACGAGAGCAGAAAGCCTCCTCTTTCTCTGGCAGAACAGCTGATAGTTTCGAACTGCTGACCTTGAGGTTAGCAGCCCGATTTGTAACCACTATGCTACCAGAGCTCCTGTAGACATATAATTTGTACCAGAGAAACTATTCGTGGACAAATGCTGTTCAGTAGACCGTTACTGAGGAAACAGTAATAGCTAATAACTGGAAACATCTGAGAGCAGCTCATTATGTTCTGGTGACTACTGCAAGTGCCTCAGAGAATAAACTCATTTTAACTTTCAATTATGTGATAGAAACGAATGGATACCCTCCAACAGGAAAACTGAGATCATTTCCCAAAGCACACCACCTCATAATTCCCCTGCCAGCAGCTGCACTCTCCTACCCGTTTTGAGACTGGCCAACCCAACCTGCAGATGGGTGAATGCCAACTGTCAGACTAAATCGTGTTCCCCCCAAATGTGTGGCAGTGTGGCTGGCCATGATTCTCTGTGGGTCGGCAGTTATGTAATAAAGTAACCACCTCCCGTGGTGGGGTCTGATGTGAACAACCCTGAGCCAAAGGAATTACCCCATCCATGTGGTGTAGATCCTGATTTCAAGGGTAATGGGGCCAGGTGCAATCTACAGGGTAGGTTCTAGCTTGAGTCAACCTGAGATCTAAAAGAGCTTAAACAAGCACACAGAGCTCGGAGCGACGCCTACCTACCACCAGGAAACGAGCTGGGAGGGGAGTTCCTGCAGACCTGGAGGCCCCGTGCTCCCAAGCTTCTAGATCCAGGAGAAGACTGAAGCCAGGATGCATGGAGACCTCCAAGAAAAGCTAGGTCTGTAGATGCAGAAAGGTGACAAGGACACAGAGAAAGACCTTCTCCTAGAGCTGGTCCTCTGAATTGGAACTGTGAGCCTCTCTAAATTACGAGAGGATAAGTTTGTGTGTCAAAGCTACCCCCTTGTGGACTCTTGTGATCGCAACAGCCCTAGAGAGCGAACACACCATCCACCCTCTTCCCTAGTCACTGCTCTGGAAATTCACCAGCCCCTCATTGTTAAGTTCTGACTCCTAACAACCCTATATGGAGTTTCCGAGGAGCGGCTGGTGGGTTTGAACCGCTGTCCATGCCTTTGAAACACACCTTGTGGTCAGTCCAGTGCATTATTCTGCAGCGCCACACCAGGACTCCACCGGATCATACCCACGCGCTGTCGTTTCTCCCTCTAACCATACAAACCTTGCCTCCTGAATTTCCTTCAGTTCCCATTCCTCTATCCCCCTTTATAGCCCAATCCTTCCAGGAGCTGCTTACATGTCTCGATGTCGGTGATTCTCCCACACCTACTCCAAGCTAGCTCTCTTGCCAACTCACTGAAACTGCACTAGCCACATTCCCTAGCTGGAAAAATGGAATCAAAATAGGATTTTCCATCCAAGTACTGATTCTGTACTGGGGTATGCGCTCTGATACTCGTGGGTGAGCCCTTTACTTCCTTCAGGCCAACCCCACTGGACCGTCCAGTGCCTATCATACAGCACCACACTAGAGTCCATTGTTGTTGCTGTCGAGTTGGCAGCACTGCCCAGTCCTGGACCAATCTCACCAGCATCACTACACTAGAGTCCACTGTGCCCATCCATCTCACTGGGGGTCTCCCTCCAAATCAGACTCATTCGGAGATGCACGAGTGAGGTCTGGGAAGTTCACCCCACTCTCCCTCCACCACCCAGGAAGCTGTCTCAGGCCCAGGATTTTACTGCTCTGTTCTCCTTCATGAGAGCTTACGTGATTTCTCCTGAGGCTAGTTGGTACTGACCCTCCTAGAAGAGCTGTTTCTGGTCTAGTCAGACAAAATACAGCTAAAAGACGTGGGCTTCAACTTCACCCATCAACTGACTGGAATACTTAAAGGGGTTCTAGAACTTGTCCAGTGAACTGGGCCCCTTGTGGAACCTTTGTAGTGTACAGGACCTTAGGTGGAATCCTGAGCCCCATCCAGAACCTTCTGAGGTGGGATATTCTCACCAGAAAGGACAAGCAGATCAGCCTGGAACAGCTAGAGCAACAGAAGATACTTCTGGAAAGAAAGACCAGCAGGAAAAATCCAAAACAAACACAGCAGTCTGACTGGCTACTACAAGAATAAGCAAGTTGTTCACAAGGAAGCCCTCAAGGCAAGCAACCAAGTCCCTTGAGGATAAACCCCCCTCCAAGACAAACTCAAAGGGAACACACGAGCATTCATGTAAGCCTGCTGGTGATCACGCTGGTCTACTGGTAAGTGGAAGATGGGGAAAGGCAGCAATGAAGCTATGGGCCGAGTTAGACCACATTCCATAGACTCCTGCTGACCTGGAGATGACAGAGGGAAGAGGAAGGGCTGGTTGGTCTGAAGTGTGGTGAGACCTGGGGACTGCTGAGCCATGGACGAGGACATAACTGAAGTGCTCAGCTACTAGCTGACAATCTGTGGTTCCAGCCCACTGGACACCAAGGGAGTAAGACGGGGTACTCTGTGTCCGTGAAAACACACAGCCTCAGACCCCTGATGGAGCAGTGGGATTCTGTCCTGGAGGGGGCGTGGAGTCGGAATAGGTTCCATGGTGGTGGGTCCAGCTTGGATCACGTGCTATCTGCTCCTAAACTGGACTGTAAAGCATGTGTTCTATAGACACGCTTGGCTTACCAATCGACTTTATAAAGAACCTGTCTTCCGACCTGTGCCTAGCTCCAACAGTAGGTCCAAGAACAGAGTAGGAGCTAACAAACACTACTAAGTTCTTGAGTGAATTCTATTCCTGCTGCATTCAGCAACTGAGACTTTCTCCCAGCCTTCAAATTTTGCATCAGCAGACAAACATCATCTTTTCAGTGGACGGATGAGACACGAGAGAGCAGCTTATTTCTGCAATTCTTTATTAAAAATAATGCTGTACATGGAAAGACTGAACAGAAAGTTCAAGATGAACACCGCGTGTTGGGACCATGACGTGAGAAAATGTAACGGATCGGTGTTTTGTAGGGAAGTTGCTGACATCCAAACCACATTAACTGAGGTCAAAAGCAAAACCACAAAGGTGCCCTCAAAAGTATTTACAATGACGTAAGCACGCCAACAGAATTTAAAATCGGTACAAAAAATGGGAATGACCAATGTGACATGATTTCAAGGGTTGTCCCTTTCTGTTCTTTTGTCTGTGACTACAGGCAGGTCCGGGAAGTATCGATCCTTAATTTGACTTGACTCTGCTCAGATATGAACACCTTCCGATGTATGAAGCAAATTAGACAACCTCTTCAATGAAATTACACCAGGGAAGAAAAGGAAGCCTTCCCCTAGAAAAGACACCTTCGGTGGAACTGAGAGTTCTCTTTGAAACCCATTCCCAATAAAAACGAAATGAAAAATAAATATAAAACAAAGCTAAAAAAATAAGCATTACCTGACACCAACTCGGTTTTTCCCCGGCTGACGCTAGCTACGTCCTCAGAAAAACACATCAGCTGGCTACCTTTTCTTGTCACCCGTGTCCTGAGGTTCCTAGGGGCTGAAGCAAACTGGCTGTCATGCTGCAAACAGTCTTGGGTTTGAGACTGGGACTTGCCTCGCCGAGGAAACGTTTGCTGGTTTACCACAGAAGGAAACATGCAGGCCCTATCCGACCCCTACGCCTTGTCTTACCTTTCACGGAACATTGGTCCACAAATGAAATTTGCAAAAAAGTTCCCAAACCCGAAAACTAAAATAGATGATCCCCTTTCATTTTCAAAGAAAACAATATTGGAAAAAATCTCCAGCCCGCTTATAAATTAAGCATTTCATATTTCTTCTAGAATACAAGTAGTTCTTTTTTGTACAAAAGAATTACAATATGATTTGTCAAAAAACATATAAAAAGACAGCTGCTCTTCCTCAAATACAGGAGCTAAGAATGATAAGACTTCTGCGTGGTAATGTCTCTAAGCTCTTGTTCCTTTTGCATAAACAAAGAACGTCATGGTGGCGAACGTTTGTTCTCCTCAGAACACTGAACGTTCTGTTCTTTTTTAATCCATTCAGAGCAAATGCAATAACTGACTCTTTTTTTTTTTTTAAACTCAACAACTGATGCTTCCCAATGTGGTGGGCTCCACCACACTTCCTAAAATGTGTCCTGCGTGTCTCTGGTCCTCAAAGCTTTCAGGCGACGAGAGTTGCTGTCTTCTCTTGTTGTCTTGTTTTGTTTTCTGGATGCAAATCTCAAGGCAGAGAAAATCATTTTAAAGCTTATAAAAAGTGGAGGAATTGTAAAAACGGTTCTGAAAACTACAAACACGTATAATTAGTAAAAGCGAAGACAGTAACATCAGTTGTGAGCGCTCGGAAGTCCGTCCTGACCTTTTGATTTGGAGCTTCCACATTTGCTCCGTAGTTGTACAGTGAACACGCAGCGTGTAAGTAAACCATTCAGTGCTGGAGAAGAACAGAGTCTTCATTACTGGTTGGTGGTTTTATGTTTTTGTTTTTTTTGTGTGTTTTTTTTTTTTTTTTTAAGAAAAAAAAAAATCCTATGTTATTTGGCAGTCTTCAGTATCAAAGTGTAGGTTTTCATGAACTACAAATTCCACATTTTGGCGACAACTGCATGTCCAAATATAAGAAACTGGAGGAGGAGGCAAGTCCAAACTTGTGAGATGGGTGCATTTGGGAGGGTCCCACAAGAGTGAGGGAGTCCGTATCAAAAGTGACGATTCCTTTGGGCTAAGCAGTGGACTGCAAGGCACAGCAGACGGGTGTCCCTCCAGATTCAGGCTGTCCGTCTCCAGAAAGCTCAGGAGGCCAGGCCACTGCTGTGCTGGGCGAGCCTGTCCTCTGAGCAGTGTCTCTGTCTCCAGTGTAAAGTACCATACATAATAAAGCTGGGGCCAAAGAACTGAACTGTATACCAAAACTAAAAACTAAACAGAGCAAACTGTAAAAAAAACAACAAAAAACCCTAAAGTGATACATTCCTCAACTTCAGGCCTTCAACACAATTTGTTTTTTATTTTTTATTTTTTTTAATTTTTTTTTGCTTCCGTGGAACTGCAGCTGACTTGCAGGGCAGCACTCCTGGTTTTGAACCTTGGCCTGAGGGGCTCAGTGGTCCTCCAGTTACAGGCGATGGAGCCTTTGGTCAGGAAGGCTGCATTCAGTAAGGGGGGGGGGGGGAGGGTTTGTATCCAGCAGCTCCTGAATCTTTCTGTGTGGTCTTCAGACAAACCAGAAATCCCAATCTGAACCTGCCGTGGGAAGCATACACAGCTTGCATACAATACTCTTACGCACTATGTACGTACTAGGTTGTATTTCTTGGAAATATTTCCTTTGTCCTTGAAGCTCTTCAGGGCAACTCATCCCCCAAAACAGCAAATCCGGCAACCCTCGATGATAATGGCTGCCCGGTACAGTTTCCCCCAAAATGGTAAATCGTTTCCCTTCGTAAGTCTACATCGTGGCCAAAGTTCAAAGATTGGTAAAGAAAAAGTCTTAAAAAAGTAAAATTAGTGCATATACAAGTGGCGCGGAGGAAGGGGGGTGGAGGGAAAAAAAAAAACAAAGAAAGGCAGAAGCATCATTCACCTGGCGGCATTCCTGAATCGAAATCACTCTTCACAGACAGAGCCTTGCCGGCAGCCCGGGCTCCGGGTGGGTGACACGTTCTTCTCTAAGTGCCAGTGTACTGACTGAGGAGTGGGTGGCTCTGCTCTCTGCTTCCTCAGCAGGGAGAGGTGGCCGGGATGCGGCCCCTGGCCAGGATCCTCAGCATAGGCCCATGTGCTGTCAGGCGGCTTGGTCTGAGCCAGCAACTGCTACAACTGACCACTGGCCGCTGCAATCAGTTCTTGAAAAGTGTTTTCAAAGCAGCGCTTCAAGTCACTGTAAGTCACCACAAGGACACTCTTTTCATCTCGGGAGATGAGGCTTATCTTCTCGGGAACGCCGGCATCCAGCTGAAACAGACGCGCACACAGTGAGAAGGCCACAGCACACGGAAGAGCATTGGTTCTATCTGAAGAACAATACACACCCAGAGGAGGCTTTCAAAGAGGCCTGGAAAAACTCCACTTTTCATGACCTCTGCAGGCCCTTTGGGCATACCTTTTAATTTTTACCACATGCTTTTCCATCTATCTACAGTATTTTACAATCACTCATCAACATGGCCAAGGCGCTCTGGTAACAAACGTTAACGACTTCTAGTCGGGCTGCTCACTCAAAGGGCAGCACTCAGAAACTACCAGCCATTCCGCGGGCGGCAGCCGAGGCTTTCTGCCCTGGGGGGGCGCTGTGGGCTAATGTCCTTTCTACTGCTCACCAGCTGCTCCTCAGAAACCCTATACAGGGTCGCTATGGGTCGGAATCGACTTGATAGCACTTTACAACAACAACAAAGATCTAGAGCCTCGGAAACCCTGTACAGGGTCGCTATGAGTTAGAAGTGACTCCACAGCACATAACCAAGCAACCAACCAATCAACATGCAAGGCACCCTGATGGCACAGTGGGTGAAGTTCTGGGCTGCTACTAACCACAGGGTGGTGGTTCAAACCCACGACTCACCACTTTGCTCTGCTGCTGTAGAGACTCATGGTCTTGAAAACTCTAAGGAGAGGGTCTAGTCTGCTCCAAAGGTACTCTTAGTTGGAATCAAACCAGACGGCAAACAGGCTTGGTTTGGGCTTTTGAGTAATCTGTGTGCAGAGGAGCCCGGGTGGCGCCATGGTTAAGCGCTTGGGTGCAAACCTAGAGGTCAGCAGTTTGACCTCAACAGTTGCCCCTCGGGAGGAAGATGTGGCAGCCTGGGAAACACCAGGCGGCAATTTCAATCTGTCCCAGAGGAGCAGCAGGAGACACACTGGGCTCTAAAGCAATTGGTCTGGTCTCTGGGTTTTAAACAGTTATGCCCACAATTTTCAAATCCAAAATATTTAGGATTTTTCTTCCCTAAATATAACCAACTATTCTGTTTCTCTCTCTCCTTCATACATAACACTTGTATATAATTACATAGAGTACGAGGAGACTTCACTAAGTTCGTGTGAAAATGCCTTACCATTTTTCTGTGAACTTTCTGAGACCCCTTCCTATCAGTCATTTGCGGCGCTGTCTTTCTGATTTTTTTGTATTATGTAGTACAGGGCAATAGATATATTCATTTTTTTTTTCTTCTCCTATAGAATCACTTCCTTAAAAGAAACTCTTAGAGATGCAAATAACCAATCATGAGCTCTGAAGAACTGTTGAGCTTAATATTACAGCCAGCCGACTTCCCAAAGGGCATCCAAGATGGTGGCCATGACTGCTGACGCCTACAATTCTCCAGCAAACCTGGTCAGGACAGTGCCAGGCATCTAGTCTACTCACATCTGCACCTAGCCACAGAATGTCAGCTCAGGGCCCTAACACTCTCCTCCAGGAATCTGAAAGTAGCAGTTCAATAAAACCATCATAAAAAATATTGGCTAATCCCTTGTTCGTTGGCACGGTGGCCTCACACTTATAATAAGCACTGGACTGTGAACCACAAGGTCCATGGTTCAAGCCCACCAGCTGCTCCATGGGAAAAAGATGGAGTTTTCTGCTCGTGCAAAGATTTACAGCCTTGGAAACGCTAGAGAGGGTCGCTATGAGTCAGAACCGACTCGACGGCACTAACCAACAATCCGAAATTCATCAATTGCGCCTTGCTACGGTTTTAGCTCTTTCAACTCTCAATGAACATTTCCCCCAATTTCATTAATTCATTAAAATCTGAAACTGCCTCTTTTAAGCCATTTTACCAGTTAACTTCTGTCATCATTTTCACCAAAACTTAATTTTTACATGAGACAGCTTAATGAAAATGGAATTCAGAAATGAATTTTCCCTGCGTGATGTGAAGCCCCCTCGTATAACCAACATGGCCTTGCTGCCTTTTCCCACTGTTAGGGTGCAGTTTCCAACCTTAGAAAACGGTCACACTTTTGACTCGGGATAGTGTTTATTTACTATGAGGCTGTTATACTTTTGAAAATTTCCCATCCTTGTCCTATTCATGAGCTCATCACTAACACACATGTGCTCAGTTCACATCTTTTAGGGTCTCTCTGTTGGTGTTTGTATTAGTCTTACATCGTCTCAGTGACTGCTGCTTTGAGGCTATGCTCTGAATTCTGGGAGAATCGCTCTCGGCTTGCTGCGCTGAAGGAGCAAGCGTTCCATTAAGGGAAATGAAGGGGAACTAGGTCTATGAGGCAGGCTGGTCTGCGTCAATGATGTATGTAGTTCTGTGCTTTAGTAATGTTTTGACTCAAAACAGTCAAAAAACCAAATCCAAACCCATTGCTGTCCAGTCAATTCCAACTCAGAGTGGCCCAACGTGGCATTTCCAAGGTTGTCGATCTGAACCAGAGCAGACAGACTCATCTTTCTTCCGTGGAATGGCTGGTGAGTTTGAAGGCAATTCAAATATGGCAAAGTGGGACTTAAAAAAAACAACTGTACCACCATTGTTTCTCTGGAAGGGAATGTCCACTTTCACACATTGATTCTCTACAATGTGCTACCCATGGCTGACGCTATGTGGACAGTTTAGAACAGAGATCAGCAAATGTCTCTATAAAGGGGCACAGGGTATTTTTGTAGGCTTTGTTGTTGTTAAATGCCATCAAGCCACTATTGCAGTCGAGTGCTTTATCCTACAGCACCACACCAGGATTCCTTTTTAGGATTTGTTGTTGTTGTGTGCCGTCAAGTCAGTTCTGACTCGTAGCAACACTGTACAGGGTTTCCAAGGAGCAACTGGGTGAGCTTGAACTGCCAACCTTGTGGTTCAAACCGACTTTGCAGTCCAGTGCACCACACCAGGCTCTCAGGGGGCCACATATAGTCTCTGATCCAGAATCTTGGCTTTTTGTGTGTGTTGTTGTTTCTGTTGTTGTTCAGTGCTGTGGTGTCACTTCTGACTCATAGCAACCTTGTAGGTAGAGCAGCTTGTGGGTCTGAACTGCCACTCCTGTAGTTCAAACTGACCACGTGGTCCTATGCTCATCCTGTAGTGCACAACTCACAATTTGCTGGCTGTACAAAATCAGCTCTGAGTTGGATGTGGACAATCGGGCTGCAGCTTGCCAACCCCTGGTTTAGATACCAACTTGTACAAAGACCAAGTTCACCACCTGAGCCTGGTTCTAGGCTGTGCATCCAAGGAAGTCATCAAGAAAATGCCTTTCTTCTAGTCTGTATGTCTCTTAGTCCTCTAAAAACTGTGACCATCACCTCTCAATCTCTGATAGCTCTCCATCTAGAAACTGAAGCCTAGACTTACTTGGACCCGCGGGTTTTATCTGCATTATCCCAGAAGTCAGTGCATGAAAGTAAAAATGCTGGGAACATTTTACGTAACTCACAAGGATTTCAACAAAAACGATTCCATTTAAAAAATATATATTTAAAAATGATTTTACTGTTTGCCACAGTTAATATTTTCTTTGTTACAATGAAATTAACATAAATAATAGATGTTCTTGTTAAGTGCTGAGCCGTGGCTGTTTGAACCCCCGACCTTGCGGTTATCAGTCCTGTGCTTATCCTACAGTACCACCCCAGATCAGCGTAAAATGGGGGAACAAAGTCTTCTGTGTCATTTTACCACAATGAACCAATTTAAATTTAAAAATTGCAATTCTTCGTGCGGGTGGTTAAAAAGATACTTCTAATTCTACAAAATTATTATTATGAACAACTACTAATAATTAATAAAACACCTTTGTAGTCTACACTATGGATGCTAAGGCTCCTAGTAAGTGTCGAAGCTGCCACAGCTCTACACGCTGTTTGACCCCAGATACAAATTACCTTGTTAAGACAAGAAATGATGTGACTGAGATCAATCCAGGGAGCCCCCGCTTCCGTCACCTGGTGGAAGAGATGATCCCGAAAAAGTTTCAACAGGTAACGGTCTCCAGTTTCTGACCACGTAGGGTCCTTCTGGAACCTGGGGGAGGTGAACATTTCACACCATCAACTCACACTCAATACCAGATGGCCATACGGTAACTCTTCCAATTGGAAATGAGTTTAACTTTTCCCCAATAAATAAGAAATTCGTTGGTTTGTATGTGTGTGTGTAACATGTTTTAAAACCCCCTCTATCTACCCACTGCTGTAGAGTCAAATCGGACTCACAGAACCCCACAGGATACAATCACACTTTCCCAGAGGGCTGCCAAGACCGTAAACCTTTATAGGAGCAGGAAGCCTCATTTTTCTCCCAAGGAGCGGATGGTGTGTTTGAACTGCCAACCTTGTGGCTAGCAGTCCAGTACTTATCCCACAGTGCCACCAGAGATCCTATTACAGGAAATGGAAGAAACTGAAAACACAAAAACACAACCGAATATCGTAACTGACCATTGGCAGCTTCAGAGGAACCAAAATTCACACACTATAAAGCAGAAACAGGTCTAACCCAAAAGTTCCCTGAAATTAAAATAGGATAGCAGAAATTTTAACATTAAAGAATGATTGGAGAACGCTTTGGTTAAAAAAAAAAAAAATTAAGCTGAGATCACAGTATAGGAAATAGAACACAGAGAAGAGAGAAGAATGAGACAATATATACAAAAGTCCAGAAAACGAGAAGAAATTAAATGATGCATTTCTAAGCTGAAAGGGGCCCAGGAGGTAATTCATCAGAATGAATCAAATGCCCACACCAAGGAACGCCATTGTGAAATAGCTCAACACCGGTGACAAAGATAAGATTCTGAAATCTCTGGGAGCGGGAAGTACCCAGCAGTGAGTTACTTTACCCGTCATCTTTTCAGCTTCCACAAACGTTTTTGCCCTGCTAGGTCTAGGTAAGAGAAGGTGGGAGAAGACACTAAAGGGATTCTGTAATTCAGCTGTGAGCAGCTACCAGCGCTCACTGGGATTGTAAAACCGCAAGCTCCAGCGCGAGGCTAAGATGAACCATCTCAGAAGCAGGAGGGGGAAATCTCACTGCCATTGAAGATGAAGAGCCCTTTGGGACATCAAGATCCCTGTGCACTGAACCTTCTTGACCCAGGGACAGAAAGCTGTTGACACTGGAGCCAGAGTGCGAGACAGCAGTGGGCTCCCAGCCCACAGAGCAGGTAAGGCCAAGTGGCTTTGGGCAGGAGGCTTGCTTGCAGAGCGGGGCTGCCTGCAGACACTGAGGTGGGGGAGCTCAAGCCAAGTGCCTTCAGACTGACATCTATGACGGAGTGGTGTGTCCTGTGGGCCTTTATCACCACCCTCAATGAGCTCTGCAATGTTGCCCCGGCTGAGAGAGGCCTGTCTGAGGGCCCAGCTGACAGAGGCTGCCCAGACAGGAGGAACTGAGCCTATGTTGATCTTGCACTGTAAGCCATGTCTGTGAGTCTGGGCGGCCACTGCACTGAATGCTCTATCCTAGCAGGAAAGGAGCGAGTGCTGTGGGTAGGACGGTTCAGGGGTCATTGTTTGCAGGAATGATCTGGAGAGGAAATGACTTGGAATCTGTTGGGAAATTCAGTCTACTGGACAATGCTTCACACATAGAACAAAAACTATCATCAGTTTTATTTAATTACACACTGGAGAAAGTAAAAGTCTAGAAATTTGGGGGAGGCAATATAACATATCTGTAGATAATCTGACTTGATACCTGGGAAATCCAAGCCAGTTTGTGGAAACAGCTGCCCAAACCACTGGTGGGGATCCGAGCGTCAAATTTCTAGAAAGCCATCAGTTTCATGCTACCAATAACCCGCAAGGAGACAGACTGGGATAAGAATGCCCTCTATAACAGCAACAAGAAAACATTCCTGTGAACAGGGTGAGCACACGGCATGAAGAGCAGTTAAAGACTGCAGCAGAACACAACAGAAGCCTCACGTAAAGGAAAGGCCGGCCGCGCTCCTGGTTAGCATGACTCAGTGTTGAAAAGACAACTTTGCCCTCAGTTTATTAGCAAACAGAAAGAACATCACACCATCAGGTCGGTTATGTTGTTGTTGTGTTGTTTACGTGTTGTTAAGTCGGTTCCCATTCACAGCAACTCTGCATAGGGTTCCCAAGGGGTGAGGATGAACCGCAGACCTTGTAGTTAGCATGCTTGTGCTTATCCTACAGCATCACACCAGGATTTCTCAGGTTCATTTTATATATACAAACCTCTGGTAGCATGGCGGTTACGAATAGGGCTGCTGACCTCAAGGTCAGCAGTTCGAAACTACCAGTTGTTCCATGGGAGAAAGATAAGGCTTTTTGCTCCCATAAAGGATTTACCGCCTTGGAAATCCTGTACAGACAGGGTCACTATGGGTCAGAACCGACTCCACGGCACATAACAACAACATATATACACACGCACATGTCCACATATAAACTAAACAAGGCGATTCTAGAATTGAATAGAGAGAATTCAACCATTTACGGACAGTGACTAAAAGAGCTCACGCCAGGCTGGCACTGGGAAAGAGTCACCTGTGGAAATGCCAACATAAACTGTGTGGGGAAGCGACACTACTCAACAGGGCTACAAACAAGTTCAATCCACACCTTACACTTATTTACATTTCAAATACATACAAGTTGGAATGAAAACAAGAAAATCAAAAATGTTTCAGGAGGAACCACAGGAGAACGCCTTCAAAACCCCAGAGTGGAGAAGCCTTTACTTTCTAACTATGAGTCAAAGTCTAGAAGCATAAATGGAGCTGAGAAAATGTGAAGACATATAAAATATTTACACAGAAAAACTGTAAGCAACTCAGTTTGACAAACTGGGGAAGTAAAAAATACCCCACACATTACAAGAACAGGTGAATCTCCCTAGCTCCTATGCTTTAATAAGAAACTTACCTGACATAGACAAATGGGCAAAGGATATGAAAACAGAGAAAGGAAATTAAACGGATCAAAAACAGAAAGAGATACTCAACTCCGCTCAAGACTACATGGATTATAAAACTGCACTGGGTCTACATTGGTTCCCATTCCAAAAAAGGTGACTCAAAGGCATGTGGAAATCAAATCATGGACAGTATCATTAGCATCATTACACGCATGTGAAAGTTCGCTGAAGATCATTTAAAAATGGCTGCAGCCGTACATTGACAGGGAGCTACCAGAAACTCAAGCTGGATTCAAAAAAGGATGGGGGACTAGGGATATTGTTGCTGTAATCAGACAGGCCTTAGCTAAAAGCAGAGCATGCCATCAAGATGTTGGCTTGTGCTCTATGACTCTGCAAAGGGTCTCTAGATGTGTTGTCAGGAAGGGCCAGTCCCTGGAGAAGGACATCATGCTTGGTAGAGTGAAAAAGAAGAAGATTCTCAAAGAGATGGGTTGACCCAGTGGCAGCAACAATGGATGCAAACATAGCAATGATCGCGGATAGAGCAGGACTGGGCATGTTTTCGTCTGTTGCACACAAGGACACTTTTGAGTCTGAACCACTACAGCAAAGTCCCTAAACTAACCAAGGAATTTGATCAGGCTTCAAAAAGGAGACTGGGTGGGGGTGGTGTGTGTGTGTGTGTGTGTGTGTGTGTGTGTGTGTGTGTGTGTGTGTGTGTGTGTGTGTTGTGGTTAAGTCATAAAACTACAATAGTGGTTTCTAATACACCACATTTTCTGTGTGTAAAACCCATAAAGACAACCACATGTAGAGGATGTGGTTGCATAACAGCCTCCCAGTTGCTAACAGTCTCGAGACTACTTCACATAAGAATTTTCATTTTTTCAAATAAAACCAGAAACAAGGTATATTCATTCTCATGATGTAAAACAGTGGCCTGACTTGAAAGTACACTGTAAAGAACTGGCCAGCCTTACTCTGGTCTCTCCGTGATTGTGCCCAGTTTTGCTACGAGCCTGAACAATCTTCCGTTCTGAAGCTCCTAGAAAACATTGGAAACAGACACAGTGTTAATGTCCCAGCTACTTGAACACTATAAAAAAGCACCATGTGCAAACACTGGCGTCTTGGATCAGTCTCACCTTTAAACAATAAACCCCCACACCACTCCTTTGGGTTATCCTTTCAAATACACGCCCGTTTCATTCAGTCATCTGACTGAAGGACATTAGGGAGTGGACATGACTCACATGAAAAGGAAAAAAAAATAATTAAGATTTTTTTTCTCAGAGCCATGAACAAAAAGAAGGAAAAACGAACACCTGGAGGATATAAGAAATGAACTCCCGAGCATTCATTGTGCATAAAAATGTCTGCTAACAACTCCATTATCCCACTGCACCCTCCGCAGCAGTCAGCACAGCGCTGTTGCTTTCTAGATCTGCACACACAGGTCAGGGGCAGACACTCCTCAACGCCCTCTTTACCTTAGCCAGATCTTCCTCGATCACGTCGTTCCTCATCTGAGCAGCATCCAACTGAGTATAAAACCGAGCTCCAATCATAGGCATGATGTCATTTACACTCCGCATCCTGTTTTGGTCAGTCAACAAATACCTGAGGCCAAAGAACCAGGAGTCACCTGAGTGCTAAACAGGCCATTTCAAAACACAACATGAAACCACATAGCTTGCTGGGGGTCACTGTCATAGTCCTGTACACAATTTCAACACAGGGCTCTTTTTCATGCAAGTCTAGTCATTCTGGAAGCTTCATCAACATGATTTCTTTTCTCTGGAAAAGGTTAGTGGCCAAGGCAGACACTGCAGACCCGTGTCTTCTGTAACATACACCAACAGGGACCTGTGTGATTTCTGCTTCTTGGTAATGATTTCAGAGTTCTGTCTTCATGCCCAAGGAGCCCTGGCAGCATGGTGGGTAAGCCAAAGGCCGGGTGTTTGAACTCACCAGCCGCTGTTGGGAGAAGGCTGAGGCTTTACAGTCTGGGAAACACTATGGAGTTGACCTGCTCTGTACTTTACGGTTCCTACAAGTCAGAATCAACTTGAACGCAGTGGGTTTGGTCTGAAAAACCAAGAAAATATTACTCTTTTCAAAGGACTACCTGCTACAATGGTTCTCGATGTTGGGAACTTCAACCGACTACTAGTGCTTACTCTGACAGGAAAGGTGATTTCTTGATCACCTCATTAAGCAACTGCCAACTCCTTCATCTTCTGTGTAGTGTTCTGCCTCATTTTCTCCACAGGACTTGTCTCATGTTGCTCTGAAAGGGTCTTATCTGTTCACATGCTCATGAATTCTCTCTGTACTAGACTCTACATTCCAGAAGACAGGAGAACTTTGTTTGTCTTATTGCTCAGTATCCGGCAGACAACAGGTGTTCTTCTGTTGGATACATGAGCGGCTATGGTCAGGTGGAGAGTCAGTGTCTAAACTATTATTCCTCTGGAACTACTGACACCCCTGTCTCTAATGTCCCCTGGATAGTGCAAACGGCTCAGCGCTTGCCGAATAGTCAGATGTTTAGTGGTTCAAAACCACCCAGAAGCACCCAGGAAGATGGCCGTTTTGGAAGGTCACAGTTTTTTGAAAACCCTCACAGTCGCCGTGAGTCAGTAAGAATTGAGTCCACAGCAGCTAACAGCAGCAAGTCAGGCTTGCAGTTACTTCAGGCTCGTGACTCTGCAAGGTCCTCTGCTACTGTGTGTGTCACCTGTGCCCTGTGTCTCGTGGGCCTGCAGCTGGCCAACTAACAGGACTTCAGTGACTGAACCACACCAAGAACGTGGCTGATCACTCCTTAAATACTGCAGTTCTTTATCATAAAGTCTGATTTTTTTTTTTTTTTTGCTTATCCACTTTTTATTACAAAAATGTCAGATGTAAGAGTAGAAAGAACCCTATAATGAAGTTCACTGTCCTCTTTACCCAGCTTAATCCATTATCCACATAGAGGAGATGTGCTACAATTATAGGTCAGCTCCCTTTTTCAAAAAACAAAAACAAAGCAACTGTGAGGGTCATGAGCAGAGATTCTTTGAGACATCTTAGTCATCACGAGCCAACACACCAAGCCAGGGGCAGACTGCGGACCAGACCATCTATTGCTTTTATGCAAGTTCACGAAAGCAAAATATGATTTTGAACATATCCCACCTGAATTTAGAGATCATCTCAAGGACAGATTTCATGCATTACACACTAAAGACCAAAGACCAGAAGAGTTGTGAGACAAAATCAAAAACATCAGACAGGAAGAAAGCAAACGGTCATTGAAAAGACAAGACAGAAGGAAAAGATTAAAATGGGTGTCAGAAGAGACTCTGAAACTTGCTCTGCAGTGTAGAGATACTGAAGCAAATGGAAGAAATGAGGAAGTAAAAGAACTGCACAGAAAATTTCAAAGGGCAGCTCCAGGAGACAAAGTCAAGTATTATAATGAAATGTGCAAAGACCTGGAGTTAGAAACCCAAAAGGGAAGAACACACTCAGCATTTCTCAAGCTAAAATAACTGAAGAAAAAAAATTCAAATCAAATCTTGTCTTGCATTTATTGAATGCGTCTATGGGGAAAATATTTAGCGATGCACAAAGCATCAAGGTAAGATGGAAGGAATACACAAAGCCACTGTACCAAAAAGAAATGGTCCATGTTCAATCAATTGACGAGGTAGCACATGATCAAGAACTGAAGGAAGAAGTCCAAGGTGCACTGAAGGCTCTAGGAATTCAAGGAACACAAATGGAAATCTTCCAGCAAACTGATGGGCAGCACTGGAGAAGCTCACTCACTTATGTCAAGAAATTTAGAAGTTCCCCGGCCAACCCATCACAAAAGATCTGTACTTATGCACATTCCAAAGAGAGGGGACCCAACAGAATGCAGAAACCATCGAACAATATCATAAATATCATATGCCAAGTTAAATCTTACTGAAAATATTTCAAAAACGATTCTAACAGTACATTGACAGGGAACTGTCAAAATTCAAGGCAGATTGAGAGGATGGCTGAAAGCAGGGAACACCAGAAAGGTGCTTACCTGTGCTTTTTTGACTACGCAGACTTTCAGTTACGTGGATCATGACAAACTACGGCCAACATTGGAAAGAATGAGTATTCCATCCAGAACACTTGACTGTGCTCATGAGGAGCCTGTACTTAGACCTAGAGGCAGTCGTTAGACCAGAACAAAGACATAGTGAATGGTTTAAAACCAGGAAATTTGTGTATCAGGGTCGTATCCTTTCACCATACTTGTTCAGTCTGTATGATGAGCAAAATAATCCAAGAAACTACATTATATGAAGAAGAAGGTGGCATTGGATTGGAGGAAGACTACTAACAACCTGCGATACGCAAACGATACAACCGTTCTTGTCGGTATCAAGTATTTACTGATGAAGATCAAAGGCCACAGCCTTCAGTATAGATTGAGCCTCAATGTAAAGAAAACAAACATCCTCACTACTGGACCAGTATATAACATGATAAGCAGAGAAAAGATGGAAGTTGTCAAAACTTCATTGTGCTTGGATCCACAATTAACACCCATAAAAGCAACAGTCCAGAAATCAAACAATGTTATTTATTGCATTATGCAAATCTGCACAAGACCTCTTTAAAGTGTTCAAGAGCCAAGAAATCAATTTGAGTCCTAAGGTATGCCTGATCCAAACTATGGTATTTTCAATCATCTCATATGCCTGCGAAGTCTGGACAATCAATAAGGTAGAGAGTATGAGAATCAATGCATTTGAGTTCTGGTGTTGGTGAAGAATAGGGAAAGTACCACCGACTGCCAAAAGAACAAACCAATCTGTGTTGGAAGAAGGACAGCCAGAGCGCTGCTCAGAAGCCGGGATGGGGAGAGTTCATCTCTCCTACTTTGGACATATGACCAGGAGAGACCAGTCCCTGGAAACGGGCATCACACTTGGATGACGGGTCAGAACAAAAGAGCTGGACTGACACAGAAGCAGCATCACCAGGCGGAAACGTCACAACTGTGAGGACCGTGCGGGTCTGGGCAGTTGTGCTGTGCACGGGGCTGCTGTGAGTGGGCACCAACTCGACGGCCCCAAACAAACTGGTGGTCAACAAAAGCTCAGTATCATTGCTACTGTAATGATCCACCAATATTGTCATTGTTAAGTGCCAGCTGGTGAGTTTGAACTGTCTACCTTGTGGTTACCAGTCTAGCACTTATCCTACAGCAGGACCCCATAATAAAAGGAAACCACGATACCATAAACCATACTGCCGTGTGCGTCAAGTCGGTTCGGACGCACTGCAAATCTGTCCAGGTTTATGAGGAGTGGCTGGTGGGCTTCAACTGAAAACTTAAGAGTTCTCAAGTCTAGTGCTGATCCTACAGCACCAAGTGGTGCTCAAAACCCATAATGTAAGAAAGACCCTAATGTGCATATGTTAGCATCTGTTGAGTTGCTTCTGACTCACAGTGACCCGCTAAAGGATTTCTGAGGCTGCAAATCTTTATGGGAGCAGAAAGCCTCATCATCATCCCACAGAGTGGCTTTGTGGTTAGCAGCCCACCACACACACACTATGCCAGCAGAGCTCCTAATCCAGCAAACAAATGTTTTCATTCAGAAGACTGTTGTCATTGTTCAGTGCCATCAAGTCGGTTCTGTCTCATAGTGACCCTGTGTAGGGTGGTTTCCATGGAGCAGCTGGTGGGTTTGAATCACCAACCTTGTGGTTAGCAGTCCAGTGTTTACCCTACAGTGCCACACCATGACTCCACAGAA
>NW_006408523.1:2965573-2988793 GCF_000296735.1 Chrysochloris asiatica | reverse complement strand
CAGCTGGAAGCTAAAAGACTGGTGATAAGGACCGAGAAGTGCTAATTGCTTCTAGAACATAACAGGTCAAGTTTCCACAGACACTTGCTGGTTAGTATCTCTTCTCTGGAGGCCTGGAGTGGTGCTGCAGAATAAGCACTAGACTGGGAACTGCAAAGTCAGCAGTTCAAATCCACCAAGCACTATGAGTCGGAACGGACTCCACGGCACTTAACATGTAGCTTCTTCTTGAGAAGAGTTGGTGCTGGTAGCAAGGGTCAGGGGTGCTCATCTCTGAGTCCCCCAGGGTTAGGGCACCTTTACTGGACAAGTCTCCCACAGGGAGGCCCACAGTGGAATCCTTTGAAACCAAGTTCACTTCAGGAGAAACCCCAAGGCTTTCCTGAAACCTCAGCGTCCTTGCCATGCATGCTCTCTGCCGTGAGAACGTGCCCTTGGAGTACGCGGGCAGACTGTACTCAAGCTTTCTTTGTGGCAGCTTCTTTCAGAGCAGCATTGGCCACGAGAGCTTTCGGAGGGGACCGAATGTTCCAGGCTGTACTGCTGTGACCCCAGTGTGACTGCTGAAGTCTACAGACACGGCTCTCCCCACTGAGGGAACGGAATTGTTCATTTCAACAAGTCTGACTTGAAAAGGCCATGTGTGGTTGTGAATACCACACAAGACTATACGTGGGTCTGTATGATGTCCCCTGAACACATTTTAAACCCATCAATACCTGATTGACACATACTGATTTATGGACCTATGCCAACAAATATCTACTTCCAATAAAAATAAAGACACTAAAAGTTGCAGGTTTTGCCTGAATTGAAGCCGTGAAAAGTTCAAATAACTAACCAGAATCACTGTTAAAGTTAAAGGACCCTTATGAAAATCAAGCTACAGCTCAACTTTCTGCGGAACCAGAGTCAGGCCCATAAAAGGGACAGTCATGCTAGGGGGCACACACACCTGTGAATCATCATCAGTCCATGGAGAAGAGCAGGACAGCACTGACCCCAGGACAAAGTGGACAGGGCTTAGGAGAGGAGGAGAAAAGGAAACAGGCAACACAGGACGCTGGGAGCCAGTGGGAGGAGAGAGACAACATGAGACAAAATGTGTGAACTGTTTGTTGGGGGGGACACCTGATCTGTTCTGTAACCCATCAGCCAACTCACAAAAAGTTAAACAACAAAAAGCTTCAAACTCGAAAGCTCACTGTCTCCCCCTGCCCCCCACCCCTCGGCCCCCCAGTGTCTGAGAGAACTTACAGAATCAGGTTCTTCAGGTCGGAGGAGTAGTTGATCGTGACCAGCTCCACAGCTTTCTGTAAACTCTCACGCTGGATTCCTGCCAAGGAGTTGCAAGCCAAAGCCAGCACGACCTTTCCCAGTGAAATCAGGTCCGCTTGCTGCCACCAAAGAAGAGACAGACTACTCATTCCCTGTGATTACACTCACAGGCCCCCTACAGCAGCACCTCTGCTAACTGGCTGGAACATTCAGGTGGGCTTCTAAACGGGGGTGCGCATCAGAATCACGGGAGCTGAGGGAAGAGCATTCTGATGCAGGCAATTCTAGAGCCAAACTTTAGGGAACAACAGAGACGCCAGCTCGGTGAGAGCTGTTTGCTTTGTCTGTGTTTCTAAGAAGAGCTGGGATTCTTTACCATCTCAAAAAAACTGAAGCCACTTACTAGACTCTCTGTGTTGTTTAGTTTAAGGAGGATTTCAGAAATTGGGAGACTGGATGGAAGGACAGGAAATGTGTCCATGAGCGATGAACATGTGGAACATGTGACAGTGAGTTTCATGCCCGCTCAGGTCCTCGTTCTGCCTGTTTTGTGGATGTTGCTTCTTTAGTTTTGGGTCCAACAGCTCCTATAGGTCTTGCTTGACAATGACCACGGTGAGCGAGAGAGAATCATTTTCTCATGTCCCGTAACTCCAGAACAGAGTGGCAGTTTGAGGAATTATTAGAAAAAAGGTTTCCCATTAAAACTACATCATCAGTATGCCCTGATTTTACAGCAAGTCTTCCTTCTTTAACCTCAAAAACTCTGTAAAGCACAGTGACATCCAACCTATCAGTGTTTCCAAACTGGCTATTTCTATTTGTATTAGAACTCATGTTTGAGTTCTTTAACCACCTGGTTTCCTACCCTTCTCCCCTCCCCCAAAATTAGCATTCTGAAGTTTTCCTTCTAAAAAGGTTTTCAAAACACAGTTGGCTAAACAGAGTAGACAGGGATGGGCAACTTGGACACTGGCTACCCAAAATGGGCGGGGGGGGGAGCCTACAAAGGCAAGAAGTGCCTTTATTACAAGCTTTTTAAGAGGGAGCCTAGATCCAGAGGGCCTGGAGGAAGGTAGAATCTCCACTGAGTAGTATCCAATCTGTCTGGGCGGGGCTGATGAAAGGAAATGCGGATAGGTCTCCTGTGATACAACAGTGAATAATTGTTATCAGGACTGATTGTGAGGGTTGGAAATGTAAAGGCAGGCGTTTTGTGGCAAGGAGGGGCGTGATTAACTTTGCAATCTAGGAGCGGAGGTCCCTGGGACCATATCGAGGGAGAAGAGTGGAGAGTGGGCACTCTAGACCCAGAGAGGGAGAGGAGCTGTGTGCTTGGGGGGGGGGGGGGAGACAGGCTTGTAGGGTATACCCTTTGGTTGGCTGATGATGCATGGAGGGGATTGTAACCATGGCAATGAAACGATATATGATACGATGAATGTAAAACTAATGTAAACTATCATATAATTTACAATAAAACATTAAAAAAAAAAAGAGTATGAGGAGAAAGAAAGAGTCCCAACTGAATAGATTTCATCTTGTCTTGATGGATTTGGTGAAAAGAGATGGGGATAAGATTCATATGATTCAATAGTGAATAACTGTTATCATGACTAATTGTGACTGTCACAATTGTAAAGGTAGAAGTTTTGTAACAAAAACAGTGGAGTGGTTAATCTTATAGTCCAGAAACAGAGGACCCTAGGGCCATCAAGGAAGAAGAGCACAAGCAGAATGCGGGACCTTATCCAGAGAAGCAGCAACGCCCAAATCAGAGGCAGAAATGGGAGAGGGAGAGCGGCTGAAGACTCTAGATTCATGGGAAGAGAGGGACTAAGAGCTGGTGGCCATGAGGCAGACTTGCAGAATGCCCTTTGGAGGTGTAAATTATTAAATTGTTATGTATGCCTGAGGGTTTCGTTTCATTTTTTTCCCAAAAAACCTAAAGTGGATAGAGAGAAATACTATTAATTAATTGATGGTACATGGAGGGGATTATAATCATTGTAATGAAACAAGGTGTATGATTTGTTGAATGTAAAACTGATGATCTTCCCCGTAAACTTTCACTCAATTCACAATAAAAACCTTTAAAAAAAAAATCAAAACCACAGATGGCTAGATCCTTCTCTTCTATCCCAATGCACCAGGTATCAGAAAGGCGGCCTGAAGTGGCACAATTGTTGGGCGAACAAGGGTTAATCCTCCATGCTTACTGGAGTGAAGTATTGCAGCATTTGCATATGCTCATTTGAATTAGTTTCTATAGAACACCTGGGCAAGTTTTCAAACTCTGAGCTCTCTTCACAGCGACTGAATATGTGCTTGTTTACCAAACACTGATTTAGTATAAGGAGATTTCAAATGTAACTTGCACAGAAATGGCTGGAGGTGCCTAGAACCAGTAAACACTGCCTATGAGGCCCCCTCCCAGGAGAAGGACAAGGCAGGCAGAGCCCATGGAGACAGACAGGCTCAGAAGCCCCAGAAACGGCTCGACTCTGTCCAGAATCCTGACGTAACTGAACCCCTTCGCATCTGCCGAGCAAAGTCAGACCTTAACACTACATGCCCTCATGACAAGCCGACACTGAACAGAGGCAGGTTCTTCCTGGGATCTCTCCCCAGGGGACACTGCTCTCACTGGACTCTATGCTGACCACCAGCCTCAGGAGCACAGGGGACCAAGTATGGAATGCCTGCGACAACATGCCAGCCAGTGCCTGTAAATTGATCACACTTCCCCATTCAACCGAAGCGTTTATGACCAAATAAAAATGCAAAACACACTCCAGACCACTTCACCTCTCCTTCTTTCATGTCTTGAAATTTTATCTTAAAGGAAAAGTGAACGGAAACCTTTTTACAAAGTCTTAAAAAGCAATGGGAAGGCGTGAGGGCCCTAAGACCAGCAAGAGCAGAATGTGGGACCCTATCCAGAGAAGCAGCGACACCAGAGATGGAGGCAGAGATGAGGACATGGAGAGAAGAAGCAGCTGAGGACTCTAGATTCATGAGAAGAGAGGGATTGAATGCTGGCGGCCAGGAGACAGACTCGAAGAATGTGCCCTTTGGTGGGTTTAATGATTATATATTCCTGCAAGGTTTTGTGTATACCCCCCACCCCACCCCCCAAAAAAAACAAAAAAAACAAGAGGGTACAGAAGCAAAACTGTTAACCGATGGTGCATGGAAGGGATTATAATCATTGCAGTGAAACAAAATACAATTGGTAGAGTACAAAACCGATGTTCTCCCATGTAAAACTATCACTTAATTCATAATCAAAGCTTGAAAAACAAAAAACGCAATGGCAAGTTGTATTTTCCTTGGTTTCTATATGTGATTGATGAAGGGCGACTGCCCTATCTCTAGCTCATTTCAAAGCAAGCAAAATGACCTAGGTGGTCTTAAAATGCCAGCTGGACGATAGCAAATACTGACTTCAGATAGCTAGGGTCACTGCACAGACAGACTGGGATGCTGTTCTGACTCAGAGTGACTCTGTATAGGGTTTCCAAGGAACGGCTGGTGGGTTTGAATCCCCGATCTTGCCATTTGCACAGATTAGTCAATGTGAAAGCAACTGCTCTTAGTATCTCTTCACAGAGACAGGTTCTTATTGGACGACACGTTGTCGTAGAGGTCACGAATAAGCAACTGAGAACACAATGGGAACTAAGTCAGTGCTCTTTAGACAAAATCAGATTCTAACCACAGTCAAATAATTTACAATAAGTGAGTATAAGCCATCAACTGGGATACAGTGATGGTTCCAATGGATACAGTGGTAGAGAAGGTTCCAATGGATACAGTGGTAGAAAAATGGTTGTTGTTTTTTAAGGGAGAAAAAAATTAAAAAAAAAAAAAAAAAGACTGGGTTTATTGGTGAGAAAGACCACCCTCTAAGTCTGGTATACAGCTCACCGTCATGGCCCAATTTTCAGCCAAGAAGTAGACTGGCCACTGTAGGTTTACAGCAGGGACACCACCTCTAGTGAGGCATGCTCACCAGGGAATGGTCAATCATTCCAAATCAAAAGGGCACCATTCCCCTAAGGACAAAGCTGGGGAAGGATGGGAAGGAGCGTGGAGTGAAAACAGGAACCACAGGGAGTAAGCAGCCTGGTAGCTGAGGCTGCAGGGAGGCGATTGTAACCACTGAGATGAAACACAAAGTGTCTGATTCATTGAATGTAAAACTGATGACCTTGTGTGTAATTCACACACAAAAAGTTACAAAATGGCAGACCACACATTTCTTTGAAAATACTAAGGGCTTCAAAAACATTGTGTACAAATTGTATTATTTGTTAATTCCATCCCACCCCCCCCTGAACTTTGGAAGCCCCCTCATGGCTCTACAGTGTGATGATTATTATGATGCTCAAGGAATGGAAGACCTGTGCTTTGATGTGAGCACTCAGCTGACTCATGTGTCTTACTCCACACTGAAGACAAACCGCCTCCTCACACCCCACGATGTACCTAGGCTCTGGGACTGCCGCACACAGGCTCTACACCACAAAGGTGACAGCAATTCCACAGCTTGCCAGGGACCACCCCCAGAGTAAAATTCCCTGCAATACTTTAAAATTCCTAAAATTTGTCTTTAAACCCTAAAATAACACCTCTAGATTGAAGTTATTACAGAGCGTGCCAACGTTAACCCTTACTCACCTGGTACTGAGCCATTAACGCCAACGGGTTATTATTCTGACTGTTATCAAATGTTAAAACATCACAAACTCCAACACAATTTACTCGTAACCTTTAAGGACCAGAGAATTTAAAGAAAACAGATTACAATTACATTTTAAAAACTGTGTACTAGTGGAAACTTACTGCTTTACAAATGAGGGAAACAAAGAAAACACCAACAAGGGTGTGGGAAGACGGCGACAATCACTAGCACAGGCAGGCGCTAAAGCCAGCTAACCGTGGACCGGGCCCACAGCTCTGTAAGGCATGCTGCTCAAGGAAGTCCCCACCAGTGCAGCAACGCCGCGCAGACTCAGGCAAGTCCCGGTCTGTGTTAAAGGACTTGATCAGTGGGACTCAAAGCACGGGAGCCAACCAGCAGCTTAAGTGTGACCTGGGAACTTGCTGGAAATGCAAATTCTTGGACTCCACCCAGGACCCACTGAACAGGAAACTTGGGGGATGAAGCCTAACAATTAGTGTTTGATAAAGACCTCCATGTGTCCCAAGAATGAGAAGCAACGGAACTACCAGGCTAACTGCCTACATGAACCAGTGCCTCTTCCACCTTGAAGTCAGAGGGAATTAGATGGTGGCCAGCCACCACAACTGAACGGTCTGATCAGAACAGAGCAATCCTGACAAAATGGGGGTGGGGTGGGGTGTGTGTGTGGAACAGAACTTCAAATTCTTACAGATTCCAGACTTACGGAGTACCACCCAAGACTGTGGCCCTGAGGTTCTTTATACCTTGGATTGGGACTATTCCTTAGAATCATGAACTAACAGCCTAGCCCAAAGGGTCAAAGACGGTCATCCTGAAGTACGGTGTTACTTACAAATATATCTATATACACTTAAGACCAAAGGGTCATTAGCTATTTTACATCTCAGATGGCAAAGGGGTAGGGGGAGCAGGGAGACTAGGTCACTGAAAATGAGCCACTTAGAACAGGTGTAAGGCGACTGAAATCCAACGTGAAGGACACAAGCACCTTCTTCCATCACCATCTACACTGTCATGGTAGTGAGTTGTGCTGTGCACGTTTTCAGTAAAAATAGAACAGAAATAAAATAAAAGCACCTCTCCCACCCAACAGGCGATTCGGACTCAACTACAAATCAAGTTGCATTGCTGCTGCTCCTAAACCCCACCCACACCTACCACACACACTCTCCCGCCCCTTAGCAAGAGTTTCCGTCAGTAACCAGGCATTTTATTACAAATTCAACAATTTTTTTTTTTTTAACTTACACATGAACTCAAAGTCACAGCAGTTCTTCTGGATGGGGTATAGGAAAAGGTAGAATTAAAACAAATCATCATATTTTATTTACGAAGCTGTCAAAAGATTCAATGCTGAATAAAAAAGCCCAAACTCAACATGCTAGTAGTACCTGGTTTTGCCAGTGATCAGAATCTTCGTTGGGTCCATCACTCGACATGCCAAACCTGCTGTATGAATGGTGCGCAGTGCAGAGCTCAGCTGGACGATGTACGCCCAGATGAGAGACTCAGGCAGCAACCCAGCATGCTGTCTGGGCAATGGGCCATCGTGTTGACCTACGGACCAAACAAACGAAAAATGGCGTCTCCATTTAGGTAACCCACCAAAAGTGACCAATAAAAACAAAATGTCAACACCAAACTCAACCCAAAATTACCAAGGAACTGAACAAAAAAGAAACCTGAGAAATAAACAGGAAATGTGTGCACATTCACGGCACAAAATGTCTACCGATCTGTTATTAAGCGCCACTGAGTCAGTTCCAACTGGCAGCGACCCAGTACAGCACTTCTGAGGAGTAGCTGTCACTCTTGTGGCTAACAGTCCAGTGCTCATCCTGGGTGGTTTGTCACATCAGGACCCTCGTCTATATGAAAACGTACGGAGCACAATGGTCCACGGCAATGAACAAAAAGCAGCCACCATTTACGTTGAATTAAAAAGGAAAATTTCCCCCATATATTGTTCGTCCTCTTCTATTCTATTGGAGCCATTTCAGTTTGAGAGGATGACATTCAATTTATATATAAATAAAAATGTGAATGTCACTTAACGTGTCCAGATGAAACACAAATTTAATCCAGCCCACCATCAAAAGCAGTCACTGTCACACCATCTGGATGGAGCATACCCACAAATACTTGGCAGAGGTTATCCACAGACAGGCACTGAGTTTTACTTCAAATATTTCCATGAGTGCGGGGGAACATACAAGGGACAAAGTTCTGAAAAGGTCTCAGCCATTAACCAAACCTCCTGAGGGGATGAGTCACTAGGCCTGGGCGCCTGGGCTCATGATCACAATCTCAGAGCACACCAAAGTCAACTGGCAGAACACAATCCACAAAGACAATGGTCTACACAGCCCACTCTGCTAACACCACTGGGGTTTTCAACAACGGGTGAGTGCCCATCTAAGGTGCAACTACTGGTCTGGCCCCATCCGGAGGAAAGAGGAGGGATGAAAGTCCAACCCACCTGGAAGCAATGAGTCCAGGGTACTAATGGACATGTGCACAGCAGTCTCCACAACCCTGAGATGAGAAGACTTGATGGCGCCCAGCTCCCACTACCAACTGTTCTGTGAGGGCTAACATCAGCAGGTCTTAGATAGAATGTCAGAAAACAGGGAACAAAACTCCGAGTCATAAAAAAGGCCAGGCTTACAGGTCCCGTAGAGACTGTGTCCCTTAGTCTCCCTTCAGGTCTGGTACCTAACTCACCCCCACGGCTCCATTTTCAGTGGAAAGACAGACAGGTCTCGGAGGGGAACAATCACACACTAGGGAGAGGTCCACACACCTTAGAATAAGCCACCGCAGGAGGTCAAAGGGACCCAGTTGAGAAGGGTGAGGAGAGAGGGGGGAATGGAAACAGGAAGACAGGGAGGAAGTGGGAGGAGTCAACTTCCAATGTGGGGACTGCAGTCAACATGTGTGTGAATTCCTGAATGGAAAACTGATAATGGGCTCTGCCCCAACCTTCACCCAACTCACAATACAAAGTTTAAAAGTCACCTTACTCTATCAAGTCTGTTAAGTTCATCTTGATTATTTCTGGGCTAATATTTAAATTGTTGTTGTGTGCTGTCTAGTAGGGTCCGACCCACAGCGACCCTGTGTAAAGGGTTTCTGAGGAGCAGCTGGTGAGCTTGAACCGCCAACCTTGCAGTTCAAACAACTTTGCAGTCTGGCTCATTAACCCACAACGCCACACTCTGGCAGCGTAGTGGCTGCGAATCAGGCTGCTAACCTCAAGGTTGGCAGTTTGAAACTACCAGTGGTTCCGCGGGAGAAAGATGAAGTGTTCTGCTCCCGTAAAGATTTACAGCCTCAGAAACCCTGTATAGAGTCACTATGAGTCGGAATCGACTCCACGGTACTTAACAACAACAACAAATATTTAAATTAGTAGAAAAGGAGGGCATATTAATTTCACCCAGATTTTATCTGTATCTCAAGAACACAACTTTACACGTGCAAGAATGCATATGGCTGTCAACAAACTTTTTGTGTATCAAATACAACAGCGAGAGAGTTCTACAGATATTTGTAACTCTAGCAGCAAATGGGCACTTACAGAGGATTAAAATTTCCAGTGAAAAGCACAGAATTCAAAAACGACCCTCACTCAAACGTAACGTAGCTGACCCTGAAGATCAGACACTGAAAACGACACAAGCAGGCGCTCTCGTGAGAAACGCTAAGACGATGTCAACGATGAATATGAAGAATTTAAGTGAAACGGCATAGTGCTGTCCTGGGGTGGCGCTGTGGGTCAATACACTGGACTGCAAAGTGGACTTGAAGCACAAGGCCGGCGGTTCAAACTGACCAGACGTTCCTCAGAAACCCTGTATGGGGTCACGATGGGTTGGAACTGACTCAACAGCACTTATCAACGACCACAAACATAGTGCTTCCAGCGTGCCAGACTTTATCCACATAAACTCATTTAAAACTCTCACCACCCTCTCTACGTAGCATGGAATTATGTAGAAACTAGTAGAGCAGCCCAATTGTTAAATTAGTATGCACCTTCTAATAAATATGAAGGGGATTAAAAAAGTTCACGGCAAATGGAGTGAAAAGATAATGGAACTTTCCATGAACGTTTCAGAGTCAACTTGTATGTGATTTTCATGTTAGTGTTTACTAATGCATTGTTTCATTCTGCTGTGCGTGGGGTCGCTATGAGTCGGGTCCGATTTGATCTGAGGCACCTGACAACAACACAATGCTACAGTATAAGAAAACACTGGCCTTTCAACTATCTTCCTAAGAGTTGACAGAAATATTGTCCAGTATTTTTTCTCTTTTTAATATTCACGTGGAGAAAACCACAGATTACCTTGTATTAGAAGCTGCTGTAAACTGAAGCATATATGAAGGTGTTTCAAACAGTTTGTGGGAAAATGGAATTAAAAAGTAATGGAGTTTTTCTATGTACTTTCTGAAGTCCCTTCATATGGTATCTTTAAAAAGTTACCTCCATTCAAGCCGTATCTCAAATGCTACAAAAAGGATGGATTCTGTGACAAGGTAAACAGTAACGTATCTTATCAAATAAACAACACCAAAACAAAACCATTGTGATTTGTTTTTTTTAAAAACCCAAGAAGGAATGCTAGACGTCAAAAAGTATTGCTACTGGGGTTCTGACTCATCTCTGGCATCAGTGGGGGGCTACTGACACATTCTCTCAGTAATGCACCTGTTCTACTCTTGCTAGGGTGCCTTCGAAAGAAAGACTTCTCTTTGTACCACTGAAAACAATGATTTTGAGGTCAAATGTTTAACAGAACTCAAGTGGACATCTTCCCAAATCACTGAAGCTTTGCAACAGGTTTGTGGGAATACTGCTTCATGTGAAACAACTGGTGCTAGATGGAGCGAGCGCTTTAAGGAAGGCCAGGAAGAGCTCAAAAACGAGCCCGTGAGCCAAAGAGGGAGAAGCCCGCCAACCTCCAAGGAAGAAACTGTGGCTGAAGTCCAGACAGTAGTGCGAGCAGCCCACAGTCACCAATGATGCTACAGATGTGGGGGTCTTAGGTGGAAGGGCATTTCCCACTTGAAGTGAACATCTTAAATCAGCAAGCTTTCAACTTGATGGGGACCAAAAGTGACGTATGAAAACCAGAGAGCTCAAAGACTTGATCTTTCCATCAGCCTTTTAAGCAAGATTGACGCTAATAGGAGAGAATTTTGCAGAATCGATAACTCGGGATGCCTTTTGGCTCTGTCAGTATGATCCTGCCTTCTGAGGGGCTCTGCTGGGCCAATTCACTTCAAGGTCCAGTCCAAACTGCCTTCTGAGGGGCTCTGATTGGCCAATTCACTTCAAGGCAGAAGTCAGCTCGGAAAGTTATGGTGACTGGTCTGTGAAATTCCAAAGGGATAATCTTGACAGATTTCCTCAAAGGACACACAGGATAGCACTGGAAACTTATTATGAAGAGATTTTAAGACAACTTGAAAGGGTACTAGTGAAAAGGAGGAGAGGAAGTTGGGCTGAGGAGTGATTTCCCATCATGACACTGCACCTGCTCATCCTTCAAGGTCAGCAAGGGCTTAGGAGAAGTTTGTTGGGAAGCCTGACCCCATCCACCCTGCAGTCCTGATCCTGCCCCAACATTCAGGTAACTTTCTGTTCCCCAAACTCAAAGAGCATTTAAAAGGAACATGATTTGAGTTCATCGTGCATGCCAAAATTGATGTTTTGATGTGGTGTAGATTGAAGAGTCCAGAATTCTTCGAGAGAAGGCTAGAGAAATGGAAACGCCACCTTCAGAAGTATACAGACACCGATGCAGGTTACGGCAGAAACAATACCTGCACATTCTGATATTTTTCTCTAATAAAGGTTGCTATGATTTCTGTAGCAGTACTTTTTGACTTACCCTTGAACATCGGTGGTTCTCAAAGCAGGGTGAATTCTCGTCCTCCCCCAGGGGCATTTGGCAATGACTGGAGACATGTTTGGTTGCACTGACAGTGGGGGAGGGCACCTAGTGCTATGGCACCTACGGGGTGGAGACATGGATGCTGCCACACACATCCTGCAATGCACAGGACAGCCCTCCACCAGAAATCTGGCCCAAATGTCAACAGTACTGAGGTTGAGAAAGCCAGCTATAAATTAAAACCAACAGTCATTCTACAGGTGATATTACTAAAATAAACCTGAACAACTACAACCACATTTATCTAAAGGAAAAGTTATACCACATCCTCTTCAACAAAATGATGTGTGTGTCTACAGATGACATGGCAAAAGGGGAGAAAAGCAAGCCACATCATCCGACCAGATTTTTAATGTCAAACAGCCAGGTAACCACAACTTTCTCCTTTTAACTGTCAAAAAGCAGAGAGCAAAGGCACCAGGAAACAGACAGAATTCACTGTCTTTTAGCCCACAATTAGCGTCTGTAAGGCAGCCACAAGCTGGAAGGTAGTACAATGTGGACCCAGGCCCCTTCCCTTCATCTCTGTCATCATGTCCAATAACAACAAAAACCACATTGATGAATTCAACTCCAAAACCAGAAAAGGAGACCTTTCTCAAATATAGTGCGCAAATTAACGTTAAACAGACATCTCAAAACAGACTCATCGTGTCTCAGAAACTATTTACCCTCTAATAAGCATCTGTTATATGTAATAATGACGATGTTCTGGTCCTTTACAAATTGGATTTACGAGACCAATTTTTCAATAAGTATCATAAAGGACGGGGAAAATACCCGGATGACAGGGCCGATGTCTTTTTCTATGTATTTTACATTAAAAAATATTAAGAACGACAACAGTCCAGGTGTAAGTCAAAGGGACACGTGTCCTGGAGGCGGGTTCCTGAAGGAACACGGACCCCTTCCTACCTGTAAGGCCACACCCACCACGGTATAGCAGTCACATTAGACTAAGGAAGGTCACTGAAGATTCTAGTCAGACGTATTAAAATTAGGGGGAGTACCACTATTCTCCCAACAAATACAAAATATGATTTTAAAAAAAGCATGATAACGCAAAGATAGAAACCCCTCCTTAAAAAAAAAAAAAAAAAGGCCTAGAAAAAGTATACATAACGAAATGTTCTGGTTTTAGATGGTGAAAAAAAAAAGGAGGGGGGGCAGTGGGCGAAAGGACGGGACACTCTGAGCCTTATTCCCAGTTCCTTCCAGGAGTCGTCCATGAGCCTTGTCCTCGGTCCATGCACATACTGCGCCACGAGGGGCCTTGAAAAAGCGTGTGGACTCATCCCATTATCTCTTCCTTCTATTCTTCCACCACCTTTTTCAAGTCCCCTGGTCTTTCCCCACTTCTTATAGAATGACTCCTCTTTTGAGGCTACTTCTTAACAAGTGGACTAGCGGCAACCCAAAGACTGGGGTCTCTTCCTTACCCCACTTTCTCTTGGTGAAATAGGCATCGGCATTGGGGTCGTTGAAGTGCCTGCTCATCATCGTCTCTCCTCCAGCATGGAAGTCATAGGCAAACACCAGAGCTACAAGAAGACACAAACACTCATGACTGCAACTGGGCAGCGAAACTGGACCCGCCCTGGCCCCAACAGGCAGACCACTCCCCGTTACTCACAAGGCTCTGCAAAAGCTTTCGTGGTAAAGACTTCCCGCAATGTTACAATGTTGGAGTGCTGGATTTTTTTCCACATGTCAACCAACACCATGCACTTTGTGTTAACAAGACGAAAACCTGAAGAAGCGAAAGTCTCACTACAGCAAACAGACAATAAGGAGCCCTTGGTGGCTCTGTGGGCTAAGCACTGGCAGTTCAAACCCCCACCCACTCTGCAGAGAGAGTGGAGGCAGTCTGCTCCGGGCACATTTATAGGCTCCGAAGCCTTATGGAGCAGCCCTCCTCTGTCCTACAGAACTCTAAGTGACAAACACCCCCACACCCATCCCACCACCAACGTGGCTGGAAAGCCAGCCTCCACATCCCTCAGCTCACAGTAGTTTCCCAGATAAAACCAGCAAGTGAGTTGTTGTTGAGGTGGTGAAGTGCCCTCTAAAGGGTGTCCAAGGAGCAGCTGGGGGGTTTGAACCGCCAGCCTTGGGGTTAGCAGTCTAGTACTTATCCAGGACTCCTTAAGTTATTTACTGCCCTTGAAAGTCAAATATTGAATAAATGGTTCGAATGTTTAGGAAGGTTTGGATCGTCTGACGAGATGACTGGGCTTACCATGTATCCTCCGAAGGCAGTATGGCAGATCGTCTTTACTATTTACAGCTTTGTAGCAAGACGTGATGTACCCAAAGTTACTTGACTTCTGTATCCGGTTGGGGGGTGGCAGTGGTTCGAGAGGGAAGAGGCTGTGGTAGCTGTCCACTTCCGAAGGGACGGCTAGAGTCAGGAACACACACTCACGGTCAGTACCAAATGGGAAGGCGGCTTTACATGGCAGGCACACACAGCAACAAAGGAGAGCTCAAGTCTCCTATCACCCATTCATGTTTCACAACACACATTCTGATTATAGAACAGGGTCCACACTTAGAGCAACGCCACAAAACATGACTTCAGTTATCAATAGAAACAGGCAGTCTAAAAACATCCGAGACGGTCAACTTCATGCACAAACATATTTCTCATCTTTCATGCAGTTGTTAAGTTTCCAACTCAACCCTGAGGTTGGCAGTCAAATGCTTACTTATCCTACAGCTCACAATACAAATTTTTGACTTCTCAGATATGAGCAACAATTTGGAGTGCCACATGTTGTTTTTGTTAAGTGACATTCAGTCGATTCCGACCCATAGCAACCTTATATAGGGCTTCCAAGGAGCAACTGGTGAGGTTGAACTGCTGACCTTGCGGTTCAAATCGACAGTACAGTCTAACACACTAACCCACAGAGCCACAAGAGATGCAAATAGCATTACATTGGGCAGTGGATGTGTGTGTGTTGTGTGTGTGTGTGTGTATGCCTATGTATACAAGAGGACTTCAAAAAGTTTGTGAAAAAATGGAATTTAAAGATAATGGTGTTTTCCCATGAACTTTTAGAAACCCCCTCGTATTTGGCAATCTGTATCAAAACTTTTAAAAACTCAAACCCAGGCTTATTAAGTACAATTCAAGGAATTTAACCCAAGGAAATCAAGATACGCAACTAATTGAAATGCCTACTGCAGTTTAATAATAATAGTGGAAAAACTGATCGGGAAAATGTTTAGGAGTAGAGACCTGGTTATAAAAGGGTCAGAGGCAGAGCACAAAAACTGCAGCTGCTCCTTGGAAACCCTCTGCAGGGTCACTTAACAACAACAGGGTAGGGTGTCTCAAGCAGACTGTTAAATTGATTCATAAATTTTCCAACAGGACACCTCAGAGGTTATGACAGAAAGCTTTCTCTAGGTACCACCGACACTGGTTATGATGTTGTATTGTTGCTAAGTGCTCTGGAGTCGGTTCCAGCTCACAGTGACCCTGTACAGCGTTTTCAAGGAGCTACTGACCTTGTGCTTCACAGTCCAGGGCTGATCCTACAGCGCCACCCCAGGAGTGCATAATTTTAAGATATAATAGTCAAATTTCTCTTAATTCAACCAACAGGAAGATGCACCCATTGCACGTGGGGCTGAATCCTTGATTAGGAAAAAGGAACTGGGGTCACCCCCATGGCAGACATAGTCCTTATGAAGTTTCACTAGAAGGTGCTCTGTTTAATCTTGCTAGACATCCAATAAGCTCGGGGAAGGAGAGTCCTTCACGCCCCCCGAGAAGCCCTGCAGTGGAGTAAGGAAACCAGGTTCACCACTCGACGAGGCCAGCAATTCTGGGGTCACTAGCCCTGAAGGCCTAGTGGCAACTGTAGGGTAAGCACTAGACTACTAAACTGAATATTTAGCAGTTCAAACCTGGTACCAGCCACTCCATGGGAGAAAGATGAGGCTTTCTGCTCCCATAAAGATTTACAGTCTTGGAAACCCTACAAAGGGTCACTATAGGGTGGAATTCATTAAAAGGCCATGAGTTTAGTTTGTTGGGGTTTGCCCTGGTGGTGTAGTGAGTTAAGAGTTGAGCTGTTAACCACAAGAACAGTGGTTCGAGCCTACCAGCAACTCCAAGGAAGGAAAATGAGGCTGTCTGCTTCTGTAAAGACTGACAATCTAAAAAACCCTACATAGGGTCGCTGTGAGTTGGCGTAGATGTCATCACTGTGGTTTGGCTGGTCTTGTAACAGCAACACTGGACGCAAACCACAAGGTTGGCAGTTCAAACCCACCAAAAGCTGCTCCTTGGAAACCCTACATAGGATCAGTGTGAGTCAGAACTGACTCGATGGCATGTCACGACAGCAACATAAGTAAATAAGTTGTTGTTCGTAAATGCCGTCAAGTCAATTCTGACCCATAGCGACCCTGCATAGGGTTTCCGAGGAGCAGCTGGTGAGCTTGAACCACCGACCTTGCAGTTCAAATGGCTTGAAATTACTTAACCACTATCAATTCCTCGGATGCAGGATGGAGGAACTTTTAGAGACAGCTATGTCAAGGACTAAATGAGCACACTGTCGGGCACCCATATCAGAGCCCCCTCTGTGAAATCCAGTACCCCAAGACCCGTAAGAGCTATGCTTGGCCAAGTTTCCTGACAGAATACTCTAGCTCACAGTGAAACAAATCTCCACAGAACTTTTAAATTGTGGCTGACCCAAAATACTGTCACATGTACAACTATCTGAAAGAAAAAAGATGATCTTGGAGCTCTTAATAGATTCAAATAAATACATTCATAAAACAGTAATGAACTACAGCAGCGATATATAAACCACACAGAACTACAAATTAAAGCGGGGTCCTTTTACCTGGCATATCTGCTTGATCAATTTGAGCCATTGTTATTAAGTGTCTGTTGATCAGCTCCTAAAACAGGGAAAGCAAGCACATGTCTATCTCAACACAATTACTGAAATCTGGGTTTCCCAATATCACTACTAAAGAACGTAAGCATGAACATTTCTGGTCTACACTGTCTTAAATGTTGAAATCATGAAACAGCATTTCTAAAGATGGCAAAGTGTTGAAATTCCAGTCTTCGCTAAATCTGGCCCTAATTAAGGTTGAGACTAGATAGCACATGACTATCTTTGTGGTTTTAAAAACTCTAGGTCCACTGGAAAGAAAAACATTTTAACTTAGACACTTTCTGTGTGACAAAAACATTGTGGAGATAAAGGGTAAACTGAAACTTCTACAAATCGAATTACTGTTACTACTATTACTACTGTGTTTTTTTAATAAAAGAAGAAAACCTGCCTACAACCACCACCCAAAAAAACCAAAATTATTTTTCAAAACCTCCTTTATCAAAAAATAATCAGTGCTCCTAAAAAATGGAAGTTTGCTTCTGGGCGAAATGACTTTTTCCAAACCTATGCATTTTAGCAAACAACCTTCAAATTCACTTGTTAATATACCCCCAGGAGCCGGTTTGATCCCAAAGGTATGATTCACAGAAAGGTGAGCCTTTAAATCAAGAGGAGGCATCACATTGTTTGTGGGAAACCTCATTCTCTTTAAGCATTACTTAAAATGTAATCTTCATTTTCCCACAAACTTTGGAAGTGCCCTGATATTCTAAGAACCCGGAATTCCTTGCTACCTTCTGGAAACCCTGGTTTCCTGGCATCCACAGACTGACTGGAAATTATCAGCTCTCTCTGCTGTCACACAATATTTTGGATTCTACGCTGGGACCTGTACACAACCCTGTGCTCTGGCCAACCCTTCCCTGACACCCCCGAAGACACTGCGTATCGCTACAAGGAATTGTGAAATCCTACCTGTCGGAGTTCGTCAGCCATGAAGAAGGAAGGTGCATTTGCTTTGGGTTGCATATAAGCAACGTGAGGTGCAGTTGGAGGATAAATATGATAGTTTGGAAATACCTAAAAAGGTAGGGAGGGGGGAGATGCCGTGACCAATGCTTCTCAATTGACAAGTGTTACCAATGTTCTGATACAACTCTACGCTTTAAATGTTTACTCCTTCCGAAGGAATGCTTTTTTTTTTTTTTTTAATTAATCACCTTATTTGCATATAAATCTAGTGAAAAGAAAACATTTCTTGAAAAAGTAGTCAAGAGGTAAGTGTGAGTGCGAAGGCAGCAGTATCCTTCGGCAGAAAGGCTGTCCAAACAGTTGTCCGCAGTCTGTTTTCAGCAGCGCGCAGAGAGGAGTAAACCACGTAAGTTAACACTGTCCCAGCTGCCCACGTAACTGCCACATAACTTCATGGGCTTTTCCGGGCCTAGTCTATATCCAGTACTGTGCACAGGGAAGAGGACCAATGACTCACAAGCCAGCAGATCCCGCTAGCAGAAGGTGCTACCATCTCGTTACCCTCTGAGCAAATGACGGCCGAGTTACGGAAGCTGCTTCCAACTCCTTGCCTTGCACCCTTCTACTTGTACAGCCCCCTTCTCTCCTCATTCGTTCCGACACTGGCCTCAAACACAAACTCAAAGTCCATTTCAAAAGGGGGCTTCTGTTGTGCTTTCATTCTGCCACTTTAGAGTGGAAAACAAACTTTTTTGTTTCTTCACGCTTTTAAAAATAAACCCCTCCCCCCAGCCAAATTAAAATGAATCCAACCGATTTCTGTTACCCTAAGATTATTAGTCTGCTCCGGATCTCCCCCAAGAAGGAGGCGTGCAAAACTTGTATGGTCTCCTTTCATGTGCAGGGAGGAGAATGCTCCCTTTGGCCCAGTTTGGCTAACTGCCTCGGTTAGCAGGAGCATATCTGTATGAGTGGGGAGAAGTTAAAATATGTCGTGTCTAATCTCAGTAAAAACAGCTGAGACAGTTCTGTGACCAAACTTTGTAAATTACTAAATTTATTGTTTTCTATGCCTACTATGAAATTTTAGAAAAATGCAACTAATTATGAAATATTAGAAACAAGACAAGGAAGATACAGATGGAATTCTAACAAGAGGGCTTCAAAAGGTGTGTGGGAAAGATGGGCTTGAACTATAATGAGATTCCCAGGAGCTTTTGGAAGCTCCCTTGTATTTGAAAGAAGAAAAAGACGTCTCCAGCTCTGCTGTTCAACTGCTGTTCAGAGACAGTTTCTGAACGTTTTTCTGACCAACTAAACTAGTCATTCTTTTAGTTGTGCTTTTTTTTAACACATTTTACATGATTTCTCAGCACTTCTGTAACGGCTTTTACGTTATTTCTCCAAGCTGGTTGGAAATTATCATTGCCCTAATCTTAAAAGGAGGAAACCCTCTCAGAGACACTAGCCCTCTGGGGTCACAGAGCAATGGCAGGACCAAGACTTCAAACTACATCTGACGCAGTTCTCTTTTCACTTAAATCACCTTTCGACACAACTTAATTAAACTTAGTCAAAATAAATGTTTACAAAAGTTGACTGCAGTTTTCAGTTTGTCATCTACAAGTCTGTCAAGTGTCTTAGGGTTCAGGTTGTTGTTAGCTGCCATCGACCCATAGTGACCCTATACACAACAGAACGAAATACTGCCCGGTCCTGGGCTAATCTCACAATTGTTGCCAAGCTTGAGCCCATTGATGCTGCCACTTTGCCAATCCATCTCGCTGGGGGTCTTCCTCTTTTTCTCTGATCCTTCACCTTACCAAACATGATATCCTTCTCCAGCAACTGGTCCCTCCTGACAATATGTCCAAAGTATGAGAGACGAAGTTTGGCCATCTTGGCCTCTAAGGAGCACTCTGGCTGCACTTCTTCCAACACAGATCTGTTCTTTTGGCAGCCCATGGAACTTTCAATTTTCTCCTCCAACACCATAACTCAAAAGCATCAATTCTTCTAGGGTCTTCCTTATTCACAGCCCAGCTTTCGCATGCATATGAGGTTATTGAAAATCCTGAGGTTCAGGCGGGCTTCCATTGACTGGCTCATGCATGGCATTCTCATTCATGAGCTCTGCACCTACTACTTTTTCTTATCTTACAGGGGATGATATCACTCCTGAAGAGGGACAGAATCCTGACCTGAGCGACTATGGAACCACCAAGCCAACATGACAATGCTCTTCCGCCTCTCTTCCCCACCCTCCTGCCTGCAGCTCATTGATTCACTCCGAGAAGCATTCATTCGCTCTGTGTATGGTCTCTGTATTCCTGTGTCATATATTAGCTCCTCTCTCTTCATCACCAAGCTTTTAGCAGCTGTTCTTACCCACAACCATGGCTCCTGTCTCCCTTCGGCCTGAGCATGCTCCTTGTGAGCCAACAGCCCTTAAAGGTTGTCTGTCACTGCACCAGCCGGGACATGAAACCACCCCAGCCAGATGTAATGGGTTTGTTTCCAAAAACCACTGACAGATAAGCTACCAACTCCATTCCCCAATCTCTCACTGAAGAGACAAACTCTGTGTCCCTGTAAACAAACGTCACTAAGAGCCACTTCTAGCTCAAAGGAGTACTAGTGAGCACAGAAATACAACATGCCACAAAGTGCTAACCTAGAGCAGGAAGAGACACGAATTTCTTACTACGAAACGATAGAGTAAGGCAGAAGTCACCAGAGCTAGGAGGGCACTAGGAACCTCACCCAAGGGCGCAAACTAAGGGTGACTCCTTCCATCAAAGCAGCAAGGGTCAAGCTCTTCAGGACCACGGAGGAACCGCTGCAGGTGGGCTACCTACCACCTCCACTTCAGGGCGGACGTACCATTCCAGTGACAGGAGCCGGAGTGGTGTCCGTATAGAAGTACGTCGTCCCACCTACAGTTTCCTTTTGGATCACCTGACCGGAGGCCGATGTCTGTGGACCAGGGTTACTACCCGGCGTGGAGGCACTGCAAGGCACCATGTAACTGGCTGGGTTGGGGGTGTGGCTCCTCCTCCTCGGCGCGGGAGACGTCTGCGGAGTGATCTTAGGGGAGTGCAGAGGGGAAGATCCGGCAGACAGCGACATACCTGAAGGAGAAGGACAAACAGATCTTGATGGCGCCACTGCTGGTTTTAGAGGAAAACGTCTGGGAAATAAAACACAAACATTCATTTGGAAGACTCATCATCTCTAGAGTCTAGATGATGTGTCACTAACTTGGCTTTGTGTTAAAGAGAGCAGTCCTCAGTGCTGGTGCCAAGTGTAGCCCACTGAACCTCACTCACCAGGAGCATTACTAGAAGAGTCTCCGCCCACATCACCAGCAATTTTAATCAACTCACTTCAAGGGAAAGGGGGAAAGACAGACTCTTGCTTTGTTTAAAGCAACTTTCAAAGTAAGACAATCAACAACCACCACCACCATATTGCCCATAGAGTAGAGAGGATGAAAAAATGCAAATCATCGAATGCCCACCGGCTGGCTAGATTTCCTTCAACCAAACAAGAGAATTGTTTGCAAACAGCAAAAATGAATGCTTCTTTGAAATGCATGGGAGACCAAGCACCACATTTTTTTTTTAAATCAAGCAGTGCAAGGCGGCTTTCCAAAAACTTGTGGAGAAGCGGAATTATAAGATAAAGGAATTTTTCTGTGAACTTACGGAAGCTGCTTTTAGGCCGTGTGTCTTTGGTTCTAAAGCTAGACACCGGAACAACTGGAAATGTGCCCGCTACACACGGTTTAAATGAAGCCCAAAGAACTGTGCTCCAGCACCACAGCGAGTAGGACCCAGTACCAGCAGAGCCTGCTCTAGAAGGTCTCCAATACCAGTGTCTTTCCCATTCAGGCGCCCCTAGCTATCAGCACACACAAAAGGACTTCAAAACGACTCAGATGTAACCTGCTAGACTGACTGCAAACTAGAGGCCCAAATGCAGATGAAATGCCAAGTTAAAGTCAAACTGAGCAGAAGGCACCAAAGGCTTCATGGGGGTGGTCACTTCTGAGCCGAGATTGAGATGGGGCATATCTAGAGTGTCCGGTCGCTTCTGTCAAACATGTGTGTATCCAGGAACTGTTGTGGCCCTTTGGGAGATGCCACGACACCTTGACCTTGGCGGTAATAAGCTATCTCACAACCCTAGAAATTCCTCTGGTCGTAGGCAAATTGCTTGTCATTTATAAAATGTGGGCACTGTTTTCTGAAATGATAGGGAAAAACAACAAAAGATCTACAAACTCAAATAACACTAAGTTTTCTCTGTACTTTCGACACAGTCCAGACATCATTGTTTCATGTGATTTCTTTTTTTCCAGAACAGTCAAGAGAAGTAGGTCATATTAGCACTGTGATATGCACCTGAATTCAGGTGTACAGATGCCATACTCAACGACAGACACACAAAGGGTTTCAACAAGTTCAAGGGAAAATGGAATTAACTGCTCCTTCATGTGTGACAAAGTCAATGGTAAACCAGGACTCACATCCAAGTCTCTAAATCCTCAAGCTCATGTTCCTTTTGCCATACATAGTGTATGCTACACGCTGAAGGAGCACTGGTAGTGTAGTGGTTACAAATCGGGCTGTGAACCGCAAGGTCAGCAGTTCAAAACTACCAGCTGTTCAGTGGGCGAAAGATGAGGCTTTCTGCTCCTGTAAAGATTTACAGCCTCGGAAACCCTGTGCAGGGTCACTATGAGTCGGAACCAACTCCACGGCACATAACCAACCAACCAACCAACCAACACACTGATATTAAAGTGAACCACGAATTCTCAAATATGTCTTAAAAGTATCTAAGAAAAAACTTCAGAAGCCTAAAACCGTCTTTAATATACATATGTGTGTGTGTATAAGTATGTTATTAACGTATGAGGTTAATGTTTCTTTTTTTTCACCTGTTCTACAAGCCTGCTTTTATCTAGCTCCATATTACATATTTAATCCACAAGGTAATTTTGACAGTAAAAGCAGAGGGGCTAATTAAGCTACTCTGGAAGGCTGAACACTCCCCATTTCCCTAGCATGAAATGCCGTTTAGATGGCTTCTCCGAAAGTCAGTCCCCAAGCCTTTCCAGAATTAAACTACTCAGGGTACAAAGACAATGGAGTATGTCTGTTGCCCTCCATTTGGGAGAAGCCCAGAACACAGTGCTGGAGGACTGGCCAGGCGCCAGGCACTCACTGGGAGTCCCAAACGTCCATCTGTTTACTCCTCACAAAGTCCCCGTCAAGTAGGGGGGGCCAGATTTTTGTTACAGTGGGTGAAACGAACTCTAAAAAGCCAAGAAATAATTCTCTGAAGAACAAATGGAGGTTATCAAAGAACAGAATCAAGACTCAGACTCAGGCCTAACGGACTCCAAACTATTCTTGTC
>NW_006408523.1:2959343-2960212 GCF_000296735.1 Chrysochloris asiatica | reverse complement strand
GTGGCTCTGTGAGATAACCACTGGACTGTAAACCACAAGGTCAGCGGTTCCAGCCCACTAGTCACTCCGCAGGAGAGGAGTGAGCCTTTGTATTTAAGAAATGCCTAGTGTTCTATGCCCATAAAGATGAAAATAAAACAAAGCCCACTGCTCTAACTCACAGCAGCGCCTACAGGGCAGAGAACAACTGCTTCTTAGGGCTTCTGAGGCGCTAAGTCTTTACTGGAGCCGAAAGCCTCATCTTTCTCCTGCGGAGTAGCTGCTGGTCTGAAACTGCTGAGCTCTCTGGGTCACAGGGCAATTCTAATCTGTCCACACATGGGGTCACCACCAGTCAGAATGGACAAAGGCCAAAGCACTTCCGTTGTTCTTCTGCTTTGAGAGACACACAAGACAGACAGGAAGGTAAATTTGAAATACCAAAGGAACAATATTTAAAGAAAAAAGGTTTGTGATCCGCCCCTGCTCCTCCATGAACTAATTAACCCTTCAAGATCAATCAGAGTTCTAGCATTAGAATAAATAAAAACAAATCCACTAGACCCAGAGTATGAAATCACAGTAGGCCAAGATAAGGAAAAAATATTAAAAGTACCTGAAAAGAGATAAATTCTCTAAAAACAGAACAATTATGTTAACAGTAACACTGTTAATGTCAAGTCGGTGTTGGTTCACAGCAACCCTGCATAGGGTTATATGTATATATACACACACACATATATATACACATACACACACACACATATATATACACACACACATATACACATACACACACACATATATATGTATATGTAAATTTTTCCACCCTTTCACTTCCTGTCATTTACTTTACAATGTCATTTTGGTGGCATCGTGACACAATAATC
>NW_006408523.1:2906785-2958928 GCF_000296735.1 Chrysochloris asiatica | reverse complement strand
TCGGTTCCGACCCATAGTGACCCTGTACAGGGTTTCCGAGGCTGTAAATCTTTACGGGAGCAGAAAGCCTCATCTTTCTCCCGCGGAGCAGCTGGCAGTTTCAAACTGCTGACCTTAAGGTTCGCAGCCCGATTCGCACATGGGGTGAGTTAATTAATTAAATGTTTAACCAAATTTAGCAGGCTAATTTTGAAGTTGGTAGTTTTGTGTGGCCTAAAATGATGTTATAAATGTTGGCAGGAAAAGATTCCCTGCCTCTGATTTACAGTCTCAGAAACCTCTACGAGTAGGAATTCACTCGATGGCACTGCATCAGGTCTGTGGTTTGGTTTGTTTTTGGAAGAGGGATCTAATCAAAAAGAAAGCCAGCAAAAGGTGTTGGTGCGGATGTGAAGAGCTCAGCACCCTCCCCTCACCCACGGCTGGTACAGCCTCAGTGGGAGACTAGTCTAGCGGTTCCTCAAGAAGTTAGAAATTGTTCCTAAACAATTCCACTCCTAGTTTTACTACCTAAGACATTTAAACCATCCACTCATGCAAACATCTGTGCACAAATGTTCAAAGCAGCATTATCCGTAATAGCCAAAAAGTGGAAATGACCCAAACATCTCTCAACTGATAAACAGAAATAAAAATGTGGTAAACTCTTTACGTGTCATAATAAGGGCTAAAATCTCAGGCACACTAAAACACGGGGAACCCTGAAAACACTACACTTACTGGAACAGGCCTTTCTAAGCCTGGCAGGGTTGGGTGTGCCGTGCCAGCTTATCTCTGCAGAGTGATTGGTCAGTACACTCACCCCATTCTCACAATTCTGCTACATGGTGAACACGGTTACACTGTTGATGTTGCTCAGTGCCACTGAGTCGGTTCTGACTCACAGCAACCCTGTATAGGATTTCCACAGAACGACCGGTGAGTTTGAACCACTGACCTTTGGCTAGCAGCCCAGTGCTGATCGTTCAGCGCCAAACCAGGACTCTCCAGACTGCTACAGAGAAACTTCTGTATCTGAGCACACGCCAGGAGCGGGGACTGGCCTTAAATTAGGGCACTGGATTTGTACTGATGCCATGACTTTTAAATGCATACACATCTAAAGTATAATTATCATACATGAGACACGTATATGTCATCCCTGTGAGAGCGGTGGCTCTGTGAGATAAGCACTGGACTGTAAACCACAAGGTCAGCGGTTCCAGCCCACTAGTCACTCCGCAGGAGAGGAGTGAGCCTTTGTATTTCCGCACAGGTTTACAGCTTCAGAAACATTATACAGGGTGGTCACTAGGAGTCCGAACTGACTCAACGGCAGGTAACAACAAGTGATGGCTACATCATCACTAGGAGCTAACACAGTAACAAGCATCATAAAGCAGACATCGTGCATCTATACCCCACACCAAACCCACTGCCACCAAGTGAATTATGGCTCATGGGGACCCGCAGACAGACTACAACGGCTCCTTCGCCTCATTTTTCTTCCACAGAGCAACTGGTGGTTCAAACTATTGACCTTGCAGTTAGAAGTCCAATGCTTATCCCACACTGTCACCAGAGACCTGATAGTGCAGACAAGAAGGAACTAAACCTGTGCTTCATCAGTTCCTTCGTCTACAATCTGAGCTATTTAAATAGGGTGTTGCTGTTAAGTGTCCTGGAGTAGATTCCAACTCATAGTGACCCTGTACAGGGTTTCCAGGGAGCTGCTGCTAAGTCTGAACCACCAACCTTACAGTCAACAGTCCAGTGCTTAAGCTACACAATGGTTGTGGCTGTGTGCCTTGAAGTCGACTACAACAGCAACCCTGTATAGAGGGTTTCTACGGCTGAAAATCTTTATGGAGCAGAAAGCCTCATCTTTTGACCATGAAACAACTGGCAGTTTTGAACTGCTGACCTTGAGGTTAGCAGCCCGACTCGTAACCACTACGCTACCAGAGCACACTCACTCAATGTGTATCAGGGAGCTTCAAAAAACCCACTACTTCTTCATCCCGTGAACTTTTAGAAGCCCCTGCCCGGTATAAGCCATGCTCCATGATGTGCACCTGACTGACTTCCCAGGGTAGCTACTTAGCTCACTTAGGAAATGGAGAGAAGTTGCTTGAACACTAACAAACTAAAAGTGCTGGTGGTGCCAACTGCCACTGGGTTCGCTCTGACTCATGGCCCCCACGAGAGCTGAGAAGCAACGCGCCATACGGTTTTCAATGCTGTGCTCTTCCAACCTCTGGGTGGGTTTGAACTGCCAACCTTTTGGCTAGAAGCCAAATACCTATCTCTTTAGAACACCCAGGTTGTTGTTGTTGTTGAGTGCAGTCAAGTCGGCACCTGTAAAAACTTTACCTAATATAAAGTCTGGAGTCCTGGATTGGCGCTTTGGTAAGCGCTGGACTGCTAACCACAAGGCTGGTGGCTCAAACTTAACTGATGCTCCTTAGAAACCCTCCACAGGGTTGTAATGAGGGAACCAACTTGACAGCACGTAACAGCAACATAAATCTCTTTGAAGTTTGCATTTTGAATCAACATGTTTGTTTGCCCAAATTCAGATGCTCTCATCACTACTGCCTTCTTACAATGAAAGAACACATACTGAGAAAATCCCAAATTCACAAGGCCTTAAGGCAAGACTTCTACTTCAGGATAAGGAGCCCACTGAAACTGTCAACATGAAACTCATCCGTACCCTTTACACGAGAATTCTAACTAAGAAACAGTTTTATGAATCTGTCAAGAAGAAAATGTCCAAAACCCGACGATTTGTACATTACAAGTAGATTAAGCATCCCCCTCCTTTATTTAAATCAGACAATAGGGGGGTGCCCCCCAGGGCAGTGATTTGTTCAGCCGTGAAAACACCATGACTCCGGAACTGGAGCTAGGACGTGGGTACTGAGCAGCCGCTCTCCCAAAGAAAACAGAGGACTTGGGGACACGACACCGGGAAGGTGGGTCAACAGCAGATCTGACACATTTCAGATCCTGAAATAGCAAAACTGAGAAAGGTTGGTCTGATCAATTCAAATCGTCTCTGTGTTACAAAGTCTCTGACTTTTCTTTAGTAAGCCTCAACAGTACAGTCAGTCCGAAATGTTTACATTAGATACTCTGAAAACAAAGCTGAGCCCATGAAGTAATGGATAACTGCGATGGGCAACAGCAAATGTAAACGCTGACCTCAAAGAAGACACAAATTCGAATGCAGTGCTTTGGAAGAATGCTAGCAACGTGGAACCACATAGGTAAGTGTGGGGTCAGTGGTTCAAACTCACCAGCCACTCCTTGGATTGATGAGTCAGAACTGACTCGGCAGCATTTAACAACAGCTTACCCGACAAGAGGACTGACTAATGACAATAATTCTTCCAGTACCTCTGCTATCAGTTAAAAACAAACAACAAAGTCACCACCTTAAGTCTTAAGAGCCACAAACTGAGGTGAGAAAACGAAGCTTTAAAATGTGGACACGAAGATTTGACTGAGACAATCTTCAGACCCAATCAAAACCCACACCCACTGCCTTGAGTCTGTCTTGACCGAGAGGACCCTCTACAAGGTTCCTTCCAAGACGGAGCAGACAGCCTCATCTTTCTCCCCAGGAGTGGCTAGCTAGGGTTTGAACCTCCGGTGATGCAGTCAGCAGTCTCGTGCTTATCCCACAGAGCCACCAGGGTTCCTTAAAGCATCCCATATAACTGTGTGTGTTTTTCAATGTGCACCTGGCTCTAGAAGAGACTCAAAAAAAACAACAACAAGCCACCAGCTCAGAAGCGGCTCAGGATTCGGAAGTTAAGAGCTAGGATGAGCTCTTCTTTCCCCCCGGTGCCCCCTTCACATGCGGCTCTGCAGATGTGCTGACGAGCGCCGTGTGTCGAATGAACAACCGTGGAGTTGTTCACAAGCTCACCTCTGTCTCAACAATAATAAAGGAGATACGAAGATGTCAGCTTCAACTTGGCTACAGAGGACCCCCGCTCTGCCTACTAATTTTAGATCCCACTTTCCAACAACTAAAATAAAGCAGGCATGCTTACTTATAACCCTTTTAACTCTGAACCCCCACAGTCCCAGGTGTAGCTCTGGGTAAAATGTGAGGGGCTTCAAAAAGTTCGGGGAAAACAGAATGAGAAGATCAGAGCATTTTCCCACGAGCCCTTCGAAGCCCTCTTATGCTTGCTAAGTCATCCCAACCACTGTTTCAAAAAGTGTCTGAAAAGAAAACCCCCGCACCCCAGGAGGACATATCATGGTCTAAAATATTTGGGGCAGGGGAAGTTTTCTTTATGTACTTAAATCCCTAACGTTTCCTCTAAAACATCCATTTAGTGAAACATAATTCTCATTTCCTCAAAGACTGATATCAACAACATTTGCAGTTTCTGAGGCAAAGTTATTACCAAAACATACGTATGTTACAGAAGCCAAATGTAAATTATTTAGCAATCTAATATCGAAAAAAGTTCAATTTAATCCTAGATGTTTCAAGTCAACAAATGCACAGTACCTTTACAAAGAAAAAGCAAAAAACAAACACCAATAGGTTTACTTCAGAGAAATGTGAACCAAGGGTAAAAGTGGATTCAGAAGTAGAGAGTTCAACCGAGGCTGACCTCTTAGGGCATGTAAATTCTGCTGGCAACAAACGGGTACGATTTCTACGCTTCAAAGACCTGGCCCAGGAAGTTCAGTTACAAAATGAAAACAGAGTCGGCAGTAAGACTACTGGTGTTCGTTGCCAGGACTGACTCTCTCACCAACCCTGTGCTGTCCCACAGCACCCCCTGAGGCCTGGGGAGTGGAATGTCGCTGGACTCAACCATCCCTGCAGTTGAGCACACAGACCCCTCACAGAGCTGTCCAACGCTGCCCCAACTATCCATCCTTTACTCGGGTCAGTCAGTTGTAGGGTTTATCTTCAAGTCCAGGGCTGACTCAGAGGGTAGAGCGTGTTCCCTAGAGAAAACAACCAACAGAAATCAGAACAGCTACTGCTCATGGGCTCTTCAACACCCAAGGGGAAGCCCAACTTAGTGGGTCAAAACAGCCTTCACCGGCCTCGGGCCTTCCACCTCCACAGGTGGCCAAAACACTGAAGGCATCTAGTGATGGTCCGCAGCTCCTGGCTACAGTTTACACCCAGTTACAGCCAGAAACCCACGGCGCTAATGACACCTTTTCCGGGAAAACTAGCACACAAGCCAGGTGGCTTCTTGCTGAGGAAGAAATATGAGGCAGGGAATAAAAATGGAGAGGATCTCCAGGGCCTTGAACACTGCGTCCTGTGTGTGTGTGTGCACGTAGAGAACAATGAACCACACCACTCAGAAGCAGCCTAAATCTGTACTGGGGGTGGGGGTGTGCCGTGCAGTCGACCCAACTCAGAGTGGCTCTGAAGAGGGATTCTGAGGCTGTGCGAAATCTCCAGGGGAGCAGAAAGCCCTATCTCTCTCCCACCGTGTACCTGCTGGGCTCAAACTTCGGACCCTGTGTTAGCAGTCTAAGCTACCAGGGCTCCTAACTGTGCTTGATGCCATCCACGCTAAACTAGCTCAGGGCTACACGAGTCAGAGTCCAAAGAACAAAAGAGTAATGTGTTGGTTCAGGGCCTGCAATACCGGCCCACCTTTATACCTAAAGGCAAAATGTCAACACACCCAGGCTTTGAGCTTCAAGACAAGCCACGAGAAAACAAGGGTGTCCTTCCACTTTATAAGTTAGGGATTTGTCTACAATAAGATACCAACAACAACAACAATCAAAGGGAATCAAAAACCTCAGACAAATTTCAGAACACTGAAATGTCATCTTGTCCTTTCACACAACGCAGGTCAAATTTTTTTTTAAGAAAACAAACATGCTAATATAGGATGTGCATCCAGAAAGAATGAAGGTGGCCAATTCACTTCTGATTTTTAAATTAACACTATTAGTTATTCAAGTGTGATTCAAAATCACCCTTCTCACTTTCAAACAGTAACACAGAAAACTTTAGATTTCTAGGCAAAACATCTCAAAGCCTGAGCGCTATCGTGTACAGACTATTCCCACTCATTAGGGTACAGCCAGCTGGTACTGCAGAAACTCACAGTAGATGGAGATTAGCTGGAGTCCTGGTGTGGCGCTGCAGGCTAAGCAGTGGACTGCAAGGTTGGCGGTTCCAACCCACCAGCCGCTCCTTGGAAACCTTACACAGGGTCGGTATGAGTTGGAGTCGACTTGACAGCACTTGACAACAACACCAGCATAAATAATTCACAGAAACACAGGCATGCACCAGCATATGTAATTATGTGATTTGGACATCTTCAAACACCATGTAGTGTATGTTTATACACATTCAATACACAGGTAACACAGGCACCCCACACACACTCAACACAGCTGCTTTGCGTGAGCACCTGCACACTCTTTGAACGGCCACAGGGAGCCTGGTCCGAACTGGCAGCCCCCGAGGGACAGAGCAGCCTCAGCCATGCACCAATGGCAGCCATACGGTCCACAGTGGTGGCTCTGGGGGAAGCTGCTGATTCAAAGAGACTCACCACAGTGGTCTCAAGTTTGATGTCTGCTCCAACTTCCGGTGCCCTTCCGAACAAGCTTCTCCTCCTGTCCCATGAACATGTATATGCTGCCGTAATGGCCGTAATGTCAAGTATCTGTGTGTGGGTATGTATACACATGAACATAACTTTATATGTATTTAGTATCTATTGATTCTGCACTTTCTCACCTTTTCTCAACTCAGGTTTCAGGACAAACACATCTCTGTTGGAAGAAGTACAGATGGCCTGACTTCATCGCACGTACTTTGGTCCTGTTGTCATGAGAAGGACATCATGCTTGGTAAAGTGGAGGGTCAGCCCCCAAAAGGAAAGCCCCTGATGACAATATGAGCAGAGGGGCAACAACAGCGGGTTCCAACACTAACACTGTGAGGAAGGCGCAGAGTGGGGCTCTTTCCTTCTGGTGTACAGACGGTCACTGTGAGTTGGAACTGACTCGATGGTACCTAACAAGGTAAGCAAGGAGCTCTGATGGCGTAGTGGATTATGGACTGAGCTACTAACTGCAAGGTCAGCAGTTCGAATCCACCAGCCGCTCCACGGGACAAAGATGAGCCTTTCTGTTCCACGTCAGAAACGCTTTACAACGTCGCTGTGAGTCCGAATTGACTTGATGGCAGTGGGTTTATGTCTCCGTTTGTGTTGTTTCTTTTTTAACTAAGCTACGTCACTCATTATATGAATTGTCACGTAAAACTTGGGGAAACAACAAACTGGTAACTAATATCACTTTCTGTAGTCTGTGGTTTTGATGAGAAAGGTTGCGACTTTTCTTACCCCCTTCACCTGTACTGTGCTGGTCAGCCCCCTCCGATGGACAAGGAGGACTGTGTCAGGAGTTCCCAAACCACCTGTCCAGCAGACGCGCCCAGGCAATACGTCGTTTGATTTCTTAATGGCTGCTTCCGTGAGTGTCGATGGTGGATCCGAGCAAAATGAAGTCTTTGACATCTTTCAGTCTTTTCTCCGTTGCTATGGATGCTGTTTATTGGTCCAGTGGTGATTTCTGTTTTCTTTCCATTAAGGAACAACTCATGGAAAGCTGTGGTCTTTGACCTTCATCAGTAAGTATTCTGAGTCCTTTTTGCCTTCAGCAACCAAGGTCGTATCATCTGCAGATTGCAGGCTGTTAACTTCCTCCAATCCTGATGGTAACTTTTTCTCCATATAATCCAGCTTCTCGAATTATTTTCTCAGAATACAGACTGAATAAGTATGGTAGAAGAATGCAACCCTGGTGCAAACCTTTCCGAATTTTAAACCATTTGGTGTTTTCTTGTTCTGTTCTAAACTGCCTCTTGGTCTTCATGAGCACAATCAAGTGTCCAGAATACTCATTAATATTTTAATAAATATTAAGTTATTAAAACATAACACTTTATTTATAAACATATAGACATGGAGTCCTGGTGTGTCACTGTGTGTTAGGGACTAGACCGCGAGGTCCAATGCCTGCTCAAACATTTTTCAGACAGTAATGGTCACTTGACTCAAGCCCACCAAAGCCCTAATGAGAAAAACCAAGTCTTCTTCACTAAGTAGTTGGAATAGGGAGCAGTAAAGCCTTGCTCAATTCTGAAACGAATGGCAAGCAGACCCAGAGAAGCCAGGGCATGCTGCTCCAATTCAGAGATTTTCATACAGCGAGGCTAACTTGAGAGTGGATGGAAACAGGGAATGAAAGGAGCCCACTTAGCATGCCTGGGCTACACGGACAGTCCACAGACACTCACATCCAGACGGGCTGGCTCAGGACTTTCCTGTCAAGCCTGAACTCCTAATAGAGATATGGGGAGGAGGTAACATCTTCCTCGGATCACAGCATACAGAGTTAGACACGTCTGCGGGCCTGTCCACTGTCCCCACCTCCTCAACATTCCATCGTAAGCAGGAGTGGACGTCAGAACAATCTGAGCGGCTCTCTACAGCCAGACATCTACTGAACCTGGGGGGGTGGGGGGATTTGGGGGTTGAGGGGTCCAGATAGCAGGCTCAGGGATGTACTGATATACACCGAAGCTAATTTTTAAAGACTGAGTTAAGTTCTTCAACAAAAATTTAATTATGAGCTTCTTCTATTAAGGGTCAAACCATAAAAAAAATTCTGTTATATTCATAAATCTTTCATGGACATGAACACAGGTGAATTTTAAGGTCACACAACCTAATAACTCAAGTGTTATCATGTTAGCCCAACCGGCTGAAATGAATAGTGGCACAGAAAAGGACCACTTTATAAAATGTTTAAAATCTTTATAAAATGTATAAAATGTATAAAATCTTTACATCTGATTGCCCCACTGGATTTAGCTGGAACACAGCATTCCTTCATAATTCTAAATCTAAACAACTACTTCTGAGGGGTATTCTTATACCTCTCTGGGAACATTGTTGTCAAGTGCTGTTGAGACGGTTCCAACTCACAGTGTCCCTGTAAAGGGTTTTCCCAAGGAGCAGCTGGTAAATTGGAACCACCGACCTTGAGGTCCAGTGCATTATCCCACAGTGCTACACACACCAGGACTCCGTCTGTGAACAGTGTAATTATTGCTGTGAAGTGCTGTTGAGTTGGTTCCGACCCACAGCGACTCTGTGTAGGGTTTCCAAGGAGCGGCTGGTGAGCTTGCAGTCTAGCGCATTGACCCGCAGCACTACCCCGATACCCCTATGTGCACACAGGCACGTAATAAAATTATCTCCAGCAGTGATGGAGAAGAAGCAAAATCTCTTGAAGAAACTTAACATCCTCAAATGTTTTCAACATTTAAAAAACTGTAATTTGTGTTCATATTTATTTTGCCAAGCGAGATGTTTTTTGTGTTTTTTAAAATTTCTACAGAAATAAACTACTTTTTACTTGAGAAAAACTTTAGATTGCAAATACTATCCTTGCATAGACATAAAGAAGCAAAGTTCAGGGGGTTCGACAGGTTCAGCCTGATCCTTGCCTGTAAAACTGTGGAAGCCTGTTGGGTCTCTGGCCCAATTTTACGGCATCCTGGGCTAACTCTACACAGCCTTCAAGGACCAGAAAAATGATCAACACACAAATAAACGGCAAGATAAACTAAGGCACAACACCACACGATATATACTTTTCCTCTCAAAGAAACAGAAGGAGGCACTCCAAGAATGATCCTGTCATTTTATCCAAAATATGAGGAAGCAGCATGCTCAACAAGTCCCAGAAATCCCTGCTCCACTGTGCAAGAGGAGATGCAGCAGGATTTAAAACGCAGAACCAGCTGAGACCCGGTACTATGGGACGTACTAGAAAGGGGGAGGGCCCAGGGGGCCATGGGGATGTAACATACAAGATACGCAGAATGGTTTACCAAGCAAAAGCCCAATGGCCTTTCATAGTGCCGTCCATTTAATTGCTTCACTCCTAGCATCAATAATTTATGAAAAGGCATGGAAGGTTATTTCACCTTACCACTGTTTCTAAGAATGACTGGAAGCAACCATACAAAGTGTCTCTGACTCTCCCAATTACAGCGATCTCGTCTTCTATAACAGAGAATATCCAGTTTTCACTTCTCATATTCTTGTTTTAGTAAAATGCATGGTGGACATTATAAATTTCCTCAGGGAAAAAATGAAAAATAGTATTACGATCTGTGACTTCTCATGTAAGTTTTAGAATGGGACTAACCTAAAAGCTCACCTCTACCCCTGGTGAAAAGGAGCTCTGGTAGCATAGTGGTTACGAATAGGACTGCGAACCATAAGGTCAGCAGTTCGAAACTACCAGCTGTTCCGCAGGAGAAAGATGAGGCTTTCTGTTCCCGTAAAGATTAACAGCCTCAGAAATCCTGTACAGGGTCACTAAGCCGGAACCAACTCCACGGCACATAACAACAACAACAAAACCCCTGGTGAGGTGTCCATAGAGACACAGCTGCACCCTGGGGGTCACCAATAGCAAAGTGCTGGACTACTAGCTGTTAAGTTGGCAGCTGGAGCACCCCCCCCCCCCCCTCGAGGCACCCTGACAGACAGGCACGGTAAGCTGCTGAAAACCCTATGGCTACGTCCTACTGGACACACAACTGAACAGCAACTAAGCATGGCCACCCACCATGCAGAGCCACAGACCACTGTTTAGTGGAGGTGTGTCATTTTCCTGGGATTAATGATCACATTAGCCCCAAGCGACACGTAGTCTGTCGCGGTGAGTTGGCATGGACACGATGGCAGTAGGTTTTTGTCACACTGACACAGGAAATCCCTACTGCCCGGTTTCGGTCAATGGGTATTCAGTGACCCCGGCAACAACATCCAGGACACAGTCTCCAGAATGAGGAGAGCAGATGGAGCATCAGGCCACCCAAGGGTGACCTGAAGCTCGTAGGGTTTAGGCAGTGGCAACAATTCCAGTCTGAGGCCCGAAGCCTTTTGCTTCCTTACAGAAGGTGTTGTTAAGTGCCTTCGAGTCAGTTCCGACTCACAGCTACCCTGTACAGGGTTTCCGAGGAGCAGCTGATGAGCTTGCAGCCCAGTGCGTTAACCAGCAGCGCCACCTCGGACTCCTCCTTAAAGAGGATGGGCTTTTAAAGGCACATTGACATTCTCAAGCCCTCAGTAGAGGAGGAGGAGAGCAGGGTGGAGGGAGCAGTGACTCTCCAAAGAGGCCCCAGCACCACCTAGAACGTTCTCTGACCCACCAGACCTACTGAGGAAGTACTCAACGTTCAGATGTTGGCTTGGTGAACTCTCAGGTTGGAGACTCTCTTATACAGGTAGAAGAAGTGAGACCACCACAAAGTCATTAACAAAGAGCCAGAGAAAACACACCCACCAAATGCTTCCTAAAAGGTTGACCATGTTCACTCAAGGCACTTCAGCAGACTCTTAGAGCCAAACAAAGGCTTCACACCGTTACCAATAAGCAGCTGTGGTGGGAAGGCTGAAAACTCCAAGTAACTGCAAAATGCCGAAGCAAACTGCCCTACAGATGGGTCCTAAAGGGGTCAACACCACCACGGAGCGTTCCATCAAGAGCACAACTCACCAAGAGAAAGTTCTCTTTTGTTGGAAGTAACAGGGCACTACACATTTTGGAAATCACCCTACGAAAAACAGGTGAAAATGTTAAGGTTTTGGTATTTACAATCCTTAGCTTCTGCTATCCAAAAAAAAAATTCCCAGTATGCTTCCTAGAAGGCTGCCTCTGTAGAGAGGTACGGTGGGCTTCCTGGTCAGTGGGGTAGCACGCTGCTTTCTCATTCTTGTTGAGCACCATCCTAAGGTGCTAGATAAATCCGTTACTGAAGCTGCTCTGGTGTTTGGTTGTTTGCCAGCAGATTACAACAAAAATGCAGCTGAAGTAACGCCCAACACAAAATACGGAAAACCACACAATACAGGCGGTAACCAGGATCGGCTGCCAGGTGAAGTAATGCCAGGTGAAGTAACGCCCAACACAAAATACAGAAAACCACACAATACAGGCGGTAACCAGGATCGGCTGCCAGGTGAAGTAACGCCCAACACAAAATACAGAAAACCACACAATACAGGCGGTAACCAGGATCGGCTGCCAGCTGAAGTAATGCCCAACACAAAATACAGAAAACCACACAATACAGGCGGTAACCAGGATCGGCTGCCCTAACTCGGCATCAGACACCTCCTTGAGGAGAGCATCTCAGCTAACCTGCACGTCTGCTCCTAATGTTATGGAAGCAGGAGTAAAATCTCTATCGAAAATCTGGAGAGACCACCTGGTTCAGGTGTAGTTTTAGGGGCTTTCTCCCTGTGAATACATCATGTTGGAAACAGGTTAGAAATTGTATTGAAGTGTGGCTGTCCGTAAAACATTTTTTACTGGGTGGTGTTCAGGTATCAATTTTTAGCATTTGGGTACTTTGAAAAGAGCTAAGCTACTGCTTAAAGTGATCAACATATACTTTATAATGAAGATGCTGAATGCTTCATGACCTACATGCTTATAAAGTGTCAATAACATACAATAGGATGAATTTGTAAAGCTAATGTTCTCTCATGTAAACTATCACATAATGCACAACAAAACATTTAAAATAAATAAAACCTTAATTGAAAAAAAAAGACAGCAGAGACAAAGGTGAGGGAGGGCGGGAAGCCAGTTAAACTGCCATGTATATCTCACACGCTAGACAAGACGATCACAGAGCACAGTAACTGTGGTCACGGAGCAGTTGGGAACCACAACTATGTTAGCATCTTATGTGCTCTGGTGGCACTGAGGCTTAGAAGTTGGGATACTAACCACAAGGTTGGCGGTTCAAACCCACTAGCCACTTCGAAGGAACAGAGGAGGTGGTCTGCTCCCATACACAGAGGTGCAGTCTGTCAATAGCCACGTACAGTCACCATGAGTCAAAAGCAACTCAGTGGCCATGGGCTTGGGTCTGGCATTGGTTTGCATAGTTTTCTCAAAGGCACGCACATTTGGAAGAATACCAATCTACAATCTGGTCCATATCTAGTCTAAGGCAAAAATAGAACTCCTCTCCCTTTGGCTCCCTAATCTCGTTGGCTTCACTCCTATTTGTGCCCCTGCTCCTATAGGCCCACATGTCACAAAGATCCGGCTGACAGAGACTTCAAATCCTCCAATATCCTGTCATGGGAAGGACACATGCAAACACAGGACTCAGGACACGTACTGAGAGAAAGCCCTGGCACCACGTGATCCAGTGAAACCTGCCCACGAGCAGCAGGAGAGCTGCCTGGATTGTGGATTAGGACTAGAGCTGACAGCTAAAGGGATCCCCTCCCCTCCAGGTACAGGATCCTGACAGCCAGTACAAGGAGATGAACCAACAGGAGCCTGAACCCTAACGACACATTGACCAGTACCAGCAGAACTTCTGCTGCCTCACCTGGCAGGCCTTCAAACCCGCTGGCATAACCACAGCCCCTTGTGCGGGAGATGTCGAACCTCAGTTTCCTGAAATTCCCAGCAGGGAAGGGGATATTACGGCCAGCACAACCTCACAGGGCAAAAGGAACAGTCCTCTTCATGAAAAAAGACCAGGGAATCCCTGGTCTTACCCATCAAACTAGCATCTAGGAAAACTTTTCCATCATTTACTTTTTAATAGGGAGCGCAATTCCCCAACTAGAGAAGGTCAGGGTGACTCCACTGACCAGGCATGAAACAGTCATTACAAAAAAAAGGGAAACATGTACTTTAAAAAAGAATATTTATAAATGTTTATAGGAATAGATGAGCACCTCAAACCACGAAGTGGCTCTAGTCTGAGGCGGTGAAAACCTTTTCCAACGGGCCCGTTTCTATTCCTCATTCAAGGGCCCACCCTGAGCACAGACAGCCTTAGCAGTTCTTCCTAGCTGTCTACTGATTCATTACAACTCACAAGAGTTAAGAGCTATACAGAAATTATGAATTTTGTTAACACAAACAAGTAAATAGTTGTTAAGTACCCTTGGGGGGGAGGGACAATGCTAGATCTGTGTCATGATTCCTTTGTAAGGAATCTATAATGTGCTTACGAAGTCGAGATTGATATTAGAACACTTTAGGTGCTAAACTACCTCTATTTGGTATAACGGCAAACACAAAGCCGAGAAATGAGTTCAGACTGAAATACCAAAATAAACTGTGGTAAGCGTATTTGTCCCACAAAAGTTTTTTAACTGTAAACCTTAGAAAGCCAATTATAAAAGAAAATCTTACAACTAAGTCTTACAAGACAGACAATATCATATAACTATATAATTAAGAACATTTTTCAAATACTATATTGTTATTGTGGTTAAGTGCCATCAAGTTGGTTCAAGTCGGTTCTGACCCATAGCAACCCTGTAGAGGGTTTCCAAGGAGCGACTGGTGAGCTTGAACCACCCACCTTGCAGTTCAAACCAACTTTGCAGTCTAGCGAATTAACCCACAGTGACACACCAGGACTGCAACTACTATATTACTTAATATAAAATGATAGTGCAACTTTAAGATTCACAGTACAATCTGAAATGCGAGTTTATACAAGCCTGAGTATTGGGCATCCCCCAGACTTAGCTTCACTGCAGTGACAAAGGTGACCCCAGTGATCCCCACTGGTCCATGACCTAACTGGATCTCAGAGGAGTTGAGCATCAGTGACACCCAAACAGCGGCTCACAATTGTGACTGCTCTGATGGGCACCACTGGTGAACATTAGTGGCATTTGACCCAATGTGCCTTCTTTGCTCTCTCCTTTCTGTGAAGACATATACATACAATTTGTTGACAGCAAAGGATTCTGATCTATTCTAAACAACACAAAAGTTAAGAGGTAGGACTAGTGGGCAGAAGACACAATACAGTTTAGTTTGGCAAAAGGTAGAATTGTTTTTTAATTCAAACTGTTGAAATGTACACTGGAAACTCCTCACATAATAAATTCCTTATTACTGTCTGTGACTACGCAAAGGTTTGATGACCATCTGTCAGGAAGGCCACCTAGAGATGGGGCACAAGAGTCCACCTGGGTCCACAATGGGGACCTGATTATCGCAGAAGCCAACTACAATGCAATGCAAATGCATCGAGTCCCCAATGCCTCGCCTGTCATATGAAAATGCATAGAAAAAAAGAGTTACAGAATCTTACTTTTTTCAATAAAGCACTTTCAAGGTGAAAGGGATCTTCTGGCGCAGATCCTTCAGAATAGTTGTTTTACAATATAGACTATAATATGGAAGGAGTCCTGGGGTGGCACTGTGGGCTAATGCATCAGACTGCAAAGTCGTCTCAACTATAAGGTCGGCGGTTCAAGCTCACTAGCTACTCCTTGGAAACCCTATACAGGGTCGCTATGGGTCAGAACCGACTCAATGGCACTTCACAACAACATAATATGGAAAGCTTTAATATTTTTTAGCAAAAAGGCTAAAGTATTACTTGCTCTTTTTCTTCTCCCATCTACCTTACAAAAGCCAAAACAATAAATTAAGAAAATCAACCTTCTTTATCCATCCATCTGGCACCACCCATTGCTAAGCATTTGGGTGGGGGGATGGGGGGGATGTCTAAGAACATAGGGTTTTTGTTTTGTTTTTTGGTTTATTTTTTCAAAACAAAAATTATATAAGATTGGCAATAAACTAATACAGTAATCTAATAATGTTCACTTGGGTAAAATTGGATGTTCCTTCCCAAGCCAAGCATCTGAGATTTGCCGTAACAATTCCTCATTAGACTATCACACGTCATCAGAAATCTCGGTGTCGTTTTCATCTTGAAGGAAGGAATATTTTGGAGAAGCCGAAAGTCACATAGGGCTCTTTCTAATTTATAAATCACTAGAGGCACTTTCCCGCTCCCAAGTATCCACACACAATTAAGCAGAAAAGAGATGATTCCGTTCCCAAGTGACACGCCTGCACAGCGCACTAACAGAACACCGCTCCTAAAACCACTTCCCTACATTCCTTCACTTCAAGTACACCACTCCCAACGGGGGCTCATAGGAAAAAGAGCAGCCAGCCATTGTCATGATAACGTTATTTCGTGTGGTTGAAAAATTAAAGCCTAGACTATGAATTTCATACTTTGTCATGTAAACATTTTTAAACGTCTATTAAAAATGCTTGTGGAACACAAAAGCTATTGGAAACATGTGCCTATAGGTGCTGCATTGCTTTAAATGGGTCTCATTATGACACACTCTGGAAAGAAACTGGCTAAGGATGTATTAAATGACAGCTCTTAATTTGGGGGAAGTTTGAATCTCTTACAAGCTATAAGGGGGGTGGGGAATGCATCATTTACAAACAACAGCAGAAGAGGCCTATAATTTTAGGAGGTTCTCAAAGATGATTTTAAAAGCCTTTTGTATCTAAATAGCTATAAACAAATTCAAATAACCTCTGCATAAAAGGTTACTTCATGCTCTGAAAGTTTTCAGATAAAAACAGGATTTTTTTTTTAAAGTACCAAAGTTTTAAAAAGGAAGTGGTTCACTTGGGACCTATCTGTGGCTGCCTTTGTTCCTTACAATTTTTAAGGACAGTCAAAATCTTAATATGTACTCAACTCTGCTCAAATGTTTTTCACACTTTTGGTCAAAATATATATTTAGATATGCATTCCCTGTACAAGAAAAAAAAAAAAAAGGCATGACTCTTGTTTACAAAGGAGTGCCAAAATGAGTTTATATTGTTTAGAAAGACAGCAACTTGGTACTTCATTGAGGGCAAGCAGACATCTTCTAGAATAGAAAACAAAAGTAAAGATGAAAGAAGATTCTGGAGAGTCAAACATCACCAATGAGTTATACCTGTAGCAGGTAAGCAACACAGAAGCCAAATAAAACCAAAAGCAAGGTCGTTAAACAAGCTCTCTGACTGGATTCATTCTGTAACTTTACATTGGAATCCCTTCAAGAACCTTTCCTAGATCTTGAGAAAAAAGTGACTATTTGGGTAAGTGATAGAAGACATGGAAGGGATCTTTCAAAATAAAAAGTTGGTTGTTTTTTTTTAAAAGTCTCTTCTGGTCATGTCATTTTATACTATTTTAGAAAAATACACTGTTTTTCAAAAGTAAGGCAGATTTAATTGTTTTCTTTGCTCATCTCCAGAAAATATTAAGTCATTAACTACAAGGAGAAAACTAGGAAGAGAGAAAGAGTAAGTATAAAACCATCATTCTAATGTTTTGGGGGAAATAGTTGGCTGTTGTGTGAATGAACAATTCTGAAATCATCCTTAAGAAGGATACAGAAATATGTTTCAGATGACATCACTGACCTATTCCCAATGAGTACAGAGAGAAACTATTATCCTTAACAGCACAGTGAGCAGACCACTGGAGGAGAGGACGGTACAGCATGGCGAAGAGACCTCTACTGCATTCGCTTTCACAGTACTGATTCTCACTCTAAATCTAAGGACAACACTCAAGTAGGACCACTGAAATATCCACCAACCCACAAGTTACTAGATATTGGAAACCTTTTAGAACTATTAAAGCATTCGTGAATTTTAAAAAACTAAACATCTTCATGATCTTAAAATTCCCTTTAAATTCTATATACCAGGGGGCTCCAATGAGTTTGTGAGAAAATACAATGAAAAGTTAATGGAATTTTCCCATAAACTTTCTGAAGCCCTCTTGTACTAAAAAAAAAATTTTTTTTTTTTTAAATGGCAAGTTTCCCAAAGGATGAAATATCTAAAAAGCCTGTGCAGAGAAAACTACAAAACACTACAGGAAACCAAAAGAGATTTACAACCATGGAAGAATATACCGTGCTCCCAAATAGAAAGACTTTAACACTGTGAAAATGCCACAGGTACCCACATGCATAACGCAATCCCTAGCCAGATTCCAACAACTTTCTTTAACAAGATGGAAAAAAATGATCACAAACTTTATATGGAAGGAAACAGGCCTCGGATAAGCAAAGCAGTGCTTTAGAACAAATTTAGAGGCCTCTCACTCTCTGATTTCAAAATTTACTACACAGCCACAGCAGCCAAACAGCCTGGTATTGGTCCAGTAAAAGATACACAGATCAATGGAACAGAATTGAGAATCCAGAAGTGAATCCATTCACAGATAGTGAAATGTTCTTGGAAAAGGGCTAACATACATTAAATGAGGACGAGACAGTCTCGTACAACAAATGGTGTTAGCAAAATTGGAAACTGATTTCCAAAAGAATGAAACAAGACGAGTTAAGACAAAAACTAACTCAACATGGATTAAAGATCTAAGTGTAAATCCCAGATCATCAATGAAAAGATAGGGACAAACTTAATGGCTCAAATATTTGGCACACATAGACTATCAAACACCGCAAAAAACAAAAAAAAAACAACAAAAACCGCACAAACAATAGAAGACAAAATAGGTAACTGAGACATACTAGAAATTAGAAAATTATGTGCATCAAAAGATTTCACCAAAAGAGTGTGGCACTGTGAGTTAATGCACTGGACTGCAAGGTTGCTTTGAACCAGAAGGTCAGCGGTTCAAGCTCACTAGCCGCTCCTCAGAAACCCTACACAGGGTTGCTATGAGTTGGAACCAATTCAATGGCACTTACCAGGAGCAGCAGCTACATCTCTATGAGAAAAAGACAAATAACACAATTTCAAAATGGGCACAGCACACAAACAGACACTTCACACCAAGGAAGCCATTCAGGAAGCCAACAAACATATGAATAAATGTTCGCGATCATTAGCCTTTGGTGGTGGTGGTTATGTGCCGTGGAGTGGGTTTCCAAGGCTGTAAATCTTTATAGGAGCAGAAAGCCTCATCTTTCTCCCACGGAACAGCTGGTAGTTTCCAACTGCTGACCTTGTGATTCGCAGCCCAATTCGTAACCACTACGGTATGCAAATCAAAACAACGAGATACCATCCCTCACCAGCAGTAACAGCGAAGTTCAGAAAAACAGAGGAGAATAAATATTGGCGAGGATGTGGTGAGACTGGGACCTGTGGACATTGCTGGTGGGTAAGTAAAATGATTCAACCAGTCTGGAAAACAGTATGGTGCTGCCTTAGAAAGTTAGAAATAGAAATACTTTATGATCCAGCAATTCCTCTACTTGGTATATATCCACAAAAAAATACTATGTTTATCTCAGCACTATTCATAATAGCAAAAAGATGGAGACAGCCTAAGTAAGGTGCCCATCAATGGAAGAACGGATACATAAACTTTGGTACATACACACAATGGAATAGTATGCTACCTTGAAGAACAACAAGGAAGCTGCAAAACACCTTACAACATGGATGAACCTTGAGGTCATAATGCTAAGTAAAATTAGCCAGGCACACAAGGACAAGTATTGCATAAGACCGCTATTGTAAAAGCTTAAGAAAAGCTTTCTAATCAAAAAGAAAAATTATTTGGTGCTTCTCAGAAGTGGGAGGCAGGGGTCAGTAATTCACAGGTTAGGAGGTAAACACATGACAGCTCAGGTGACGGGGGGAGCAGATGAACAAGGAAGACGGGCGGACTTAGGGATGTCTGCATGGGCTCAGTGGGACAGAGGTAAATAGTGATCGATGCATAACCTTTGAACAACAGAACTCTGGGACACAGGGACCCAGAAAGAGTCGGAATGGGTAATGAAAGGGAAATAATGGGAAGAGGCTTGACTGTCTTGTGGATATTGGTTTCCCCTGCTTACTACTGTGAAATAGACATGTAAGTGGGATAGAAAGGGGTATTGGGAAACAGGATCACAGAGAGCTTATAAACTTCAGCCTATAACTGACTGGATTAGCTAAAAGTGCCTGGGAAAACAGGCTTTTCGTTAAGCCTTTGTGTAGCATAGGCCTTAGGTGGGATCCTGAGCCCCACCCAGAACCTTCTGAGGTGGGATACTCCCTCCTGAAAAGCCACGCAGAGCAACCCGGAACGCTAGAGGAATAGGAGATACTTTTTGAAAGAAAGACCAGCAGAAACACAGCAGACTGTTGGACTGGCAGAATAGCCAGTAAGCTGTTTGCCTTGGAGCCAACAAGGCAAGAGAAGTCAGCCCACCAGGTAATCCCTCCTCCCTGTAAGGTTGAAACTCAAAGGAAATACATAAGCAGTCTTGTATGCTCACTGGTGACCGTCCCGAGTGGAAGTGGGGGAAATGCAGCAATGAAGATGGGCTGAGTTTGGCCATGTTCCATAGACACCCATTGACCTTGAGGTGAGAGAGAGCAGCACAAGAGCTGATGGGTCTGAAGTTTAGAGAGGATGTGTGAACTTGGAAGTCCATGGACACTGGCCTCGGAGAGTGAAGTGACCTGAAGTCGGGGGAAGTGACCTGAAGTCGGGGGAAGTGTGCAAGGACTCCCAAACTTGCAGACAGTACCCATTTGACCTAGCTTAGATGGTTAGTAACCAGAACTCAACCAGATGAAGATAAATGAGTTTGATACTGTGAGCAAGCGTAAATTGCTACAATTTGATGAACTGGATCTTTGCTTTATGGATATAGTTGCTCGAAATTCTAAATAAGGGAAGGATTCTTCATATCAAGGATCAAGTTTGTCTCCTCAATACACTGGATTGATAGAGACAGGCAACTTAGATATTGGCAATGGGGGAGGGGGGGGCGGCTACAAAGGCACAAAGTGGTTGGTTTACAAGCTTTCACGAGTGTGCTTAGCTTAAGAACAAGTGGGGTAAGGCAGCATCCCACAAAAAAGTTTTTCTCTTTTCCAGATGGGTCTGGTGAAAGGGGAGAATGAGGATTTTATGATTTGATTTTGTATAATTGTTATCAGAACTAATTGTGATGGTCACAACTTGTATAAGTAGAAGATGTACGTAACTAAAAGGGTGGAGTAGTTCATCTTCCATTTCAGGAAGAGAGGGCCCTAGGACCAGCAAGAAGAAAGCACATGAGCAGAGTGAGGGGTCCTAACCCACAAAGTAGTGACAGCAGAGGCGAAGGCATAGACAGAGGACTCTAGCCCCGTGGACTTTTCTCAAGGCTGCATGCCCAGCGGCCAGGAGGCTGGCTTGCAAGCAAGCTGTGCCCTTTGGAAATTTCAATGAATTAATCTATTTTCTGTTTTGCATGTGTACATCAAGAAAAAAAGGGAATAGACGTAAATACCTTGACTGATGGTACATGGAGGGGATTATAAAAAAAGGGAAGCCTGAGCCTGTCTATTCAAGTTCTCTGAACAGAGTATCTCCCACTACAAATCATTTCAAACAAGGGAGGATGGGCTGCTAGGCCAAAATAAATTGGTACCATATGGACCTTACTTTACTGTGGGTGCTCTGTAAATAAACATGTAAGTACTTTTTCACATAAAACTCACCCACACAAATAGCATGCACCTACGCATAACACACACAGCTCCCAGGAAACTGATGTGTGTGCATTGACACGCACGCTAGCTGTAGGAAGGACCGTGTGTATCAGGAAAGCTATACAGGGCTCAGAAGTCTGGACATTACCCTCCAGGACATGTTAGATGTATGGCTGATATGTGGCTACTACTGACATCACCCAGGTGAGTACCTTTCAAGAGAGGCTGTTAAATTCTGACACTGCTCAGAAGGGGAAATGTACACGAATTTGAAACGGAACCTGAAAAGAGTCAAACTACAAGAAAAGGTAGGTGTGGGCTCAGGGGAGGGAGGCTCCGAGGACACGTGATCCTTCAGCTGTGAAGTGGAAGCCCTGTCCATGTTATCATCCTCCATCTTCTTCCTAAGGTGGCCCTGGATGGAGTTAGCACCGTCCACTCCAGCTTACTCATTTGAGCCCCGGAGACAGCCGTACCTACTGTATTTTCTACTCAAATAGTGTGGAGCCTGCCTTCTGCTGCATTTGTTTCCCAACCACGTCCTCCCCGACTCAGGTCTTTTCCTACACTTGCTTGGCAAACCAAGGCAGGCACACAAGCATGCCCTAGGTCCAGGCCTAAAGCTTGTCACGTTCTTTTCCCGTGTGTGGTATTTGTTTTGTTTCTGTTTCTCGAAACAGCCAAAGACCGAGTACTGGCTCTCTAGTACAGGTTCCAGAAACGTAAACTGTGTGCGCAGCCCAGCTAGTTTACAACCTGCTTGGCACTGAATCTGGATTCAACTCGGCTTTACATAACTTACCTTTCTATACCAGATACATGGCAATGGGGGTGGGGAACGCAAATTTCCCAGGAAATTTTTAGGATTTTTCTATTAAAACAAGGTGTGTGTTGTGGAGCAGAATAAAAAATTTGCCAGAGTTTTTAAGAAGAAAGAGAGGACTTTTTCCAAGGACTCAATCATCTCTCAAAAGGTCACTGTGAACTATGTCTTGGGTCCCCTGGAGTAAGTGCATTTGCTCATGTGCTTCTGCAATGAGGAGTCACCCTGAGAACTGTGACTGGGGAGGACTGCTTCCCCACAGACTGACCTCTACTGCTTTGTACTTCTTGACCTGTAGTACTCACAGCTACAGAGCAGCACATTAATGACGTGCACGGTGGCGTCTTACATGACTCTTCTAGAATTTAACGCTGAGGAAAGGTGGGCTCGGGATTTTGGATGCCTTCCCCGATGTTTCTGTTCAACACAGCACTGTCCCAGGTGTTAGGAAAGGGGAACACCAGTTTCCAGAGTAGTTTGTGTCCCCCACAATAAGCATTTTCCACTTTAAATTTACCTTTGTGCGTTTAATGTTCCTTACGTGTTAACGTTCCCACATACTGAAATTTTGCTTTAGGTTTTTTAGCACCTAAAATCCATCATGTGTTCAGAATGGGAATCGTTCAGGTGGACAGTGTCGTAACTGTGCTAAATTAAAACAAGTGTGATGGTGCTTACAGGTTTGGGATCTGAACTCACTGGAACCAGGTACTCCACTTACCTGGTGCTAATCCAGCGGTGGCGGGGCTTCCCAGGGCTGGGTGAGAGACTTGAGAAAACGCAGACATACTGGACTGGGACACGTTACTCAGCGTGGAGGTCGATCCTCCTTTAGGAATAAACTCGCTGGCAGTAGGATTTGGTGTCTATTTAAAAATCAAATATAGCAAGTTAACACACTTTCAAGTCTAGAGACAGACATCTGACTCTACTAGGTATCACTCCACAGCACTTCCTTCATGGCACACATCTGAGCTCTAGATTTCATGAAAAGCTTTACAAGCAGTTTGGTTTTCTGGGGTACGGTATTCAATTTCTGGCAGAAAAACAGATCATCAAATTTGAGGACTTCAATCACTTCATTTGCAGAATTTGCACCCCAGAGGCAGGTAAAATGTGCCCTTAATTTCAAGTAGGAATTCTAGCAACCATCCCAATGAACCTAGTTTAGAGAACCAGGAGGTTGAGGTGACCTCAAAACTGAGCAACAAGTTTCAAACTCAGTATGTTGAAACCACTTGTACCAGGTAAAGGCCACGCCTTTATTCCCAAGGGCATCACTTCCCTTTCTTTACAAACAGTTATCACACACACACACACACACACCCCATAATAAGGTGCCATGTACTTAAGTAACAGAGGAATGGCAAGAGAAACACATAAAAACAAGACAAACCTAGGAGGAATCAAGACAGAAGAAAAACAAAACAGAGTCCCCAGCCCCTGCCTGCACTGTTTCATGCCACTGTTACTGATGAGTTTGCTCTAAGACGATAATGGAATGTGTTTTTCTTTCCGAGTTGGACTATGCCGTAAGGTTTTCTTATGTTCAGGCTGCACAGATGTCTGGCCTGAAAATCTACTAGAACATCTTAAGACTGTGTATCAGAATTTTATAACAGCCGGTGTTTCATTCAAGTGGAACTGCTGTACATCCTTAATATTTTTCTGAACAGCAGACCATTTTAATTCTACATGCCAAGGTATAATAAAGACTCAATTAAAGTTAATAACATTAACATCATTTAAACTCAGCTTCCATGAGGGAAACAAGGAGAAATCATGGAAAGAGATCATTTAGTGTATTCTAAGTCCAGCCTGTATTTTATGTGTACATATGAACAAGGCTTGAAACATACTATCATCATCATTAAGGAATTCAATCACTTAGATGTCATTTTAAAACTGATCACTAGGATGAAAAAGAAGCACTTCCCATGACAGACAGAAGGAAGATCGGCTAATTACCATGCAGCCCGAGGACAACTTCCCCATTTGATTGAGACACAGTAAACTGCCAAGTTAGAGTTCAAAATATTAGGCTGGGAAGGTGGCAAGTTGGCAGGCTAACCTATTTTTAACTCTGCAACAATGGATCTTACTAGTTATGAGGCAGCTACAGTAACTGAAGTGGTAAAATACAAAACACCTGTTAGGTCCGGGCTTACTGAAAATACACTGGCTCTAAACAAGGAATCTCTCTAGAGTCGAATCTAAAACATGAAATTCTGAAAAATATAAATCAAGACAAGGCTAACATATTTCCAGGGACTTGCCTAGACGAGGGCACGGTCTTTAAACACAGGGCCACCTCTGATATTTCAGCGCGGAAAGCTAGCCTGTGCATCTTACTGATTTAACAATCCCTTGTTACTACAGAACACAGGGCTACTGATAGGATCCCAGCTGCTTCTGAGGTAAGCCAGGGCACCAGCTACCCCTGAATCCAGCTGAGAAGAACAGAGTCCAGACAAAAGCAATCAGGGTCCTGGGACAGTGAAATCAGACAAGGACAACCGTACCTGAAGATGGCCATTTTTGCAGTAGATTCTTGAGAAAGAGCTCTGATTCCGTTTCCATTTCATTTACACCCTACTAGGCACAGTCACCAAAGGAGTGCTGGTAGTGTAGTGGTTACGAATTGGGCTGCAAACCACAAGGTCAGCCGTTCGAAACTACCAGCTGTTCCGTGGAAGAAAGATGAGGCTTTCTGCTCCCGTAAAGATTTACAGCCTCGGAAACCCTGTGCAGGGTCACTATGGGTCGGAACCGACTCCACGGCACATAACAGCAACAGGCACAGTGACCAGGAGTCCTGCTGTGGTTCTGTGGGATAAGCACTCGACTGCTAGGTCATTCTGACCCACGAGGCTGGTGGTTCAGACTTACCGCCCACTTCTTGGAAACCCTATACAGGGTCGCTAGGAGTCTGAACAGACACCATAGCACGTAATGACCAGCAGACCATCGGATTTCGAAACGGAGTTTCTGTAACTTAAATCTATTTTAAATGAATTTCACAGCCTAATTTCAAGACACCTGATAAAGGATGAAGAGGAAGCCCAGACTACCCTCCCCAACAAATCAAACATAAAATGTCAAATTAAAAAGAGCATTCACACTGGTTTTAACTATAATAGAAGCTACGCACATCAGTGTAACTAAGCTGACAAACTCAATTGTAATTTTTAAAAAGGAAAGTAACCACAGGCACCCCAAACCCTCCAGAGCAGGTTACTTCAATTTCCAAAGAGAAATAAGAAATCCTGGTGTGGCACTTACGGATGGGCACTGGCCTGCTAACCACAAGGTCGGCAGTTCAAACCCACCAGCTGCTCCTTGGGAAACCCTAGACAGGGTTGCTGTGAGTCAGAACCAACTCCAGGGCACTTAGCAACAAGGGGAAATGTGGGCCTAACATCCTCCTCCCTCCTCTTTGTCCCGATTTCAGGTGGGCGTGTCCACTCCCTGGAGTGGGTGGTTTGGGAATCAGGACTCGGTTCTGGTTTGTTTTGGTTTTTAGCTGTATTTGGGATGCGAGAAAAGGTAAAAGGATCTAAATGGCAAAGGAGTCACTTGTAAAGCAAGGGGAGTCCAGGGGCAGGCAAGAAGAGCTCTCGGGACACAGAGCAGGGATTCCGTGCAGTCCAAGACGACCAACTACCAGACAGACAAGGCTTAGTCACAATGGAAAAGTAAGACTTCACCTAGGGCACGCTCTTCAAGATAAAATCTTTACAATAATAGCTGCACTAAATTGGACATTTCTATGTATTAAGGAGCTTCCAAAAGTTTGTAGAAAAATTTCATTATCTTCCCATTCTACTTTCCCACAAAGTTTTTGAAGCCTCCCTTGAATGCAAATTCTTAAAATCACTTTAAGAAGGGTTCTTGGTATGGCCCTGTAGAATAAGCACTAGACTGCTGCTAGCCACAAGGTTGGTGGTTCAAACCCACCATTTGCTCCTCAGAAAACCTGTGCCGGGTGGCTGTGAGTCAGAACTGACTCGATGGCACTCAACAACATGAATATGAATATATACACACATACATACACACACACTGTTGTTAAGTGCCGTCAAGCCAGGGCTGGTGAGTTTGAAACACTGACAGTCCAGTGATATATATATATATATATATATATATATATATATATATGTGTGTGTGTGTGTGTGTGTGTATGTGCATATATGTATATATGTGTGTATATATGTATATACATACACACACATATATATACACACACATATATATATATACACACACACAAATAAAGTGTGCACTTTTATCATGTTCATCATTTTTGCAAGAGAAGGCAAAACTGGTAACTAGAACTAATATGACATTAACATGACGCATTTGTTCATAAGACAGTAAACGTTCTTTCAGCTTTGGGAGGCAACGTCTTTATGTAGAAAAAAGCTTTAAAAGTTGTATTGTCTCCCTTCAAAAAACTAAATCAGAGAAAAGACTGAAGAAAAGACGGGGGTGGGGGGAATGTATCCATTTCACTATCCTTGCCCTATGACTAAAGTTATCCTAATAGTTGTTCTATTTAATTTGCTTTTTACAAAAATAAAACAAATGTTCGTTTCTATTCACAATCTAAACCCTAACTTTCATTCATATTTTAAACTGCTCTAAGTGAACTTTAAAAGTCAAAATAATAGTCACATTCATTTACCAACAAAAATCTTAAAAGTTTTATGTTCTTATGCACTGAATTTGCACTGCAATTATCATACAACACCCGGGCTTTTGATATACCAAATTCTTCCAACTGATAGCATCTCCAACATTTGGATACGATACTCACCTACCCCTTCTCAACACAAAACTGAATCCAACTCTTTACATTAAAAAAAATATTGCTGTTGAGACGAGGATGTGGAGAGATGGAGTAGCTGGGGGCTCTAGACTCAGGGAGGGAGAGGACTGTGTGCTGGCGGCTGGGGGCGAGCAGGCGTGCAGAGTGTGCCCTTTGGTTGTTTGAATGCTTGTATATTTCTGAGTGCTTCAGTGTACATTCAAAACAAACAACAAAGGGAATGGAAGCAAATGCTGTTGAACGATGCTACATGGAGGGGGCAGTAGTCATTGCAGTGAGTATGATGGGATGAGAGTAAGGCTGATGTTCTCCCATGTAAACCATCACTCACTTCACAATAAACACTTTTTAAAAAGCACTGCTGTTGTGGTTGAAATTACAATTATGTTTCCAACAAGGCCAATAACTGATGTTTCAATACAGGCATCCCACCCAACCTAAATGAAAGAATCTTTCCAATCTACAAATGACTGATACAGGTTTCTTAAAACAACTAATTTTCTGATGAGGTTTCCAACTAAGGTTTAGAAAACTGTACGCGTTTCTATCTTCATGAAGTGGGAACACAGTGACTCCATATAAGCACTGGACTTCCAATCACAAAGTTCGTGGATTGAGCCTATCAGCTCTCTGAGGGGGAAAGATGAAGTTTTCTGCTCCCATGAAGATTTCAAGACTCGGAAACATATACAGGGTTGTTCTGAGTCAGACCGGCCTCCACAGCGCTTAACAACAGCGTCAACAGCAATGTTCCGTATGAAGGTGTCATGGTGTTTGTTGTAGAAATGAAGCGGAAAATCATGTACCTCTGTGACTCTCTCGTCTGCAGAATTTGGGCGGTCATTTAGCATTCTGACTGGGCTATTTCTGCATCTGATGTTTCCATCTGACATTATTTTGAATATTGTAGTTACGTGCCATCGAGACGATTCCCACTCAGTGACCCTGCATAAGGTTTTCCAAGGCGCAGCTGAGCGTTTGAACTAACAACCTGGAGGTTCCAGCCGATCTTGCGGTCCAGTACTTACCCTACAGTACCACACCAGACTCCATATTTTTAAGTTATAATCCCATGATAATAAAAAACTTGTAATATTTTTTAATGGCTATATAACTCATTTACTTTTGCTTCAGTTTTTGGACCTGTAAGGTTTTTCCTAAGATTTTTACCTCAACAATGAAAACAGAAAATCCCTCGGTTCAAGAAATTTTGCATTCTTTGCTTTTTCGAGGCCCCTGGGTGGTACGAATGAATTGTGCTGGACTATTGCTCTTAAAAGGAGCTCTGGTAGAGTAGTGGTTACGAATCAGGCTGCTAACCTCAAGGTCGGCAGTTAGAAACTATCAGCCGTTCCATGGGACAAAGACGAGGCTTTCTGCTCCCGCCAAGTGTCAGAAACCCAGTACAGGGTCACTGTGTGCCAGGACTGACTCAACGGCGCTTAGTGACAACCACAGAAAGTGCTCCTTTTCCATCAGAACACAGCATTAATACTCAAGTGGAACATTGTACTAAAAACAGAAAACTTGTTAGAATCACAAGAAGCTATCCATAAACTAAGGAACTAATACAGTAAGTAGGAAAAGTACATGAAAAGTTGTCACTAAACTTTTTTTTTAATTCTATAGAAAGACAGGAAGAATTAATGTTGACTGAAACTAGAACACAAAATACCTACATTTCAACTGCAAATATATCACATAGAAAAACAAAATAGTTCTAAGGTGATGGGATAAATAATTTAAGAAATTCCTGGTGTGTTGCTAAGATAAGCACTGGACTGCCAACTGCATAGTGGTTCAAACCCACCAGAAGCTCCTTGGAAACCCTACACAGGGTCACTGTGAGTTGGAGCTGAATCAGCAACATCTGGGAAGGAGCCCTGCTGGCCCAGGGGCTAAGCGCTTGGCTGTGAACGGAATGACAAGAGGTTTGAATTCCAGAGTCACTCCAGGGGAGCAAGGTGAGGCAGTCGTCTGCTTGTCTAAAACGTACAGTCTCAGAAACGAGCCCATCGGGGCCGCTCTGTTCTGTCCTCAAGGGTCACTCAGAATCAGAATCAATTGACTGATGGCAGGATGTTTCATTTTTAAGGCTAACACTTGTAATGATTATCATAAAATTTGGTTAGTTTTATTGTTTTTCTAAAAATATAGTAAACTTTTAAGACCACAAAATACTGAAGAATTGGTCTGGGCTCCTGAAAAGGAGCTTGTGCTTGCTTTCCCTGTCTTAAGGACATAAATGGTTCTCATCTTTTTCTGGTGGCACTGTAGGATAAGCAGTGGACTACTAACTGCAAGGTCAGCAGCTCATTCCCACCAGGCACCCCAAGAGAGAACACGGAGGCTGTTCCCACACAGGGTCACTATGAGTCGGAACCGACTCCATGGCCGTGGTTTGACTTTTTGGTTTCTGGATCTCTTCTCTGGGGGACACATTACCTGGTGGCATTCTTCAGCGCTTTACTGAGACATCACTGACATATGTAAAATGTGAATCATGGTGAATTTGACATCCGAGGGGGGCTTCCAAGAGTTTGTGCAACAATGGAATACAAAGGTTAACGGAGCTTTTTCCCACCACTTCGCTGAAGCCCCTTCGTACAAATCCATGAACACATCCTTCTATTCAAGAGCAGGCATATCCAAACTCCTCCAAACTGTCACCTGCCTTTCCAACTTCGCCCTCGCCCACCCGTCTCTGATCCCAGGTAAGCACAGAGGGGCACCCCGTCACTACCGACCTCTACAAGTATGTAGAAATGACTAAGTGCAGCTCGAGGTGGGAATTGGCCTTTGTTGTTGGGGGTTGGGGAAGAATTGACGTCTGTCGTCATTCCGATTGCTCCAGGCTACTGCAGTTACCAACACTTCACTGTGCTTTATGAACAGCAGCTTGGGTAAGTACCGACAGGACTCCTGTCCTCACTGCCGGCACCCCTACCCCCACCCCATATTCTCTAGAGCTAGGTCAGGACTCACGGGGATAAGAGGGCAGAACTCCAAGTTTGGGGGTTCCACACAACACCCTAACCCTGGACTTGCTGGCTTCCCCCTGCCCCGCTGGATGTCAGCCACAAGCTTGGAGGGACACACGACCCTTAAGTTTCGGAGCGCCCGGCTTCTCACTGGCCCTCTGGGCTAGTTCTTTTGAGACGATACACTGAACAATTCACAGAATTCACAGAGTACGCTACACCTACCGTGGAGCTCTGCTAGCGTAGTGGTCACGAGTCGGGCTGCTAACCTCAAGGTCAGTAGGTAGAAACTACCAGCCGTTCCGTGGGACAAAGATGAGGCTTTCTGTTCCCATAAAGAACCCTGTACAGAGTCACTATGAGTCGGAACTGACTCCACGGCACATCACCACTATAGCTACCACTACGGATTTATGAAAGCCATAAAAAAATACTAATAAAGAGATAAAGGACAAGCAAGGACTCCTGGTGTGGCGCTGTCGGATCAGCACTGGACTGCGAATCACAAGGTCAGCAGTTCAAATGCACCAGCGGCTCCTCAGAAATCCTATACAGGGTCGCCATAAGTACAAACCAACTCTACAACATTGAACAGGACAAGCAAGGTCTGGGGGGGTTCCCAAAGCAGAGCTTCCATATCGCAAGTCCCCACCCACCCACCCATAAAGAGCAGATGAGCTTGGTAACCAAGAAGCCCTCTGCACCTTCTGTTCTCCGCACTTGCACCAGCCAGTCTCCTCAGACAAGTCAGTACCAACCTCCCAGGGGAGTCTTCTCTGCATGTCCCAAACCAAGGCACTCAAGTTACTCTAAGAATTATTTTGCTGGAGCCAAGGACAAAGACCAAGAGGCAGTTGTTCAAACAGAACAAGGGAACACTGAATGATTTAAAATTAGGAAAAGAGGTGTGCCACAGTTGTACTCTTTCAGCATACTTACTCAATCTATATGCTGAGCAAATCATCCCCAGAAGCTGGGTTATATGGGAAAAGCAAGGCATCAAGAATGGAGGAAGACTCATTAACAACCTGCAATATACAGCTGGTACATAGCTTGCTGAAAGCAAATAGGACTTAAAATACTTACTGATGAAGATCAAAGACCAAAGCTTTCAGTATTGGTTGCATCTCAGTGTAAAGAAAACAAAAATCCTCACCACTGGACCAATAACATCCACATAAATGGACGAAACACTGAAGTTGTCAAAGACTTCATTTTGCACAGATCAACCATCAACACTCATGGAAGCAGCAGTCAAGAAATCAACGACATTACTACACTAGGTAAATGTGCTGCACAAGTACTCTTATGTGTTCAAGAGCAGAGATGTCAGTTTGAGGACTAAGGTGCGCCTGACACAAATCATTGTATTTTCAAATGCCTCATATGCATGCGAAAGTTGGACAGTGAATAAGAAGACCATAGAAGAACTGATGCATTTGAGTTATGGTACTGGAGAATATTAAAAGTACCATGAACTGCTAAAAGAACAAACAGATCTGTGTTGGAAGAAGTACAGCCAGAATGCTCCTTGGAAGCCAGGATGGCCAGACTTCGTCTCACATACTTCAGCCATATTATCAGGAGGGACCAGTCCCTGGAGAAGAACATCATGTTAGGTGGAGGGTCAGCAAAAAAGAAGACGATGCCCAACTAGATGTATTAGCACAGTGACGTAGCATCGACTATGAAGTTGGCCCAGGACTGGGCAGTGTTTTGTTCTTTTGTGCATAGGGTCACTATGAGTTGGTACCAACTCCATGGCACCTAACAACAAGAAGGACAAAGACCACCTTACTTGAGGTGAAATCACGTCCTTTACACCACATCGACAGCCTACAATGTGTGCACCCTTTTCACTAGTGGCTTCTCACTTCTCACTATTGGTGCTTTGAGTACTGATGAGGAGGTCTTTGGACAGAGATTCATATGTCTTTATTACTCTCGGGGGAATTGCTAGCTGTGGAATGGCTTAGGTATAAGTTCAGGGTATATGTAACCTTTCTAAGGAACTGGGAAACTGTTTTGCAAAGTAATTGTAGCAATGTATTTGGCCACTAGGACTGTCTGAGAAATGAGTGGTGGTCCACGCAGCCACATTTGTTTCAGTCTTCTACATTTCATTTTAATATGTATGGACTCAGTGTGGTTTGAATCTGAAATTCCCAAATGACTTATTCTGTATTTCCTCTTAGGGAGCCCTGGTGGTATAGTGGGTTAAGTGTGGTTGCCAACGGTAAGGTTAGCAGTTCAAATCCACCAGCCGCTCTGCGGAGAAAAATAAAGCTATTTATTCCCGGTGAAGACTGAGTCTTGGAAACCCTGAGGCGCAGACCTACTCCTCTGTCCTGCAGATCCCTGGGGTGGCACTGTAGGATCAGCACTGGACTGTGAACCTCAAACTCAACAGTTCAAACCCACCAGCTGCTCCTCAGATATCCTATTCAGGGTCTCTGGGAGTTGGAACCAACTCAACAGCACTTGACAACAACAAACAGGATCAGTAAGAGTAGGAAAGGATTCAGTGCAAACACTATCATTCCTCCTTCAATCAAGAATCTGTTTACATCTTTCAACGATTTTTACTGTGTCTGTTTCCCAGTTAACAAATGTTGGAAATGTTGTATAGACTCTGGTTAGAAGTCCTTTGTTAAGAATATGATTTATATTTTCCCTCATTCTGTAATTTGTCTTTCTATTCTCATAACAGTATCATTCACAGAGTTAATGCTCCTGATTCTAAGTCCAGTTTAACACTTTAACTTCTCTTTTGAGTCATATTTTGTGTTGTAGCTAAGGAATAGTTGCCTAATCCAGGGTCACAGACATTTTTTCCTGTTTTCTTCTACATGGTTTAGAGTTTTAAATTTTACATTTAGGCCCAGGAATCATTTTATGTTACTTTTGTATATAGTGTGCGATATAGATCTTCATTCATGTTTTCTCCATACTGATATTCAATTCTGCCAGCACCATGTGTTGAAAGCATCCCTGACTATCCTTAGCTGCACTGTTGAAATTCAACCGGTTTTGTATCACTAGCAAACTTCTGGGCTCTCTAAGCTTTTTTACCGATTGTTTTGATTCTCTGACAATTCCAGTTTGCTGAGAATTTTCCTAAGAAATGGGTACTGAATTGTGTCAAATGCTATTTCTCCACATACTAGGATAATCACATGGTTTTAAGTCTAGTAGTATGAAAGTAGTCAAAAAGTATTGCCACATGCCGCAGAACCCTTTTGTTAAGCAAAAACATTAAAGTGTGAAGCGATTGTTTCTCAACATCTCCTCCATGTAGGTCTATAAACTTTTGAAGGTGGTGTTTCCATCTCTCTAAACTTACCTTGAAAGAATTCTGTACTTTTCAATTTGCCAGTGGCAGTCTGGGCACCCACAAGGGACTCCAATTATGGTCCTTTCAGACTGTAAAAACCCTACAGATCACTAAACCTCTAGAAGGTTCTAGGGCACAAAACCCCCCAAATCAGTTAGATCTCTATACGCCAGCAAGGAGAAATCTGAAAAGGAAATTAAGAAACTAATTCCATTTATAATAACATCTAAAAGAGCGAAATATCAAGGAATAAACTTAACCTGGAGTATGTCTGGGGACCAAAGAGAAGGTAGAATGGACAAGCTCAGGGCTGTAGGGTAAAGGGGATAACCCTTACCAACTCCGGACGACTGAGCATTTTCTTCACATTGCTGTAAAGAAAAATAAATTCCTCGCTACAACATCTTTGGCCTTTTCCTCACCAATGCAGTTTTCTATGTTCTTAATATGTCTTCATTATAAGCCCCCGTGACAGCCACGTGTCCTTCAAGAAAACCTATCAAGACAGACCCCCTCTGTCTAAACCACAGTCACCATCACTTCTGAGCTGGCCTCTCTACCTTGCAGTGATCTTTGAGGTCTTCCTGGCCTTCCTTAAAGCTTTTGATCCATCTGAAAGTGGTTGTTTTTTTTATGTGGGGCAGCATTCCAGTCAACTTGTCGCAAAGCTTCAATGATTTAGGGAGATGTTAAAAATGTGGTACTAGCCCCAACCTCAAAATCTTTGTTTCCTATGGCACAATAAGGAGCCCTAAGGAGACTGAGAGACGTGTGTATTCCTGAGAGAACTGGTCTGCAGCCATCTACTGACCAGAGAGACACATTTATTAAATAAACCTGGTTGGAGTAAACTCATGCGTGAATGAACTGGGACCCTCAAAGCCATCCTTCACAACTTAATGTGCATATCCTCTTTTCACTTCAGACAAAATTGTTTTGAACTATAGGAGTGGGATCTGGGGTTATTTCTTCTGTCTCGTCCAGGTCCACACTAACATTTCATCTCCTCTCTAGCCTCCCGGACATGTGGAGTGCAGTCACAACCACTGGGGTGGTGTCTGTTCATTAACCATTTCTGATAGGTTGTGTTTTCAATTGTTACAGAAAAATAATGTGGGTCAGTGTCAACTGATGACATTTTCTCTTTACTTTCCTTTTGCTGGGTGCTGGAGACTTTGTATTCCTACAAATGTTTTTCTGCTTTGCTCTCTGTCAAAGTGAAACTACTTTACACCACTGGATCCATTCAGGCCTCTCTCTTAAGCTTTGCCAGGCAGGACTGTTGTTAAGTGGCACTGAGATGGCTCCGACTCATCGCAACCCTGTATAAGGCTTCTGAGGTGCTGCTACTGGATTTGAACCACCGACCTTGTGGTTAGAAGTCCAGTGCTTATCCTACAGCGCCATACCACAACTAGTGCTTCATATGTTGTTGTTGTTGTTAAGTGCCATCGAGTCGGGTCCGACCCATAGCGACCCTGTACAGGGTTTTCGAGGGTGTAAATCTTTATATACTCCAGGGTTAATCTGGCTTCACTGCTAGCAAGGTCATTATGAATCAGAATTGACTCAATGGCCGCAGGGGGCGGTAGAGGGTCAGCGGTAGGGTTCTGATGCAGCGTAGGCCGTGGATGACTTCCTATGGCTCTTCTACCCAGTCTTGGTAACCCCTACCCAAAAACTTTCTTTCCTGACAGTTCTGTGTCAGAGAAGATGCTAGCAAAATAATAGGATTCAGCTGCAGTTCACAGGACTGTAAAAACGTGGAACTCTAACGTGAATATAAAATGAACCAGCTCAGAAGCAGGAGAGATCTCACTACCATTAAAGTGTATCATTTGGATGCCAAGATCCCTGCACACAGAATCTCATGGACCCAGGGAAAGAACGCTGGGGAACTGGAGGAGTGCCGGCAGCAGAACCCAGAGCACCAGACAGAGTGGTGGGCTTTCTGGCCCACAAAGCAAGTAAAGCTGAGTCCCACCTGTAGGCAGAAGGCTCGTTTGTGGGGTGAGGTGCCTAGAGGCAATTAATCTGCAGAGCTAGGTTTGCTGGCCCTCGGAGCCAGAGGGAGTGCCTTCACGATGAGACTCACAGGGAGGAGCAGCCTGGAGAGGTTTGTAACTTTGCCCGAGCAAGGCAGAGGTCAGGCCAATGGGCCCAGGGCCAGAGAGAGGCTTGCCTGCAGCTGAGGTGAGGCTGCACCGTGAAAGAATGGTGCCCTGAGTGTTCCTGGTTCTGAAGTGAAATCTGTCTGGTAGCGTAGCGGCTCCAATTCAGGCTGCTAACCTCAAGGTCAGCAGTTTGAAACTACCTGTGGTTCTGCGGGAGAAAGAGGAGGCTTTCTGCTCCCGTAAAGATTTACAGCCTCGGAAACCCTCTGCAGGGTCGCCATGAGGCAGAACTGACTCCACAGCACACCACCACCTTCTCTAATGGCCACAATCTTGAGTATGGTCTCTCAGTTCTGTGTAGCCATTGCAACAAACTACGGCGCCCAACTAAGAGAGCCACGAGAGAGAAGACTGGTACAACCTCAGCCTCAAAAGACTTCACCCTACGTGGATGCTGCTGATGGTGGTTCTTCTCCTGCACCCCCCACCCAGCAACTCCACTCCTACATACACACCCACAGGGCTTGAAACAGATAATACAGCACTCTTCACTCTAACTAAATGGGGGAGCCACCTCAGTGTTCACCAACAAAGAACCCAGACACACACTGTGGACCCTGCTACAACTATAAAGAGAGAGGAAGTCCTGAGCCATAAATGTTAGCATGGATGAACAGAACACACACAGTATGATCTCACTCATATGAAATAACAAGAACAGGCAACCATACAGAGATTGCAGGTTAGCCATGGTGACTGGGGTGGAAGGAGGGGGAAGGGGTCACTGTTTAGGAGGCAGTGAGTGTGTATTTGTGGGATTTTGGCAACAATGATGGATGGTGACTAAAACCTCTGATTCCGCTAAACTGTTTATCTGTAAAAGGTTAAACTGGCAAACACTGTGTTATATGCATTTTTACAGCAAAACCAGGAAAATACAAATGATCAAAGAGAGTCAATAATTTAAGTTGAAAACAACTCAACAGGCCCTATGGCCCACACCAGTTGTCCCATCGCACCCTCCAGTTCAGCGGCAGCCAGGAGGCAAAGCCTTCGTCTGCAGCCCACCCACCCAATGCTTCATCGATGGTGGGGCTCCACACGGCCTGGGGACAACAGGAATTGTTCTTGGCCCAGTGCGGACTCTGAGAATTGCTGCTCTCCACTTTTCAGGAAGTCATTTCTAGTTTGTGTGGCTTCTTCATCTCCATCCTCAGAGCGCTACTCTGTTGAAGGCCCTGGGCATCTCTCCAGAGCTGTGTCTGTAAGTGCCCTCCTCTCCATTACTGGCGTCTGGGAACTACATCGACATGTTGGTCTTCTCAATTTGGGGAGCTTACCCGGCTCCCTCGGAGTCCTCTGTCTCCCTGCCCTGGATGTGGAGCACCCTGGGACTCACCTCTCTCGCCCCCCTCCGGAACCCTGTCCTCTGCTGCCTGATGTCTTAGAAACTGGGTGGTTTCCTATGTTGGGACGACTTTTTCCGTTGTTTGTGGTGCGGGGAGACTAAAGCCAGGCCCTGTTGCTCCAACTTGGCAGGAAGAAGAATCTAGTGGTGACATGTTCCAAACGCATGGATCCCTGACTTGTCTCTCGTTTGGCAATGGCTACATCAGAAGGTCCCTAGAACAGAGGTGTGCTCTGCAATCTGCCAGTTCAAAGCACCTGTAACGAAATCTATCCTGCTTCCTTGGAGAGCTGGCTTTTCACACCTGGCTGTGCTCGCCTGTAAGAGCTTTTTCCTAAACAAATCATGATGTCAGAGTCCAACCAGCTGTCTTCAGGATCACGCAGATTATCTTTGAAGCACCAGTTCGTGGAGTTCATTCTACGTCCTATTTCTCACCCCCAGCTACTTCCACCCACATCACTGCTAGTATCCTAATCTATGTCGCCATCATTTATCCACACCCAGGCTTCCTGAAACCACCTTCCAACTGACTGGCATGAGTCTTGCTTTGCTCCCCACTAATCCAACCACCACATTTCAGTCAGGATCAAAGAAAATATGAGGGCAAATCCGAAGGAGAGACAACAAAGAGCAGGCGGGAGAAAAGAAGACACAGGAACACTTTGTTTCATGAGGGTACTGCTGAGATCGAACTCGTCACCAGAGCAAGGCTCCATGGCTCTTGGCAGAATTAAGCTGATGGAAAGAAAATGCTGCGATTATTGCTTAATTTGTGTACTTTTCTCCAAACCAGCAACTCCAATCTTTTACCTTCTCTAATCTTCTTCATTCTTTGGGGTGACAAAGATGCCTGGTTGGAACTAATTCAAAAGACTTAGGTCCACAGAGAAAGAATCACAGAGAGAGAGAGAGTGGGTGTGTGCGTGTGTATATATATATATATATGAAATTCTTGCCCCAGGAGAGGGGGCTACTGATGAGGAGGAAGAGAGGGAAAGAGCGAGGACTAGAGAACCCAGACACCCAGAGCAGCCCCATTCCGAGCTATTTTTACTAGTCTTCAGTTTTCATAAACAACAAAGACTAAAGAGGAACAGGGTAGCATGGAAAGGAGAAGTCAAAAGTCTAACCAGAATTTGCTTAACTATCTCCATGAGAATTTTTTTTCAGTTTTATGGGTTATTTCCTCATATTTCAAACATACCCAAATATGGTCAACTTAAGATTTATTACCAAAACATACCCAGCTTCTGGGTTATTCGCAAACAGATCTATTTAAGACGAGTCACGTTCCACCTTGCAGGTTAAATGTAAGATATACTACCACTGTTGTTGCGAGGTCCTGTCAAGTCAGCACCGACTCACAGCGACTTTATGACACCAGAATGCAACACCGCCTGGGCCTCTGTCACCCTCATGATTGTTGTGAAGCTTCAGCCCCTTGTTGCTGCCACTGTGCCAATCCATCTCACTGGGGGTCTTCCTCGTTTGCACAGACCCTCCATTTTACCAAGCATAATGGTCTTCTTCAGGGACTGGTCCCTCTTGATAACATGTCCAAAGTATGAGAGTAATCTGGCCATTCTGACTTCTAAGGAGCATTCTGCCGGTACTTCTTCCAACACTGATTTATTTATTCTTCTGGCAGTCCATGATACTTTTATTATTCTTTTTTTAGCGCCATATCTCAAATACATCAATTCTTCTATGGTCTTTCCTTATTCACGGTCCAACTTTCACATGCATATGAAGCTTGGGTCAGGTGCACCTTAGTCCTCAAACTGACATCTTTGCTCTTGAACACTTCAAACAGGTCTTGTCCAGCAGATTTGCCTAATGTGATGTCATCTGATTTCTTGACTGTTGCTTCTATGAGTGCTGACAATTTCTTTTCTCCATTTATCATGATGTTGTTTATTGGTCCAGTACTGAGAGTTTTTGTTTTCTTTACATTTCTTTACACAATCCATACTGAAAGCTATGGTCTTTGACCCTCATCAGTTAAGTAAGTATCTTAAGTCCTCTTCACTTTCAGCATTATGATGGTGAAATTAGTGTAATAACTCAGTTTACACATTTCTGATGCAAATGGGGCCGTCTGATGTAACTACCCCAGTACGAAGCTATGTGACTTTCCAAGTCAGGTAAGCTGGTCCAATCTGTGGGGGAAGGTTAATCACTACTGTTTGCAGAGATTCACAACAGGGTTCTGAATCTAACTATCTGAAGAGAAAGCAGCATGTGTATGCCGGAACTTCTCGAACATCAATTAGTATCAAGTTTTAGGTGGCAAGTTAGAATTCTAAACAATGTTCATGAATTTTACATAAAGTAATCCTCAATGTGGGGAGTACGGGGGCACTGTAACATAAGCACTGGACTGCGAACCAAAGCGCCTGCAGTTCAAACCCCCCAGTCGCTCTAAGCAGGAACTGACTTAGTGACACTAACAACATGACATTCTTACCAAAAAAGTTTTAATCAAGTCCATTTACCAAGCCACATACACTCTTCCCTTCTCATTTGTTTTTTCATCATTGTACAGTGTGGGATCATAGTAAGAATTCACAGGAAATATGGAGTCTTTAGAATGCTGGTGTGTCAATGGACTTATGTGACAGCAAGGTCAGCAGTTCAAACCCACCAGCCACTCCTCAGACACCCCATGCAGGGTCACTGTGAGTTGAAACTGGCTGGATGGCACTATACAACAGCAGGCAATCTCTAAGTAAGACCAGCAGACTCATTGTATCCAACAAGAGGAAAATCTGTTTCTTGGGATTGAGAGGGTCAAAAAAGACATTTAAAATCCCAAACTTCAATAAATCTGATATGATTTTACATGTCAAAGTCCTTTAAAAATATTAAGCACCACCTTGCTCATGTGTGTGGTGCTGCGGGTTAATGCGCTGGACTGCAAAGAAGGTTTGAACTTGAAGGTCAGTGGTTCAAACTCACCAGCTGCTCCTCAGAAACCTTACACAGGGTGGTTATGGGTCAGAACCGACTTGATGGCATACAACGAGAAGCTCATTTTCGGAATGAACAAACCGAACCCACTGCCACCCATTTTGACTCACAGCCACCCCAGAGGGCAAAACAGAAGTGTCCCCGTGGGGTCTCCTAAGCAGATGGCACAGTGGACCAAGCACTGGGCTGCTAACTGCAGTGTCAGGGGTTTGAACCCACCAGCTGCTAAGAAGAGGGAGTCTGCTTCTGTGAAGACTAGTCTCAGAGCCCCTCTGGGGGCAGCGATACTTTGTCCTATGGGGGTGCTAAAAGTTGGGATTGGGTTTGGTTTGGGGTTTAATCTTTTCAAGAACAGACTACCAGATCTTCCTCCTATGGGGCAGCTGGTGGGTTCACACCGTCAACCTTTCGGCTAGCAGCCAAGCCCTGAGTTATTAGGGCTCCTGTTTTCAGTACTGCTCCTCTACCACGTCACTAAAGTGCTGCCCAGTCGCTTCCGGCCCCCAGTGAGCTTGGAGAAGGTTCCAGCGGCTGTGGCCCCTCTGCCGCCTAGCTGCAGTATCATCCTCTCTCAGGGAAGTGAAGCTGTCACAGCTAGCATCACCCGCTAGACCTCTACACGGCTGCTCTGCACAGCTCTGTCACCGGGAACCCCACGGCTGAAGGTCTACCACATGCCATAGGCATGAGCTTTCCTGAAAGCTACTCTGCTGAGTATGGTACCATATTTAACCACAAAACAAAAGACATCATTAAGATTGTCAACTGTTTTACATAATAATATTGAACCATAAGGAAACTGCACAGACGTGAAATTTAAAAGTATGTCTACAGTGTTCTGTTTTGGGAAAGGACTAACCTAGCTGGGTGACCACTGGCCCAGCCCCATTCCCTCAGGTGTCTGAGTAGCTACTGCAAAATAACAAACTGTTAAAGCTGTGAGCCGGCACCGGAAGACCACAGTAGCCATAGAAACTGTGAGCCAAGCCTTCCGGAAGCCGCAGACCGGCGTCGTACAGGCAGGCGTTGTCCTCCAAGCCACGTCCACATCCCCACGGCATCCCCCAACGCAACCTGTATGAAGTGCCCACGACATGTCACACACAGGTGATCTACAGGATGAGTTTACAGAGAAGGAGGTAGAGCAATACAGTCAGGGTTAGGGAGAAAGAGCAAGCAAATGCCTACTTGGTGTTGTTATTAAGTCGATTGAAACTCATAGTGACTCTGTATAGTGTTTCCATGAAGCAACTGCTGGGTTTGAACCAGTGGCCTTGTAGTTCGCGGTCTTAGTGCTGATCCCAGTGTCACCCGGGACTAATGCTGGCTAATGAGGTCACAAAGCCCGACGCTGGAAGTGAACCCTAAAGGGTAAACAGAGGATTGTGACGCCCAGACCAGAAGGGGCCACAGAGCAAGGTGAAGACCAGGAAGGTACACGGTGTTGAGATGCGCAGGCATCTGAGAGACCTCTGAAAGTGACAAGGGTTCCATCCTAAAGACAGAGAAGAGGTGACAACGATGAGAAGCCACATCCAACGATGGAAACTGGACAGTCTCGGTGAGAAATGGCAGAACCTCTCTCACCCAGTGACAGCATGAGAGAAGAGACTCTGAGTAAAGTCACATCATCTTCGAGGCTGCAGAGTGTAGCAGGTGAGAAAGAGGGAAGACCTCAGAAGACCTCACAGATGAGACCACTGGCTGTAACCCACCGTCTAGACTGAGAATGGGCTCGAGATGCGAGGGAGTAAAACAGCAGGGCGTTCATCTGACACACCTTCCATTGAAGAAACTCTTCTGCTAGCCATGCTGGGAGTTCCTGAGACACAAAGGGTTAACACTCTTGGGGGCTAACAGCTGCTGAAAGCAAGGTAAAGCAGAGCTCTACTCTGACACAAGAGTCAGACTCGGTTTGACAGTGACTGGATTTTTATGGCATATAGACAAAGACAGACGTTTAGGAGACAGATGGAAATAGCAGCCTCTAGAACTGAGGAGTTCTAAGAGCTGAACAGGTAATTTCAAAGATCAACTCAAGAAGATAAAGCCAAATATTACAGCAAAATGTGCAAAGATCTGGAATCAGAAAACCAAAAAGGAAGAACACGCTCAGCATTACTCAAGGTGGTGGAACTGAAGAAAAAATTCAGGCCTCGATTTTTGTTATTGAAGAATTCTCTAGGCAAATTACTGAATGATGCAGAAAGCATCAAGAGAAGATGGAAGGAATACACAGAGTCACTGTGCCAAAAGGAAATGGTTCATGCGCAACCGTTTCAAGAAGTAGCATATGATCAAGAGCCAATGATACTGAAGGAGAAAGTCCAAGGTGCATTGAAGGAATTGGCAAAGAACACGGTGCCAGTAATTGATGGAATAAAATTAAAATCTTTCAAGAAAGTGAGGCGGCACATGAGGCACTCACTCATCTCTGCCAAGAAATTTAGAAGACAACTGTCTGGCCGACTGATTGGAAGAGATCCATATTTGTGCCCATTCCAAAGAGAGGTGACTCAATGGAATGCGGAAATCATCGGACAATCTCTTTGATATCCCATGCGAGTAAAGTTTTGCTAAAGGTAATACAGAAATGGCTGCAAGCATACATTGACAGAGAACTTCCAGAGGTTCAAACCAGATTCTGAAGAGGATGTGCAACAAGGGATATCACTGCTGATATCTGATGGATCGTGGCTGAAAGCAGAGAATATCAGAAAGATGTTTACCTGTGCTTTATTGATTACACAAAGGCTTTCAATTGTGTGGATCATGACAAGCTATGGACAACATTGAGAAGTATGAGTATTCCAGAACACTTAATTGTACTTCTGAGGAATCTGTACCTGGACCAAGAAGCAGTTGAACAGAACATGGGAACACTGAATGTTTTAAAATTAAAAAAGGTGTGCGACAAGGTTGCATTATTTCACCATACTTATTCAACCTGTATGCTGAGCAAATAATATGAGAAGTTGGATTCTATGAAGAAAAACATGGCGTCAGGATTGGAGGAAGACTCATTAACAACCTGCAATATGCAGTTGATACAACCTTGCTTGCTGAAAGTGAAGAGGACTTAAAACATTTACTGATGAAGATCAAGAACACAGCCTTCGATATGGATTACATCTCAATGTAAAGAAAACAAAAATCCTCACCACTGGACCAATAAACAACATTCTTATCAATGGCAAAAAGATTGATGTTGTCAAGGACTTCATTCTTCTTGGATCAACTATCAACACTCACGGAAACAGCAGTGAAGAAATCAAACAGCGTATTGCATTAGGTAAATCTGCTGCACAGGAACTTTTTAAAGTGTTAAAGAGCAAGACGTCAGCTTGAGGACTAAGGTGCGCCTGACCCAAGCCATGGTATTTTCAATAACCTCGGGGAAAAGCCAGCATCAACCTAAGTAAAGTTACACACATCTCACAAGAAGCCCAGGCAATTAGAGCTCAAGAAAAAGCTGACATCAACAGAAGTAACGCTGAGCAGACAGTGGAGTTGGGTGGAACCCTGGACACATGCCACAACCTGGTTCTCACTCCTTTAGTGTCACCTCCACCACCAAAGACACCAGGGGCCGTCCCAGTCTGAGTCTGCTCTGAGGGGTTCTCAGTGGTGGAGTTTTCAAGTGTATTGCCAAGTCCTTCTTCTGAGGTACCTCTGGGTGTACTTGAACTCCAACCTTCAATTAGTGCTGCTGATGGTGGGAGTTCTGTGCTGCGGAGTCCGTTCCGACTCACAACCACCCTGTACAGGGTTCCCAAGGCTGTGTATATTTATGGGAGCAGAAAGCCTCATCTTTCTCCCACAGACCAGCTGGTAGTTTCGAACTGCTGACCTTCAGGTTAGCAGCCCAACTTGTAAGTTAGTAGCTGAGTCCATCAGTTGTTTGTAGTAGCCAGTGGACAAAACAAGAATGCACTTAAGGTTCACAACCCCACCCTTGTTCAACAGTGTTAGAGAGCCAAAAGGAACAGGGTTTTGAGTTGCCATTCCTTGTCTGTAGATTTAATGTGGCAGATTATGGTAAGTTTATAAAACTGCGCATCTCTACCTCGTATTCAGATTGACATCAAATGCTTCCTGTATAAGAATTGTCATTTCAACAAAAACATTTTAAAATTAAGTTTTCAAAATGTTCCTGTGTATCAGCATTAAAATGTGAGCCTCTAAAAAAGGCCAAGGGAGTCCCTGGTGTGGCGCTGTAGGATCAGCACTGGACTGCTAACCGAAAGGTCGGCAGTTCAAGCCCACCTGCCACTCCTCAGAAGCCCTGTATTTGACAGCTGTGAGCAGCTATGAGTTGGAATCGACTGGACAGCACTCAGCACCAACAGCTACAATAAAAGAGGCCCAGCAGTACCACCCTGGTCTCTGTCTTACACGCTGCCATGCGTAGCTGGAGATGACCGACTGAGGCCGCCCCTGCTGTTAGTATAAACAAGGCCTGTGTCAGGGAAGTGACCACACAGTTCATGGCAGAACAAATGAAAACTCGGGGTTACACACCCAGACTGGCCAGCAAAGGGATGGTACTGGACAGAGAATGAAGGAATGAAAATGATCAACTGGGGTCAAATGATGTCCATGTGGGTCTCAGGGACCTTACATCACCATCTTCGGGGCATGTAGACTGAAATCCTGAGAAAAAATACAAAGCACCTTCACCACTAAACTGTCAGGAAGTAATTAAAACACGAGTAGCGAGGCTCTGTGTTGGTGCTATTGTTAACTGCGGTCCAGTGGGTTCTGACTCATGCAACCCTTTATAGGGTTTCCGAAAGCTGCTGTTGAGTTTGAACCACCAACCCTGCAGTTCAAACAGATTCTGCGGTACAGTGCTTAGACTAATGCACCACATGTTTCGAGACAAGGAAAATGCCTCATTGTTGTTGTTGTTAAGTGCCGTCGAGTCTGTTCCAACCCACAGCGACCATGTATATTGAGTTTCGAGGAGTGGTTGGTGAGCTTGAACTACTGACCTTGCAGTTCAAATGGGTTTGCAGTCTGGCACATTGACCCACAGCGCCACACCAGGGTTCCAAAATGCCTTATGGATAAGAAATAATAAACACTTGCTTAGTCCCAAATATTTTTTAGAAGCCAGTGAGAAAAACAAACAGGTAAACAGATTTAATACAAAACAATTAAATTACTGCTAAACACCTGGACATGCACTGGACTGCTAACCACAAGGTTGGCAGCTGAAACCAGTTGTTCCATGGAAATCCTACAGAGGGTGTCTATGAGTCAGAAGCGACTCAACAGTACTAAAATAACAACAACCAGCATCAAACATTAAAGAAATGGGGGAGGGGGCCCCCACCTGATTTGGAGTGTTTGAACATTTGAACCAACTCCAAGGAAAAGGCAAAAAAGGTTAACAAATTTAAAAAAAAAAAAAAAGGTTTTAAATGTTGTACATTATACCAGGGAGATTTCAAAAAGTATGTGCAAAAGTCCCATTATCTTTTCATTCCATTTGCCCACCAATGTTGTGAAGTCCCCTCACCTGGGCTATCCCCTAGAACCAGTGTGAAGTGTGGAGGGAAGGGTTAGGGACAGTACTAGAAAGGCTCAGTCAGAACAGACCCTGAAAGAGTAGTACAGAAAGCCACTAAAGAGATGCTTAAAGGCATAGATTCTATCAATGGGTACTTAGGGGAAGAAAGAAGGCAGTCATACTACTGTAGAATTTGTTTTAAAGGACACTATGGCAGAAGATGGAGACGGAAAACCCCAGCAGTTTTAATTAAACAGATCTGATGGCTCTGTGGGTTAGGTGTTGGACTGCTGTAACTGCAAGGACAGAGTTCAAACCCAGCTGTGACCCACAGGAGAAAGCTGAGGCTGTCTGCTCCCATAAAGATTTACAATCCCAGAAATCCTAGCTAGGGTCACTGTGAGCCGGAATCGGCTCAATGGCAGGTGGGTTTGTATTTTGATTTGGGGCTCAAAAGAAAACTCCTAAGGATGAGTAGATTCAAATGTGGCCTAGAATCTCAGCTCCCACTTAGTAGCAGTACGGCATTCCTAAATGGCAAGATCCAAGTGCATTAGAGAGGGATAATATATATTATCACTATCACACAGGACCCAATACACTAGCCAATGGAAACTGCAGCACATCGTTCTTCAATGAAAGGACAGTGACACCTCAGCCTAAATGGAGACGTGTGGCCTGTACCACTGAAGAAGTCTCTAAGAAGACGACAAGGCTGTTACCTCAGGGAGGAAGGTATGAGAAACAACAGACAGCTGCGCTCTAGAGGCGGCCATCACAGACTACATGGCTACACGTAGGGGGGTCACAAGGCAATAAAACCCTGAGTCTTAAGCGTGATGGCAGTCCTACAGGAGTGAGAATGCGGGTGGGTATCAAGAACCGCCCGCTCATAAGCAGCCAGGCAAGACTTTAGCAACAGTCAAGAGTGCATAAAGCAGAGAGTTTGCAAAAGAAAAAGGAGCCAATAGCATCAAGCAAATACTGGCTAGAAGCATTGCACGTGACAAGCAAGGTCGCAGGCCAACTTTCAGAATGGCTCTGCAAAATGCAGGGGACAGCAAGCTGCAGGCACAGAACACAGCAGAGACCACTCCAGGGTGACCAATTGGGGAGTCCACAAACACAGGGAGCCATTTCCAGTATTCCAAAGACAGCTGACGAGTAAGTGTCTTCTCCACAAGGCTCCACCAGAGTAACCAGGGCGGCGCTGGGTTGCTTGGAGTCTCCAGTTAGCACACTGGGATTAGACAGCTAGACTATGAATCACTGCTCTGATAAAGGCTGTGTGTCTGGTGGGCAGGCGCCTCACATTCCTGGTCAACGTGAATGAAACGAAGACTGAGAAACCAAGGGTAGGAATCGCCAGGCTCTGGAAAGCAACACAGCCCCGAACTGAGTGGCTGCAATACGAAGGATTCGGATAAACTGTTATCTGAAAAGGTTCTTTTACTGGTGTTTCACAGTTTTTGTTGGTGTTGGTTTCATTTTCAGATGTGGAAAAGGGCAAAGGGAGTCTAGCAGAGGTAAAGCTGAGAAGATACATGCAAACATTTAAAGGAAGGCATTTAAATGTCACTGAGAAAAAGAAGCAAAGAAAGCAACGGGCCGACCGTACTAATACCATAGTCACACAGAGCTCCCAGTACGTATCAGGAAAACCACGTCTGCATTCTCATCCTCCAAATCAGCACCCCGCTCAAGTTCAGCTACCCATTATCACAGACAGAAGGGGAGTGCAGGCTCTGATGACAGACAGGGAGGAGTCCACATTTCTGCTCTCCTTCTGACAGCTGTGAATCCCCACCTGAATTTAGAGAGCATCTGAAGAGGTTTGATGCACTGGACACAACCAAAGACCAGAGAAGTTATGGGATGACATCAAGAATACCACATGTGAAAAACGCAGAAGGTCAGTAAAAAGACACGAAAGAAAAGGCAAAAACGGATGTCAGAAAAGATGAAAAGTTGCTCTTGAACATAGAGAAGCTGAAGTGGCTAGAAGAAATGAAGTAAAAGTTGACCAAATCATTTCCAAGGGGAGCGCAAGAAGACAAAGTCAAGTATTCTGATGAAATGTGCTAGGACCTGGAACACCAAGAGGGAAGATCACACTCAGCATTTCTCATGCTCAAAGGACTGAAGAAAAAATACAAGCCTCAAGTTGCAATACTGAAGGAGTTTGGATATGGTGGTGCAGGGTAAGTACTGGACTGCTAACCATAAGGTCAGAGGTTCAAACCCACCAGCCACTCCTCAGAAACCCTGTACAGGGTCGCACTGAGTGGGAACTGACTCGACGACACTTAAAAATGACTAGCACGACACTGAATGCAGGAAGGAAGTGCCAACAAATAGAAGGAGTACAGTCACTGTACCAAACAATAACTGCTTGACGCTGAAACACTTCAGAAGGCAGGCTGTGATCAAGAACTGTCGGTACTAAGGGAAGAAGTCTAAGCTGCACTGAAGGCACTAACCAGGAAATGGATGAAATACCAACAGAAATGTTTCCTCAAACGGATGCAGCGCTAGAGGCGCTCACTCGTTTATGCCAAGCATTCTGGAAGACAGCTACCTGGCCAACTGGAAGAGCTCCATATTTGTACCCATTCCAAAGAAAGTGACGCAACATGATTTGTGTGGAAATTATCAGCCAATAACATTAACATCACATACGAGTAAACGTTTGCTCAAGAGAATTCAAAACTGTGCCAACAGTACACCAACAGGAAGCTGCCAAAACTTCAAGTCTGATTCAGACGAGGCCGTGGAACGAGGGATATCAATATGGACCTCAGATGGGTCTTGGGAGAAAACAGAGAATACCACAAAGATGTTTACCTGTGTTTTATAGACTATGCAAAGGCATTCAACTGTGTGAATCATAACAAACTATGATTAACAGCTGGGAATTCTAGCACACTCGATTGTACTTAATGAGGAACCTGTACATAGACCACAAAGCAGTCATTCAAGCAAAACAAGGGTATACTGAGTGATTCAAAAATCAGAAAAGGTGTGTGTCAGGGGGTGTAATCCCCTCGCAATAGTTATTCAATCTGTGTGCTGAGCAGATAATACAAGAAGCTGGACTCTATGAAGACGACAGTATATCAAGATGACAGTAAAGTTCATTAACAGCCTGCAATACACAGATGACACAACCTTGCCTGCCGGAAGGGAAGAGGACTTGAAGCACTTACTGATGAAGATCAAATACAACAGCCTGCAGTATGGATTACAACTCAACATAAAGAAACCATAAATCCTCACAACTGGACCAAGAGAACGAATGCATCATGATCAATAGAGAAAAATGCCATTGTCAACGATCTCCTTTAACTCGGATCTACAGTCAACGCTCATGGAAACAGCAGTCAAGAACTCAAACCACGTACTGAAGTGGGCAAAACACCTCTCTAAAGTGTTCAAGAGCAAAAATGTCAGTTTGAGGACAAGAGTGCGCCTGACCCTAGCCACGATATTGTCAACCTTCCCACAAGCATGAGCAAACTCGACAGTGAAATAAGGAAGACTGGCGAAGCATTGATTCTCTGAACAGACCGGTCAGAAGAATGAATAAATCTGTTTCTGAAGAAGTCTGGCCAGGTTGTCCACAGACTTCAGGTAAGTTCTCAGGAAGGGACCATTCCCCGGAAAAGGGCACCCTGTTTGGTAAAGTTGAAGGGTCAGCGAACAAACAGAAGAATCTCAACAAAGCAGCCTGCCACGGCGGCAGCAGGCATAAGCTCAAACACATCAAAGCCTGTGAGGCTGGCGCAGGGCCGGGCACGGCCTTGTTCTGTCGTACAGAGAGCTGGCTCCACAACACCCACCAGGATCACTGAGCTTCACAAGGAAGATGTGCCTTCATTTATTAACAACAGGAAATTCATCCCATCAATTATTAGGAAGATTTAATTTACGAGACAATATGGCACCAGTTAACCATTGAAAAAAACTCAGCCATTATTATTAACATCAATATAGGTCACCATTCCTCTGACCTGTTGGTTTGAAGAGACCCAAGTTTTAAAGCAAAGGAAGCACAAGGAGACAGCAAAATGTCTGGTTACAAGACTCTTTCAAGTTCTTCCTCAAGGTGCGTTGCTAACCGCAAAGTTCAGAAGTTCAAATCTACCCGTGGCTCCTTGGGAGAAAGATGAGACTTTCTGCTCCCATAAAGATTTACAGCCTCGGAAGCCTTACACAGGTCTCTATGAGTTAAACTTGACTCGACGGCACACAACCACCATCAACATATCAAAATTATGAGAGTGTTTAAAAGGTAAGCATCAGAGAAAGCAAAAAGAAAACTTGGGATACAACTGGTTTGTATCCAGTCTTTTTCTTCTGCAACCAAAAGAAGGAAAGGGTAACAGGAGGAGGAAAACAAGAAAGCTCTGTATAAACTACTCAAGGGGCCCCCAGCGTGGGGATCCACCGATTGTCATGGAGACCACATGTGACAGGGAATTAGTACACTGCATTATTAGACCATTCTTCATGTCCTTAAGGAAAAAAGAATGATTTGAATGATTGGAAGCACATAGTAATAGCAGTATTTGCAGTACTGAATTTCAGATGACACCAATCCAATCCTTCTCACGTATGAATGCAAACCTATGACCAGCCTAACTATTGCACAAGTTCTCACACCACCAGAATGAGTTTTAAGATGCGCTCAAAAATGGCACCAGAGAGCAGCCAATCAGATAAGGAAGGAGGTTGGGAGGCCCTCAGCCATTTCCAGTGTTTAGGCCCCCACAGCCCACGAGTACTTCCTGTTCCACTTTTATCTGTTTGACACCATTTATAGACTTTTCCTCATCAAATCTCTCTCCTACTGATCTCAAAGGGAAGAAAAACTCAGCAAAACCACCACCCTGCGATTCGTAATTGGCATGTCCCAAACTTTCCATTGTAACTTGAAGTGTAAGATGACGTGCAGCCCCTTCCTCAGCCTTGCCTGCTTGTGTTAGTGAAATCCTAAGCAAACTCTCAGCGGGGGCAAACAGCACCTTTTGTCATATTTTTTGGTACAACTTCTTTATTCCTTTGGCAAAGTAATGCAGATACTGCTATGCATTAACTCTGCAGCGAACAAGACATTTATAAATGCAAAACCCCACCTTGTCAGTAAGTTCGTTGCATCATTTCTGTGTATATATAGTACAAGCATGGTGGAAGAACAGACTTTGGCTAGCACTGTATTTAAAACACCAATTTACTTGAAAGTTTGGAGGAAGGATATTTTACTTCCGATTAGACAAAATTTCTGATGAACTATCTATACTACAAAACAAAAACCTATTTTTTAAAAAATAAAGACTAGACTAGTTAGAACCCACATTGAATTGCAACATCATTTCACGTGTTTTGTAGATACTTCAGAATCTTGTACAGAAGCTAGTCTGGAGTGCTAGAAATGGATTTTCCTCATTCGGTCTCCGTAGTAAAGGCTGAGTAGAAGATGGAAATGTACCTGCAGTAACCCTATGCCAACCTACTGCTGAGTTTGGCTTCAGAGTCCATCCTTTGTGTTGCACACAGACCATTTGTCCTCTAGTCTAGAAATGGACCACAAGAAAACACATGGAGCTTCCTGGTGTTCAGATTCCAAGGCATTGTGACTTCCTGGGACCAATGTTGCCATACGGATTTGGAATGGAGTACTCTGAACAACTCTGTATATTATAAGTAACTAAACTCAACTGTTAATAGAATCCTCGTGGGGAAAAGAACTGACTAAAAAGAACAGGGGTATACACTTCAGTCAGACAAAGTGGGAAAAGCCAACATACAAAATCCTATAGGTGGTGGGTGGGCCTCTCCCCTTATGCCTTACAGGGAGTATGAAGAGACCATGCTACTCAGTCATCTGAGCCTTTCACACCCACCGCCCCGCAACACAGACAGCAGCCAAGTTAGGCACTTTTAACAAAATGGCTAATAAAAATTTTTTACCTGTAAATTGTTTTCTGTGACTCTGTTCCACCAAACCATATTGATGGGTACTCCTGATTTACATCTGTCAGCAAGGCAGCCAATAGGGTTCTTTGCTTTCCGGGCCTTTGATCCCATGGGAACTAGCCTCTCTTCCAGCATCCCCAGGCGACACTTCCTTGGCTAGGAAAAAGAAGGAAAGAAACCAGGCCACTCCTAACATCCCCCACACTCACCTAAGCTGGCATGACTAGCATACAGAAGCTACCAGGAATGGTGTGACAGGAAACAGGTAACATTTTGTAAGACATCTCATCCTCACCCACCAGTTCCCACCCCCACCTACCCCTCCAAAATTACCCACAGTCCTCTTTGGCTAAACAACAACATTCTATGCAGCAACAGATGTTTTTAAAGAATACATTATGGGCTGATTGTACAGACTTTGTTTGATGGATGAAAAGTGAACATATCAGCAAAGTAATTTGCAAAGAAATTTGCACAATTTCTCCCATGGACACTTACCCATTCTCACTGCAATGTGAAGAGATGGCTTCGAAGGCACAAAAAGCAGACAAAAAAGAGTCTCCACATTCTGTCTGTTTCTCATGCCCACCTGGCTACCTTAGGGCCACAGAGAACTAACTCGTTTAATAAGAGAGTAACTCTTAAGGAACAGACTTAATCATCCATTGAAAAGTTCTGGGCCCATCACACCAGAGAACCAGTCTCTCTCGCTTTATGCTGGACCTGGAAATGTAAGGCCACTCAATGGGGGGAAAAAAATGCACTCAGACTACAGAAACAAAATGCGAATACACTCAGACTACAGAAACAAAATACATTCAGACTACAGAAATAAAATACACT
>NW_006408523.1:2864933-2906342 GCF_000296735.1 Chrysochloris asiatica | reverse complement strand
AAATACATTCAGACTACAGAAACAAAATGTGAATACACCCGGACTACAGAAACAAAAGACTCAGGTTGCCTTGTGCTCCATGAAAATCACAATTTTTAAAGCACAACCGTCAAGTAGTTTGATTGCTGTTTTAATAAAATGAATTCCTTGGCTAACACTATCATTAAGTCAGCAGCACACCATGCTAAGTGGTTGTCAGGGCTTTCCTGCATGAATGTTAATGATGGCACCCACCACTTCCCTGGATTCCAGCACATTTGCACCAAGTTGCTGCTTAAAGGGAACTTTGTTGTTGTGCAGTGCCATCGTATCAGTTGGCGACTCATAGCGACCCTGTATAGCATTTACAAGGAGCAGTTAGTGCGCTTGAACCGCCAACCTTGCAGTTCAAACGGCTTTGCAGTCTGGTGCATTAACCCACAGCGCCACCCCAGGACTTCTAAAGGGAACTTGGGTGTGTGTTTATTGCGCTTCAGGGAATACCAATACATGCTTGGGAAGATCTCAGATTGAAATCTCTGTACACTCATGGCTCTGTGTCAGGAGACACAGCAAACCTGCTGAAACAAACACTTAAAACTCCGTTTTCTTCCAGAGACGGTGTCACCACCAGACAAGAACCAAGTAACTAGAAGAAAGCATTTTATTACTAAGTTTCTAACAGATCTGGAAAGTGATGGCTATGAAGCGACCCTGTGCACACTAGACCCTCCGCTCTGTGAGCACGTAGGCTCCTGCGACATTATCTTTGATGGCTCGGAAGGGGGGGAATAAACCACACTAACATCAAGAGAGGCGACTGTACTAACTACCTACCCCAAAAGTATAGCAGCAAATAAAGTTTTATAAAGTTCAAATATTTCCACCTCTACGCAACCCTTGGAGTTCTGATGTGTCGCTGTTAGATAAGCATTGGACTGGTAGCAAAAAGGTTGGTGGTTCAAACCCACCAGCTGCTCCTTGGAAACCCAAAACAGAGTCACTATGAGCTGGAAGTAACTCAAAGGCACTTAACAACAACAACATGCAACCTTTAAAGGAGCCCTGCTGGCACTGTAGGATAAGCACTGAACTGCTAACCACAAGGTCGGCAGTTCAAACCCAACAGCTGCTCCAGGGGAGAAAGATAAGGAAGACTTTCTGCTCCTGTAAAGACTGGTATGGGAGCCTCAGAAACCCTACGTAAGGCCATGGTGAGTCAGGGCAGTGGGGTGGGTTTGGGATGAGGTCTTTGACTACTCCGGTTACCTTCTATGTCTACATCACAAGTCAGTTCTGTGGATGGCAGACGCACTATGCAGGACTACGGCTGCGCTCCCTTCTCGGGCCACGCAGCCACATCACAAGTCCATGGATCTTCAGTAGAGTCTTTCTAACCAGCATCTCCAGGGAAAGAGTGCAGCATTAAGTTCTTCGTTCCAGCAGGCATTGAGAAAAAGGAGAGGAGGCCCAGGAAAACCTAACGACGCCTTCACTTATTTAAACCTGGTATTTCAGGAAAGTCCAGGGCTAACAGTTCTCCTCTGTGGTGGTGGTGAAGTGCCACTGACTCATAGCAACCCTGCACAGGGTTTCTGAGGAGCAGGTGGTGGGTTTGGACCTCCAACCTTATGTTTAGCATACCGGTACTAACCCTAAAGCACCATACCACCTAAAACAGTACAACACATCAATAAACACTTGCTTTCCTGCAAAAGAACAACCTATCAAATAGGACTCATACAAAGAAAACCTAAATTCCAGTCAGATACTAGAAAGCAATCAAATTATTGCTTTAAATGGGCTTCTGCAATTCCGAGCCTTCACACATTGTGACTCACTTTTGATTAGTGCAATTTGTTTTTAAGATTACACACACACACAAAAAAAAAAGTTTAAAAATAAATCTAATGTATTATTCTCTCCCCTCAACAGTTCTCATGATATAATTATGGTTCCTGTGTTTCCAAAGAAGAATTCATTACTCCTTACCCTCTACTTTACCATCCCCTCCTCCCACCCCGCCAAAGACCTTCAGCCTCTATCTCTAAGGGAGAAGAGATTTCCAAACATGCGCCATCACAGACATCACATTAAACTAATCCAAGAAAAAAACACCACAAGCAACAGAGTACGAGCTGGCACTTAAAAGAGATGACATCCACAGAAGTCACAATGACCAGGCAGAAGTCTGTCTGACACAATACAACCTGCAAAACCTCATCTGTCAGCTCATTTTCAAATGATTAGATTCCTCCAAGAAAATAATGTCCGCTCAACTCGTCCTTTAAAAGTCCATGTAGTATGAGGAGGTATTCTCAATACTGGGAACACAGAGACAACTTAACAACCCAACATCCCTTCAGAGGGAGGCACAGACGTATGTTCAAACCAGAGCGCACCATCATGATGTCGTGACGTATTGGGATGGTCGCCCACGTCCACCAAGGTGCCAATCAGGGCAAAGACAACGTCATAGAAAAGGCCCAAGCAAGGCCACACAGAGTTTCTAATGAATGGGAACATCAATCTACAAACGCACCTTTTTACTTTAGAATGGACCCAGAATGGAAAAATAAAATGCCGTGCCCAAGGGACCAAGATATTTTCTGAGGGTTGGCTTCTTTATTTTTACTCTGTGTATGCATAGTTATTGCCACAGTAACTATCATTTACCAATAATCACAAAAGTGTTTAAGTTAATGTCAGCAAGGCAATCAACAGGTACTAATCTATGTCAAAATGCTACTATGGGTTGAATTTGTGCCCCTCAAAATATGTGTCAACTTGGCTAGGCCTTGAGTCTCCATTTCATGGCCTGATCAACTAACCTATGTGCTGTAAATCCTGACCTCTACTGCTAACTTTACGGTCAGCAGTTCAATCCCACCAGATGCTCCAAGAGAAAGAAGAAGTTTTCTGCTCCCATAAAGACCGACAGCCTTGGCAATCCAATGTATGAGAATGGATTCGTACGGTGGGTTTATGAAGTTATAAAGCAGCGAAAGCGACAGGGTTCGATTGTATCGTGACTCAATCTCTAGTAAGATGCTGTGTGCCATAGAGTTGGTTCCGATGTTTAGGGTTCCGGGAGCTGCTGGTGGATTTGAACCACCGGACTTACAGTCCAGTGCTTATCCTACAGCACCTCAATTAAACAAGCCAGCAGAGAGGACAAGGACCTCAGTTCCACCCAGAAAGAACCAGGAGTAGAGCGTGCCTTCGAACACTGTGCTGGCCACCTCCTTGACCCAGGGGGAGACCGATGTCTTGCCACACAGAGATCTCTGAAGAAAGCCAGGCCCACAGATGTTAAAGAGAGACAAGGACCTGCCTCCTGAACTATGAGCCTAGAGACAGAGGAAGCCTGCCTTTGTAGCGGATGCCCTGAATTCAGACGCCTCAACTCCTCTGTATGTTAGATCCACCCACTTGTGGTATTTCTGTTAACGCAGCCTAGAGAACCAAGACAAAAGGTTCTCTTTTTGCTTTAGTTTACATCTGTACTTGTAAGTTGTCTTAAAAAGAAGCAGAGTATCTTCAGAAATGCCTTTTTTTGTCACTGAATTTAAGCCAAGACAGTAGTTAATCAAAAGTAAGACACTATGCCAACTACTGCAAACCTATTCATACAGTGAGCCAGGCAGCAGTACTAGACCCACCGTGCAGATGAGTGAGATTTAAGAGGTTAGGTAGCTTACTGTGGCTTCACAATTCAGGGGAAGCCTGGCTCTAGAGCTGGTCCTCTTCCCCAGGGTGGTCTGTCTTAATATTACTCCTGCTAATACTGAGAGAAGGAGCTCTGGAAGCGTAGTGGTTACGAATCGGGCTGCTAACCTCAGGGTCAGCAGTTCGAAACTACCAGATGTTCCGCGGGAGAACGATGAGGCTTTCTGCTCCCGTAAAGATTTACAGCCTCGGGAAACCCCATACAGGGTTGCTAGGAGTTCCCATAACAACAACAACAACAACAATACTGAGATGAGAGCTGGTCCTCATCACCAGGGTGGTATTACTCCAGCTAATACTGAGACAATCAAATATGAAAAGCTCAAAGAATCTTTCAATCTCTGAACACAATTGGCGCACTTAGACCAATGAGACCAAGCTCCATTCATTATTCAAATAAAGACAATTAACAAGCTCTGCCTCCACATTTTCAAAAGGCAAGAACAAACCTTGGGTGCAAAAGAGAGCTGGGGGAAACTTTGTGGCTTCTGATTGAAAATTTAGCTAACAACTTAGGTTCATGTGTTTGTACATAAGAATTCTTAACTCCCCTTTCCTAAGAACTTCATTCCCCATTCCTACTCCCCAGGAAACTAGAGAGATGACCCACAAATAATGCCAAGTTCTTCACTCAACACTCTGTGGAGTTCTGGGATGGTGCTGTAGTGATAAGCACTGGCCTGCTAATCAAACCCATCAGCTGCACTATGAGTTGGAACTGATTCGATGGCACTCAGCAACAAGCATGTCCTTTAGAACAGAGTGTGAGACAAACCAATCAGATCCTTTCAGGGTGACCTACCAGCCCCTGGGTTTTACTAAACGATCATCAGCACATCAGAGAACTAAGTTATACCAAAGCTATCAAAGGAGATGATGACCACAGCCAACAGCAGGACACCGTCCAGTCCGCATGTGTTACAATAGGGTAAAAAGACAAACACCACACCACCATGTACAGGGGGCGGAGAAAGCCTCCAGTACAAACCTCTCACTGCATCAATCAACACAACATTCCCTTGCAATCAAAATTTGGAGGAATCTTTCTTGATTCAATAAAAAGTGGCCACTTCACACTAAGTGCCCTCCTCCCCACCATTTTCTTTTTAAAGTACATAGTTGAACCCCTCCGTCATTTAAAATGACAGAACCTATCTTGATGTCAATTCAAACCCGAAAAGTCAATTTGGACTAGTTGTCAGAAAATAAAAAGGCTTCACACCATCCGTGTTGAGCTCTGTTCTACAGGCAGGATCATCACTCACAGCTCACGTTACTTGTACAGCCTTTACCGAGAACAGACCTCTGGACCTGGAGACATGCAATAGGGAGAAAGTCCTCTTCCAACTGCCAGCTGGGAAACACACAGACACATGTGGGACGGACAAGGAGAAGTGCTTCTGAGGGTTTCCAAGGCTGGGAATCTCTAAGAGAACAGACGGCCAAACCTGTCTTCTGCAGTGGGGGGCTTGAACCTTTCGGTTAGCGTCCCCAATATCAAGTTACAGGAATAAAACCACAACAGCCCTCTCAGTTTAAAGCCACTAACTCATCACATGTGGCGGGTCCTGGAGTGCTAACCACAAGGTTGGCAGTTCTAACCCACCAGAAACCCCAAAACAGGGTCACTACGAGTTGGAACCAACTCGCTGGCACTTACAAACAACTCATCATATAGGGAAGTATCATCTTATCAAAAATTACCTTAGTGTGTTATTCTTTTTTGCTTATGTAACAAAAGGTAATTATTGCTAAGTACAAGTTCAAAACCAACAGCAAAAATACTCATGAAATTCAAGACCAAAAACCAAACCTGTGCAGCACTATAGGATGAATACTGGAGTGCTAACCTCAAGGTCAGCCATTCAAGTCCACCAACCGCTCCTCGGAAACCCTATACAGGGGTGCTATGAGTCAAAACCAATGCAAAGGCAATTAACAACAATAACAATATACAAAAGGAGTTCTGATGCACTGCTGTAGAATAAGCCCTGGACTGCTAAACCACAGGGTCAGAGGTTCAAACCCACCAGTCGATCCTTGGAAAGTCTATACAGGGTGGCTATGAGTTGGAACTCACTTGATGGCACTTCACAGCAACAACAACCAATATCCAGAGAGGAGTTCTGGAGGCTCAGTGTTTACGCACTTGGCAATTAACGGCAAGGTCTCGGTTTGAACTCACCAGCTAGCCCCAGAACAAGGACGTGGCAGTCTGCGTCTCTGAAGACTGACAGCTCTGAAAACCCTCTGGGGCTGTTCTACTCTGTTCTCTAGGGGCAACAGGTTTTCAATGGCAGCTCAGCGGTAGTATTGCTTGTCTTTCATGTGAGACACCTGGGTTCAGTTCCCAGCTTGTGCCCCTCATTTGCAGCCACCCTCCATGTGTCAGCGGAGACTTGGCTGTTAACTATGACACTGAGCACGTTAAGACAGACCAGGAAGAAGGACCTAGTGATCCACTTCCACAAATGAACCCTGAAACCCTACGGGTCACTGTGGTCTGATCCCATTGTGCACAGAGTCACCAGGCATCAGCGCAGCTCTCTAAAGGCTAGCCCAGTAGGAAGGTGAGCCAAGGGCCCGGGAGAAGCATCAATGGCCAGTGAACACCAAGGAGGAGTCCAACTGACACAATGAAACTGTCTTCTGGACACGACATTTAAACAGAGATGTGAAAGATGCTTACAACTCAAGGTGCTTTCAAAGATGCAGAAAAGTAGGCACCAAGAAGTAGAAATACGGATTTGTGCAGCACTTCTGAAAGGCTGTCTGTCTGTCAGTGACCAAGTGGGTGTGTTCTTGCCCAAGACACCTGTGGGTGCAGGTCAGGGTGGAAAGCCCAAAGCAGGTGCAGGTGTCCTAAACCAGTCGGTGTTGAGCTCCTCCCCTTCATGCCAAAAAGGGGGGGAGGGCGCTTTTCCAAAAGGTTGTGAAAAAATAAAAGCCAAAGATGAAGGAATTTATCCACGAACTGTTGAAGCCCCCTCGTATACCAATGGCCTTTCCTCTACTGCCTGTCCATTTTCCACTTTACTTAAGCCCCACCTAGTCACCTTCTCATGTTGCCCTACATAGTGAGGTTTTTGGGTGTCTGAACTGCGTAGGTCAGAGGACTACCCCAAAGCCCTAAAGAGAGATGATGATAACAGCGTAGGAAATCATGTGATCTCCCTATCTGTAAGAGAAATATATAAATAGTATTTAGTTCCAAGGAATTATTGGGGGTGATTAAATAAAATAGAAAATGTGTAACTTTTAGAAACTACCACTGACTAAGCTTAGCATATTACCTGGAACAGAGAAGGAAAATCATCATTGATACTTTTTTTAAATCAGTTTTCTCTCAGTCTGAATCACGAGAAAACACAAGAAAGATTTCGGCCAAGTTTGGAGGTATGGTTGAGCAGGTAACTGGTATGTAACATCAAAACCCAACCCTGGACATGCAAGTCCATGCCCACCCATAGTGACCCTGTAGGACACAGGAGAAGTGCCCTTCAGTGTTTCGGAGGCCGTCAACAGCCTCATCTCTCTCACAGAGCAGCTGGTGGGTTCAAACTGCGGACCATGCAATGAACACCCCATTGTGTAACACCCCACTATGCCATAAGGAGGCAGCAAAAAAATTACTGGGGTGGGAGTCTGCATGCTTCACAGAATAGGTGGGTACTTCAACTGTATCCTGGCCCAGGGAAAATAGCAACAATTTATTTAATATTAATTTTTTTCTACCCTAAAACCTAGTGACTTAAAACAACAATGCACTAATCTGTTCAAGATTTTGTGGGTCAGAAATTCAGGAGCAGCTGTCTCTCCAGGTGGGACAGGGAGACCTCCTTCTTTACACTGGGCCACTTAGGTGAGCCCTGGCTCCTCCCCTTCTCTGCCACTCCTCACATCCTGTAGGTCCCTCCCATAATCCTCTCTGGCTATTAATCCATTTAATAGTCATGAAGCAGGCTGGAGGGGTTTTGCTGACACCATATATCATTAGCAACAACAACTGGAAACCCCACTGCTCTTGAGTTGGCTGTGACTCACAGCGACCCTGTGTAGGGTTCCGAGGCTGTACATCTTTACGGGAGCAGACAGTCTCAGCTTTCTCCCACCGAGCGCCTGGTGAGTTTGAATTGCTCACTTGATGGTCAGCAGTCCAGTGCTTATCCTACAGAATCACCAGGGCTTCAATACAGCAGCCCTGTGTTGGGCACACTGTGCCAGATGATGACTCCTGGTCCTCAGAACAAGCACACATAGTGAGGACGAAGAGTTGCTATTCTTCTTTTGCGAGTGAGGTGACAGAAAGGTTTGCTAACAAGCCTGATGACACAGAAAACCAATGGAGACACCAATCCCGTTCAGGCTGTCCGATGTCAAAGCCCAAATCCTACAGTCCCCTTCGTCATCACTCAGGGCTGCTGGGTGAGCACGCTTCCTATGGTTTGCTGTTGGAGAGAAAGACAAACTCACCATGAGGATCTGACCAAGCTACAAACAGGAACCCTGGCTGCCGAACCTATACTCCAGCAGCTCCATTAGGCTCCCAACACAATGTGCATTCATGGAGCTTCACAACACGTGTGGGAAAACAGAATTAAGAGAGAATTTCGGAATCTTCCCATCAACTTTTGGAAGGTCCCTTAGACATACGCATCACGAAGTCAAAAACCTCACTGAGCTGTGGCTTCAATCAGAATGGTACACACACTCTCAATGCTTGACACGTGGTGGCGGTGACCGGAGAACAGTCATCCCAATAAAGGAACGGATCAATTTGGAATTCAAAATCACCAACGACCACTCATAGGTCAAAGACATTAACGTGCCAAGCTGGGCAATCTAAACACCAAGTAAAACACTGTTAGAGAACATATAAATATATAAAGAACTGAAAACAAAGTGTTTTACGTTCGTTCACAGGCTAGAGGGTAGATACATGTTAGCACGGGTGATAGGGCAGGCTACGTACAAGACAGACAGACGTTGTTGTTATTAAGTGCCGTTGAGTCGGTTCCGACCCATAGCAACCCTGTACAGGGTTTCCGGGCTGTAAATCTTTACGGGAGCAGAAAGACTGATCTTTCTCCCACGGAACAGTTGGGAGGCACAGGGAGGGCTGCACAGTGAAAGTGAACAGAGGTAAATATTGCTAATTGTTGGTCATGGAGGGGATTACCATCACTGTAATGAAACAAAGTAAAGTATGTGATTTGTTGAATGTAAAATTGACGCTCTGCTCTGTAACCCTTCCCTCAATTCATAATAAAAAGGCTTTTTAGAAAAATGGTTTACAGATGAAGTGGAACATGAACTCCTCCTTTAAGTGTTCTTTGTCAACGGTCCCCATTTTCTCTTCATCTTTATTTTTCCTGAGATCAATATCTGGTCTGATGTTCCATAAAGGGCCTAGTGGTTGCAGGATTAAACAAGTATTTACTTTCCAGACAGCCAATGCTAGAATCCTGTTAATGTCTCCAATTTACTTGCACTTTCTCCATAAAAGAACTGTACAGGACTACTCTCCGGCTTCCTTCTTCTTCCCTAAGCTATTGGTTTAGTGGGGAACCGACTCGATGGCACCTAACACCAACAGGAGCAACAAGCTGTAGGAGAGGGGAGAGATCGTGTGGAGGACACCTGTCAGAGCCTTCGGAACAGAAATGCAACAGTGAACACTGCCACCGTCACCTCAGCCAGCAAACAGAAAGAATCCAGCATTAGCAAGTCTGGTAGGACAGACAGAGAGAGCTGGGTGGGCGTTGTAAAGCGAGCACAGTGGGGAAAGGAGCCCAGGCTGGCTTCCAAGAGGGAAGAAAGCTGAGGAAGTGCCAGGACTGGGCCTCCCCGACCTGCACCTCTTCACAAACGCTCACTTCCTCATTCCAACAGAGAGCTTTCAAATTCAGAACAGAAAAACACACATGGTGGTCCAGAAATCTCTGCCTCCAAACCCCAGAGGAGTAAACTTGTTATTGTTGTTGTGAAATGCAGTAGAGGCGGTTCTGACTCATAGCCACCTTCTGTAGGGTTTCCGAGGAGCGGTGGTGGGTTTGAACCGCTGACCTTGGGGTTCAAAGTCCAGTGCTGAGCATACGGTGCCACACCAGGCATTCACATTTGTTATTATAGTCTTAAAAACAATAATAATACAGAGTTAGAAATCTGCACATTGCTTAGAACCTCACATTCAAATGAAAAATAGCCAAATAAATGCAAATGACATGTACCCAGCATGCTTTGCTTCCATGGGGTAGAGGGCTACAGGAAACCACTAGGATGAATACAGGAGGGTGAAGGGCGACACAGGCCAAATAAATCAACTCCAAAGGGACAGCCGGGAAGGAGACACCCAGAATCCACAGGCTTCTCTTCTGGGTTTAGGGTTTGCATCAACCCTCTCTGGCTCACTTCTGTGAACTCACGGCTTAGCAAGGACAGTTTGTAGGATGTCCAAGACAAGGAATCGCTTCACTGTGACTGTCTGCGTTCCAACATCTAACTTGGTTATAGATGTCTTGTCCCCAGGGATTCCCTATTGGGCATTTACTGATGAGCTGAGTCATGTCTGTGATTGCAGGGCCTCTCTGACTCTGTCAGACCAAGACTCAACTGGAACTTGAGGGATAGCGTGCTGTAAGAGCTCCTCAGGATGTGGACATTACTCTCAACTTGTTTGTTAACAAGAATCAAGGAAAAGCACCACCTGGGCATTGGGGGGGGGGGCCTTACCCCTCCCACACAACACACAGACATAATTCAACTTCTTCCACCACCTCCCTCACAGACTTCTATTCTACTCCTAACAGTAGGCATCAGGAAAGGGCTCAGCACAAGACGAATGACCGCTGCAGGAAGTGGTTCACTGCTCGGACAAGAGTCCCACGACACAGAACCTCTGTGTACTGTCGTTAATAGCCCACATGTCAACAAGCACTTCAGGAGAGCAAAGCCCTACTGCCCTCAGCATGATGCTCAGCAGGGAAAGAAAGAGAGCATTTCCCATAATTCCCACCTCCCAGAGCAGTCCGCAGGACCTTCTGCCTAGGTTTCTTTGTTTCTCTGTGCTCCTCATCCAACAGCCCACTCCAAACCTCTCTCTCCACAAACTCTTGGAGCTAGAGAATTCTGTTACTCAGCCATCGGCAGATATTCAAATTGCCACTCATGACATGCAGCTCCTCCAATGTTCCCTGTAAGGTTCCTGGACTGTTTCTCTAGTTAGATTTGCTGGACACAGAGAAAACAAGAGTTTCCACGAAGCACATAGTAAAACCTGTCTGCTGTACAGATGCTCTGGGCTGAATGATTCCCATGCCCCACAGGTAAATATGACTTCCCTAACTAGCTAAGTGGTAGTAGGAAATGGACCCTAACTAACTAGCAGTGCTCCCATGTTCTGAAATAAATCTCATTCAACTTGGCTGGCTTAGAGAAAACTGAAATTATTAAATATTTACAAAATTTTGAGTTACTGCCACTAAAATTACAACATGAAACAGGCATTATGAAGTACTATAGCAAAGGGGCACAGTCTTCATAACCCTTCAATCCACAACGTGTGGGACATGCAAGAGTGCGAGGGGGCATGAAAAGGTACATGGAAAAACCCCAATCTTCTCTTCAGTCCAGTTTTCCACAATGTTCCTGAAGCTCATGTGTGAGTCTAAGATGAAGAAATTGTAAACCTTTTCAACTCAACTATTAACAATTAAAATATATATGCAACTTGTACCCACAAAGATTTGGCTCACAACTTGGAGGGGGGGCACCTACGTACCCACAGAGCACACAGCATCTTAAAACGAAAATAGCAAGATATTATGGTCCTTCCAAGCTTTAGGACGTGAGCCATAAGCTTTTGGATGCTCTCCATGAGACAGACACTAACTAAATTGTGGGATGAAAGCAGCAGAGCAGCACTCCCGGCCCCGAGCACAGTTGACAGATTCTGGCCTGCAAAGTGGGCCACAGTCACAATGCTGAGGGGCCCAGGAGCTTTGTGATACGAATCTGCTCCGTCAGAAGAGACTTCAACATCTCTCCAAAAAGTCATGTTACCACACTGCACACCACCATTCCTTTTAGTATCTTCCTTTGCTAAAATAATTTTCAAAGAATGGCCACTATATCCTCTCTGTTCTAGTCCCCAGAAACCTTTACTCCTTTTTCAGAAATAAATACCAATAACTCTAAACCATGCATTTTTCACAGGTGAGATGCAGTCCGCTAAGCAGTTTTATTAGCCAATGCTCTAAAGTATTCATTTATCATTCTAATTTATTTCCTATTTGTACATTAAGAATGCTACCTATCACAGTTAGCTGATGGCTACTTCAACGACGTGGAAAGACCACTGGGGGTGGGGTGGGAGTGGGGAGGGCCTCAGACTTTTTTATTCCAATCTCCTGCACTAAACAGCTCCAGGTTGTACGTTTCTGGTTTTCAGCATTGGGGTGTTGCCTTCCGTACTGACGTCACTTCTCACTCCTGTCAACGCTCTGTGTCCGAGTCTACTCCTGATCGATGGGCTCAGAAACTCAACGTTGTAATGCATTAGGACAGTATTCAAAGGGTGAGTATGTCTGCTCTTGGTGAGAGAGCCTGCGTGGACACCTATCAAATCAGGCCTATGCGTCTGAGTTCATCAACTCTAGCGGCCTCAGAGGCCCCTGTTCACACGCACGTTTGAAAACGGAGCCCTTACCAGATCCGTGAGGTGTGAATGTAAGTGCTGTCAGTTGCATAGAAATGTTTTGTCTAAACAACATCTGGCCTTCCTGAATTATCCTTTCATGCTTTCTGATCATACTCTAGGTAAGCAGACTCTTACTTCAGCTTATATCTAAGTTGTTCTAAGAAGACTGGTGTTCTTTTTTCTTGGGTCTTTCTACCATTGCTCAGGAAACCAAATGTTTCACTTCATAGCAGCTTCCATCAAGATGCAGACGCTCCTGATCTCTGAAATGAACGTTCTGATTCTCAGGAAGGCTCAAAGGCATCAAAATACATCAAGTTCTCATTTCTGCTTATCCCAGAGTCTGTCCCAACAAAGGACATCACAAATCTAGACCTGGTCTACCAACCTCAACTCCAAAGAAAATTACATCGCTAAGAAGGAAAAAGGTTTTTTAATTGCTTTTTTTTTTTTAAAGCAGTTGGGTCAATTATGGACAATTTTGATCTCTAAGGTTGATTTGTAATGCTCACATGAGGTGTTTAACTTGGGGACAATCTCTGAAATCTAGACAAGGGTGTCAGAAAACACACTGAAAACGAGAGGCCTTCTGTGGGTTACGCTGCCTGCGCCAGCCACCATGGTAGGGCACCAGAGGCACTCTCAGAAACACAACAGTCAGAGAAAGAAAAAGGGCAAAAGCAAGCAGTCGGATTCCACCCCTTCACATCAAAACCTCCGTATCCCATGCAGAAATTCCATGACCGACCCCATGATCTTAAAGAGTAATCAAATCAAATTCCGCACATGAGATACATAATAAGGAAACAGAAAAACCACTGCAGGCCATCAAAAGCCCTCCCCCTCCTTAAGAGAAGGCTGACCTTAAGCGGGCCATGGTCCCAGCACCCGTCTAAATGGGACGTAACGTCAGGTAACTTTAGGGTTCACCTACCTTTCTTCTCTGAGAGATGTTGAGGGCACCAAAGTCATTAAACAAGGATGAAGCAGGTGAAGTTAGAGCATCTGGAAGGTAAGTTACACACGTTTCCAAATAGACAACTCAGGTAACCCACAAATCTAATCAATGACGACGTCTAAATAACAATAAAAAGCATCTGCCACAATACTAAGTCAGCTCAGTGTCTCCTATGCCAGTTACTGCTCAACCATGTTCTCAGTGCAGAAAACACACACGGGAGCGGACTGCGTTCGGCCAGTCCTCAGGACCTACTTGTTAGGAAGCTATTCAGGTTAGGATATTGACTAGAACCAAAAAGGAGTATCAGCAAGACGACTCTCAGCCATTTATCGGGAGTGTGTGACACACTAAAGGAAGTATGCCTACAGAAAATGGCAATTCATGGACACGGATTTAAAAAGGTGGGGGTGGTTCACCTATAATGAGACCTGACTTGGGGTTAGGACCTTAAAACCACCTACACTGCGGATTAATCCATGTTACTAACTTTGTCACTTGATAAGTCTTGAAAAATAAATTCGACAAAAATTGCTAAGGTTTTTAAGATGGAGCTATTAGATGTTTCAAAACGCAAACATGAAACCCAAATATTTTACAGGTTCAAAGTTCTATCACTTTGCCTTCAGAAGTTACAAACAAAATGACACCTGTAAATCGTTTCTTCCTTTACAGATGAGAAGCTCTGGGAAAGGTCAGCAGGAAATACTCTATAACATCTTAGCTTCATTTCTGAGTTTAGCTCATCTGATGCTTCTCAGTCTCATTATTTGTGAAACTGCAGAAATAAATGCTTATGTGCCCTCACTCAAAGGATGCTTAATGCCTACACATCGTGCAGCAGACGGAGGCTGCCGCCGGCTTCCTCTGGCATTTCCTGGCCAGCTTTCCAGGATCTGGTTCCCATTAGCATTAATATGAATTCTACTCATCAAATCGATCTGATATTAATATTATTCATTGAATAGTAAACAACTAATCATGCAAAGTGGAAGAGACTAATAAAACAGCAAGATATAAAATATTCTTATTTAATTTATAAACATTTAATGGACTAAACATAGGTAGCTTTAGTCATCCCCTAAGCTATCATTGATGGCATTTAAATGTTAGCATCTCACCTATACAGGAAAGCAAAAAGTACTGTAGTATTACACACAAGTCTTAGTAATATTTTTCAACATTAAAGAAACAAAGTTGAAATTTCCAGCTAGTGATGGAGATTTGCCTGACACCCACACATAAACTCTCCCTTACAGGACATTATTAAAGTGCAAATTCTTACTCTCACCACTATCCATGTCTGTAAACACGTTTGAACTGATGTGGTGCAAAAATGCTCAAATGGTCACAGATTTAACCAAATCCATCCTTTTAAGTATTTATTCTTAAAATGGGATACAGAAACACAGCTGGAAAGTCTGTATCAAAAGACTATATAAGGTGGCCACAATCTTTGAAACAGTAAATCTACTTTAAACAATATATTCAAAAGAAACCCAAAATACGAACAGAAATTTATGCATACACTGAAATGTAATAGTTTTAAAAACAGAAACAAAGACAGTTAAGTAAACTATAAAACAAAAACATGGAATTTAATTGATAATGATGGAGAAGCATTTGTGTTATAATAAGACATGCTTACTATGACACATATGTGTATATACATACGAGGGTAAATCAAAAAGTATTGCTGCAATATTATGGAAACCTTCATTCAGCAAAAATATCAAGACAAGAAGCCAGTGTTTCTCAGCCTAAAGCCTTCCCCAGGTCTACACACTTCTGAAGGCATGTTTCCATTCCTCTCATCCTTCCCCGCAAAGAATTTCTTCAGTAATTTTCGGTAGTTTGAGTCAAATCATGTTCCTTCTCAATGTTCCTTTTAATTTGGGGAACAAAGAGAAGTTTGAAGGGGTACGATCGAGGCTGGGGAGCAGAAAGAGTCAGATTTCCCAATGAGTTTTCATGACAACAGCCCTTGTTACTCTCAAAGACTGAGCAGGTGAATTGTCATGATGGGGGAAAAAAAAATTCCTTGGCATAATTTCCTGGCCTTTTCCTCACTAATGCAGTTTGCCATTTTCTTAAAACTTCTTCCTAATCAGCTCCCATAATCATCCTGCATCCATCCTTAAGAAAATGTATCAAGATGACCCTTTAGTGATTCAAGAAAAACAGTCACCTTAACCTTCTGTGCTAACCTCTGTGCCTTGAATGTAACTGGCCCAGCAGATGCCCTCAGGAGCCCTGGTAAGCATAGTGATTGTGTGCTGGGCTGCTAGGTGTCAAGTCAGCAGTTCAAACCAACCAAACACTCCATGGGAGACTCATGAGGTTTTCTGCTCCCATAAAGATTTATAGCCTTAGAAACCCTACGTGCGACCACTCGGAGTCAGAACCGACTCGCCAGCAGCAGATGCCCTCAGTCAGTCTGTTTTGATCAGACCATTTTTTAAAGGCACCCTAGTGAGACTAAGACAAGCGGATTCCTGAGCAAACTTGTCTGTGGCTGTCCACTGATCACAGAGACTTGTTTCAACAGCTTGTTGGGAATCGCCCTAGGAGCAATACTTTACCACTCACCCTCTTATGTACACACACACATAGGTGGAGACAGAGATAGAAACAGGATAAAAACCTAACCCTAACAGCCATCGGAGTGGGAAAATAGCCGGGGTTTTCTTGTTTACATTTGTCTCTATTTCCCATAATTTCTACCATGGGTATTTGTTTTGATTTGAAAGTCAGAAGAGTGAAAGGCAATGTGTCTTACCATGGCCTGCATATGGCTTGGCACTGTCATTTAGAAGGCTTGGCGAGCTGCTACTATTAGTCATTCTCTGCAAAATAAACATCACATCACTGAGGAATACAGCATGAAGAGCATGGAGCCAACTCAGTTAAGGCTGCCTCTCCTTACCTCCTCCCCTCCACGCCATCTCTCCAGACTCTACAGCACACCCAATGAAAACTTTACTCACCGTTCAGTGAGTTAAAGCCAACGTTGCTGAGCTATTTTGATTTCCACTTTCACAACTTATTAGCTTTGGCAAGACATATATAAGCTCCAAGTTTCCTCAGAGTTCTCATATTCCTGGAATAAGATTCCTTAAAGGAAAGCAAGGCTGTGTACGTGGATGAGTTGTGATAGGCACCAGCTGGCTGTGGATACCGTTAACAAAGCCTCTGGCACCCTCTCGCAGTGCTTACTACCCTCCCAACACCTTGTGCTGTTGTTGTTAAGTGCCACTGAGTCAGTGCTGACTTACAGTGACCCTGTTATAGGGTTCCCAAGGAGTGGCTGCTGAGTGTCAAACCACTCGACCTTGCAGTTAGCAGTCCAGTTCTTACCCTGCAGCACCACATTTTATTTATTGTTGTTGTTAAGTACTATCGAATCGGTTCCGACCCATAGCGACCCTATATAGGGTTCCCAAGAAGCAGCTGGTGAGCTTGAACCACCGACCTTGCAGTGCAAATGGTTTTGCAGTCTGGCACATTGACCCACAGCGTCACCCCAGGACTCCACTTCACACAGAGCCTATAAAACTGGTCTGTTCTCCGTTCTCTAGCTATACCACAGGCTTTCTGGATTCACACCACAGCCTCTCCAGTTTCTCCATTCCGGAAGGTCCACCTGCCCCTGTCCGCAAGTCCTTGCTTCCTACTGGTTCTCTAACCTAGTGCTTTAAAGAGTATGTTAGGAGCTCTGGACTGATAGTCCAGCTCCAGCTGTAACTCTGTAACCCTGAGACTGACCACACACTTTCCCTAGTGCAAAATCTGCAGTTTTTTTAATGGAGGGGGGGGGCCTACAGGTGCTTTAAATATAATAATAAATATGAAAAGCATGTGGCGCACATACTAGTCAAAAATAAGAAAACGTATAATTAATCATACATAAAGTAGTTAAGGAGTCCTGGTGTGGTGCTGCGGGCTTATGCATCAGATTGCAAAATTGTTTGAACTGCAAGGTCGGTGGTTCAAGCTCACCAGCTGCTCCTCAGAAACCATATACAAAGTTGCTATGGGTTAGAAACCCTATACAGGGTCGCTACGGGTTAGAATCAACTCAACGGCCACTTAACCGGCACTTAACCACAAAAGTAGTTAAATTATGCATCCAAAAAAGAAAGCTTGGGGGGGGGGGAGGGAGTTGTGCATTTTGTGAAAAAATTCCATTCCATTTTCCAACAAACTTTTTGAACCCCCTCATATGCTCATAAGGAGCTCTGGTAGCGTAGTGGTTACAAATCAGACTGCGAACCACAAGGTCAGCAGTTCGAAACTACCAGCTATGCCGCAGGAGAAAGATGAGGCTTTCTGCTCCTGTAAAGACCCTGTATACGGTCGCTATGAGTCAGAACCGACTCCAAGGCATACAACCACCATCACCACCATATGCTTATAATCCAACTGTCTTACAGTGTGCCTGTCTACATGAAATCTCAACTGTTTGTAAATAAAAATTAAAACATACAGAACTGCACTGATTTCCTTAGGTCTCCTACTGTGATTCCAGGAGCTCTGAGAGCATAGTGGTTATGAATCGGGCTGCTAACCTCAAGGTCAGCAGTTCAAAACTCCCAGTCTTTTCTCGATAGAAAGATGAGGTTTTCTGCACCCGTAAAGATTTACAGCTTTGGAAACCCTAAGTAGGGTCGCTATGAATGGGAACCAACTCCCCGGCACACCACCACCACCACCGTGATTATAACAGGAGATCCAAAAACCAGTGAGGATTTTTCACTGAAAATCAATGTGTTTCTGTATGTTTTAACTTTTTATTTATAAAAAAAATGATTATGTTAGAGTGCTGGTGTGGCACTGCAGGCTAAGTTAAGTGATGGATTGCAAGGTCGGTTTGAACCACAAGGGTGGCGGTTCAAGCTCACCAGCCACTCCTAGGAAACCCTATACAGGGTCACTATGAGGCAGAACTGATGTTGATGACACACAACAACAACAACAACAATTGTGGTTATGGAGAGAGCGGTCCAAAGCAGAGCATCACAGAACACCAACTGCAATATGAAGAGCGTTTCCCATGGCCAACAGTGGCATGCTTTCCAACTTCAGGACAATTCTACCAAATGCCGCTTTTCCCATCTAAAACAACTTCCTCGGCATTGCATGGCATGCAAGAAAAGAGTACTGGTGAAAAGAACCAAGTAGGTAACTGAACAATTCAAAGATGCCCTCTAACGTAAACGGAGCTCCCTCAAATACTGGGACTTTAACGTCCGGGGCAATCAAAATCAAAGCCTTCTAGACTAGAATTCAAGAAAGAGCTAGAAAATAAGGTGACGGCATCAGGGGGCGGAGATTAAAAATTTAAGTAAAATAAAACCAATTAACATGCTTGTATACGAACCGAATCTTCCTGAAAGTACACACGGGAAACCAGTAACTCGTGTGCTACCCAGTAATGACAGCTGCCTCTAGAAAGGTGACCTCAGACTCGAGTTAGCCTGATGTGCGGTGCGGGGAGAGACACTCTTCACCACACATCCTTCTGCATGCATTAGGCCACATTATCTACTCCAAACTACCATCACTGCAAAGTTTAAATAATCTACGCTATCAGGACTAATTGTGAGGGCTGGAAATGTAAAGGTAGACATTTTAAGCAAAGTGAGGGGAGGGATTAACTTTGCAGTCTAGGGGCAGAGGTCCCTGGGACCATCCAGGGAGAAGAGCAGAGAACGGAACCCTACCCAGGGAAGTGGTGATGCCAGAGATGGAGGCAGAGACAATGATGCAGAGAGATGGAGTGGCTGGGGACTTTGGACCCGGAGAGGGAGGCAGTCTGTGTGCTGACGACTGGGGGTCAGGCTTGTGGGGTATACCCTGCGGTTGGTGGATGATGCATGAAGGGGATTGTAACCATGGCAAGGAAACAATATACGATGGGATTAATGTGAAACTAATGTCCTCCCATGTAAACTATCACATAACTCAAAATAAAGCATCCTATAAATTAAAAAAAAAACAACAAACTTCCAGCTTTAAAAAAAAAATAAAAACAATATAAGAGGGGGTTTCAGCAAGTTTGTGGAAAAACGCCATTATCTTCATTCCAGTTTGCCATGAACTACTTGTTGTTGTTGTTAAGTGACATCAAGTCGGTTCCAACGCATAGCAACCCTGTATAGGATTTCCAAGGAGCTCCTGGTGAGCTTGAACCACCAATCTTGGTTCAAACTGACTTTGCAGTCCAGTGCATTAATCCACAGCGCCACCCCAGGACTCCATGAACTAGCTGAGTCTCCCTGAGCCACAGAAAACAAGAGAGGAGAGGCACAAATGTCTACCCTCTACATTCTCCACTGTCACGCTACCCGTCTGCAACCGTTGTTGTTGTTGTTGTTAAGTGCCGTCGAGTCGGTTCCGACCCATAGCAACCCCGTACAGGGTTTCCGAGGCTGTAAATCTTTACGGGAGTAGAAAGCCTCATCTTTCTCCCACGGAGCGCCTGGTAGTTTCAAACCGCTGACCTTAAGGTTCGCAGCCTGATTCGTAACCACTACGCTACCAGAGACGGTTTCTCTGTATCCCACCCACCTCACCAGCTCCTACTGTCCTGCTTCCCACTCAACAAGAATAGGACGAGATGGAGACTCCAAACGGCCTCTGTCCCTGAAATAAGTATCAGGGCTGAGTGCAATATAAATCCGTACTAACCATACCTGCATCAAAGGATATTTTGTTTCTACGGGGCTTCCAAATCCATTGACTCCAATAAAGCTGGTGCTGAAATAGGAGTCCGTGAGACTAGTGTCAGTTAGGGCGCCCCCATCTATTCCAGGAACTGAAAGGGAAGGGAAAGGCCGGCCGTTAGGATGAGTTCAGGGACAACAGATTAATTCCGTCTCTGTGTTCCAAAATACTGGTGAAAGTCTCCTATCCTTGTCATACTTACTTTTATTCACCCGTTCATAAACAAAAGGCAGGCACGCCTCCAAAAACAGTTGTTGGTTCTGAAAACCTGTCTAAGCAGTGTTCAGGCTGACCAACTTGAGACCACAGAGGCGGCCATTTGTTTTCTATTAATCACACCTCTCAGACACCAACAGCAGCCTGGTGCATGCCCAGTTTCCTCACCCTCTTCTTTGAGTAAAAGGATGTTACTGTTGTTGTTAAGTGCCACTGGCTGAGTCGGTTCCTCCTCATAGCGAGCCTCTATAGGGTTTTCCAAGGAGCGGCTGGTGGGTTTGAACCACCACCTTGCAGTTCAAATCACCCTGATGGTCCAGGGCACATCTGACAGCACACCAGTACTCCAGCGAGATGACAGAGCAACCTAAACCGCTGCAGAGTCTCCTGGAAACGTTCATATGGTCAACAGCCAGGCCCCTCGGGACTCTTCCTCCTGACCCATCCTCAAAGGAGGACGATTCCTAAGGCCAGAAAAGCCATTCTGCAGACAGGAGATAGGATGGACCATTCAGGAAGGGCAGCAGCTCCATACTGACTTAAGCTAACAGAAGGATAGTACCTTATCAGGCAATCAATCATACATCAAGTAAATACTGGAGAATGCATTCAGCTCTTACTTATTCTTTTCTAGTAATTTTTATTATATTTTTAGTAAAAGTTTATACAACATATTCAGTTCCCATTTGACAATTTTCACACATTTCATTTTTTAGTCTTTTTTTTTTTAATCTTTCTGGAGACAAGTCTGCACAAGTCAAGCTCCTGTGTGACAATCTCCACACAGACTGACCAGTGACGTAAGGTATGTAGTCACAATGGGCCAATAACGGCTTTCACTGCGTTCTGGTTGATCCATTCCAGCACTCCACTTCCCTGCCTCCATAGAGTCTCATCTTTACTTTGGGTTAAATGCTGGCCTTTTGGACTCAGTTGTTGTTGTTGTTAAGTGCTATCGAGTTGGTTCCAACTCAGACCAACCCTCTATGGGGTGACTGAGGAGCAGCAGCTGGTGGGTTGGAACCACCAATCTTGCAGCTAAAAGACCAGAGATGAACCTAGAGTGCCACCCCAGGACTCGGCTACATATGGTTTTCTAGTAGAGCACCGACCCATCGGACAGATTGTTGATATTGTTGTTCAGTGCCACCGCGTTGGGTTCCGACTCACAGTAATTCTGTGTAGGGGTTCCGAGGAGCAGCTGGTGAGCTTGAACCACCGTCCTTACCATCCAAAGTGACACTGCAGTCCAGGGCGTTTACTGTGGGTGGGGCTCTGCTTTTTGGTTAAAAGGTGATCTCGGGATCGCTCTGGTTCAAGGGTTAAAAAGTGTCTCAAGGACATACTCTCAGGTGGTCCTCCTGGTCTCAAGTGGTCCCAGCTGATGTGAACTTTTGTGGAATCTGAGTTTTGGTCTGTATTTTTTGGAATCATCTAATATGAACTTGGTCAAACTGATGAACGGTGGTAGCTGCCCACCCCCCCACCCCCATCTACAATCATGACGAGTCATTCCTTCTGAGACTCTGGTTAGCTTTATATCTATCTCCTTCACTCCTGATTAGCAGGTACTAATAGCTGTATTATCTTAAATGGCCACAACAGACAAGCTTCACAGCAAAACATAACTCTGCCAGTTATGTTATACCAATGGACAGAACCGTCCCGTAACACTATGTTCCTATGCTTTCAAACCTAGGCAAACAATCTTGGGAGGTGTCTAGTTATGTCTGAGAAGTACCAATAACTGTGGCTTCAACAAATTTGTTGTTGTTGAGTGCCGCTGAGACAGTTCCAACTCATAATGACCCTACACAGGGATTGCAAGGAGTGGCTGGTGAGTCTGAACTGCCGACCCTGCAGTTCAAACTGACCTTGCGGTCCAGCACATTAACCCACAGCACTACCCCAGGACTTCTCAATGAACATAAGTGCCCACGTGATCTGTGTTTACCGGTGCAGATCCGCTGATCTGGTTCACGTATGTATACAGCTGAACCTACTCTTAAGCACAGATGGGTCTTTGCAGGAGGTGCAACCATCTATGTTGAATCCATTAGTTCTGGCATCCTTTTCTCTTGAGCATCTCTCAGCAAGTAGCCTGCTGTGCTTGCTACAACCACATTCCGAGCCACTCTTCCCACCACCCCAAAAGAACCACTGTGGCACTGTGGGTTCATGTGCTGGGCTGCAAACCTGCTGCTCCTTGGAAACCCTAAAGAGGGTCGACATGGATTGGTCCCAACTTGATGGCACCTAACAACAACGAAAACTCAAGGTATCCCTGGCTCCTTTTTCTCCCTCATCCCATCCTGTGAAGTAGTTGCACCCCCAAATCTCTCTTAAATGTGCCCCCTATATTCACTTCCACTGCCCTAAATCAAACCCAAACCCACTGTGTTAAGTTGATTCCGATTCAAAGCACCCTAGGACTCTAGTCCCAACCTGTCCTCCTAGTAAGACTGAGTATACAGGACTTAACCTACCGCCATGAAACTGCCACAATGACCACTGTGTAAACAGCTCTTACCTTGTCACCCATTAGCATAGCCTCGAAGGGCCACCGCAATACATGATGCAGCCTCCTACCACCTGGCTCCAGGCTCCAGAACAAAACCTGTGTGTCCTTGTTCTCTTCTGCCTGGAAAGCCATTCTTTCCCACCAGGTTGACGTCTTACATCTTTCCCAAAATATCTTAAAACAGAATTTGTCCCACATTTTATGCCTGTAGCATACATAGCATATCCTATTGTCAATAATATGTACATTTCCATCTCCTTTCCTACACAGTCATAAGTAGTTAGGGTCGTGTGTAGTATGTCCTCATATTCATCAATTGACTGAAGTAAGTGTTCAATAAATCTCTGATAATTAAGCTCTTTAGTTAGGGCATGGGGTGGATCAATACAGGTCAGCAGTTCAGAAATCCCCCATACAGGGTCTCAGTATGAGTCAGAACCAATTCGATGGCACTTAACAACAACAAGAAGTAGATGTCATCTAAAGAGTGAGCCACCTGCATTGAAGACCAGAACTCCCGAGAGGAGGTTGGCATAGTTTTCATACTATATGGGTAATACTGGCCTTGTGAGAACCTTCACGTCTTTGGACCAAGATGAGCCACAGCAATGCACACTCCAAAAAGCAAGAAGCATCAGAAAGAGCAATTGTAGAGGGATCAAGAGGCTTGTAATTATTCAGCTGAGAACTTACTGTTCCATACTGGAGAATATACAAGACACTGACCTGAAATTGTTAAAAGCATTATCACTTGGTTTTCTCCACCAGAGAAGAACGCCAGCAAGTCTATGATAAAGCTCCGAGCCTGAGGAGTACTGCACTATTATAAGCCTTCCACAATGAATGAACCACACACTCACTGAAGAGCAACTACATCAACTATTTATCACCACCTGTCCTGGGGTGGCGCTGTGGGTTAATGCACCAGACTGCAAAGCCGTCTGAACTGCAAGGTCGGCAGTTCAAGCTCACCAGCTGCTCCTTGAAAACCCTATACAGGGTCACTATGGGTTGGAAGCAACTTGACAGCACTTCACAACAACAACATCATCTGAATACTGTGGAGTCCTGGTGTGGCGCTGTGGGTTAATGTGCTAGACTGCTAAGCCGTTTGAACTGCAACGTTGGCGGTTCAAGCTCACCAGCTGCTCCTCGGAAACCCTATACAGGGTCACTATGGGTCTGAACCGACTTGATGACACTTAACAACAACAATAACATCTGAATACTGTAACACAGTAGTTACAAGTCGGGCTGTCAACCTCAAGGTCAGCAGTTCGAAACTACCAGCAGTTCTGTGGGAGGACGATGAGGCGTTCTGTTCCCGTAAAGATTTACAGCCTCGGAAACCCTGTACAGTGTCACTATGAGTTGGAACCGACTCCACAGTACTTAACAACATCTGAATCCTGAGAAGAATCTTCCGAGGTAAGATCACTGTAGTGTGGGATCTCTGCTAAGATGACTGCTGTTTTCTAAACAATCAAAAGCTACCAATACAGCAATCAGTGTTCTGAGAAGTCATCCGCAGCCCTAACTGTTTTCTCAGTGAAGTGAGAGACATGTGCTTCTGAGACCAGTCGACTCCTTGCAGAACATTGGTGGTGGTGGTGTTAGGTACAATTGAGTCAGTCCCGACTCCTAGCAACCCTATGCAGAGCAGACCAAAACAGTGGCCAGACCCATGCCGTCCTCCCAATTGTTAGGTTTGTAAAGTCCACTGCTGCTGCCAGTATGCCAATCCATCTAGTTAGGGTCTTCCTCTTTTTGGCTGATTATCACTGTAAGATCATTCAAAACTCATGGTTGACAACTGAGAAGGCTACCACTTTGGAAGCTACCCAGCAAATCACAGATATTTCCAATTCTTTTCCCAAATTTCTGAGATAGGCTAATGTGGGGTTAACTTTATCCACAGGCAAAGAATTTCGTCTTTATCTTTGGTTTCTGAGAAAGTGATAACCTCTCAAGCAAGCACTCTACTTGCTCCAGTGCCTTCAGCGTCTTTGGAGAGGACGCCAGACCACACCTAAAGGTTTCTGATTCAAGTGGGTGGGGGGCTGGCTAAGCCAGAAAGTCATACTGTCTTCCTAGTAGCAACCAGGTGAGGTCCTGATAAACCACCTGCGGAGGGAGGGGCTGCCAGAAAGCTTTATTAAACAAAATTATCCCAATGTTAGGAGCTCTGGTAGCGTAGTGGTTACGAATCGGGATGCTAACCTCAAGGTCGGCAGTTCAAGTCTACCAGCTGTTCTGCAGGAGAAAGATAAGGCTTTCAGCTCCCGTGAAGATTTACAGCCTCGGAAACCCTGTACAGGGTCACTATGCATCGGAACCGACTCCACGGCACATAACAACAACATGAGTTGGAACCGACTCAATGGCACAAAACACGAACTCAAAGCATGTTCCTTTTTAAATATCCTTTGAATATGATTCCAACCCACAGAAACAGCTGGGGGGTTTCTAAGGCTGTAAATCTTTACAGCAGCAGACAGCGTCATCTTTCTCCCACAGAGCAGCTGGTGAGTTTGAACCCTTGACTTTATGGTTAGCAGTCCACTGTGCCACCAGGATTCCTCATCCTGCCTAAGTCACCAGATTCCCTCAATACCTCTCCCTTGCCAGATATCCTTTAAGCATCTGAGCCAAATCCTAGTTCTACTCTGGCTCAAAACCTCAAGTTTTCATTTCAAGTAACAGTGGAAGCCGTACTCTGTCCCTTCCTCACCCGACACCAGCCTCAGCCTCAGAACGATCCCACAACCGTCCATCATGTCCTCCCAGCTGGCTTCACTGGCCTGCACCCCGTTGGCTTCTCTGCAGTGACGGCTACTCTGCCCTCCTCCTTGAACATTTAACACTCCGGCATTCCCATTCCCTCCTGCTCTGATCTACTTTTCACTCCTCCTTTTTTAACATACTGTAAAATTGCCAGGGTCATAGTTCTCAGTGGGCTTCAAAAAACATGTGGGGAAATTTTTCTTAAAGATACTGTGATTTTTCCAGGAACGTCTTCAAAGCCCCCTCATATCGACAGTATCTGTCTGGCCCCTTGAAATGTCAAGTCCATGGAGGAAGGGGCTGTCATGTGTTTGCTCACAAAAGTAACTCAGGAACAGAAAACCAACCAACCCATTTTCTGCATTCAGTAAGTGCTCGTTGATTTAGTATGGGGAGTCCTGGGGTGGTATTAGGGTAAGCACTGGACTGCTAACCTAAAGGCTGGCTGCCTTCATCCCTGAATCCTTTCACCCCAGTGAACAGCCAGATTCAGGAAAAGTGGTTCAGTCCAGAGACAGAGTTTAGTTTAGGAAAAGATCAGAGAAAGAAACCAGTTCATTAAACTCCGTGCATATAGTCCTGGGCAGCCTTTTCTAGCTGTCCTGCTCTGACTGGACTCCCGGTGTGACGCCGTAGGATCAGCACTGGGCTGCTAACCACAATGTCAGCAGTTCAAACCCACCAACCACTCCTCAGAAACCCTATACAGGGTCACTGGGAGTTGGAACTGACTCGATAGTACACAAAAGTATCATGTTCGGATTAGTTGATGTTTTTCAAAGTAGCTTTTGAGAAAATAGATAAAGACAACAAGACCAATAACGGTAATCTTTTATTAACTACAGGAGCCCGAGTGGCACAGGAGGTTAAGTACTGAGCTAAAACCAAAGATCAATGGTTCAAACCCACCAGGCACACCTCAAAGAAAAAAAGATGAGGGAGTTTGTCACCATAAAGGTTTACAGTCTCGGAAACCCTGAGGAGCAGATCTAAGGGTAGGATGTTGAGTCAGAATCAACTCAGTGGCAGTGGATGACGTCTATTAAACCCACAAATGAATTTCACAGACACAATTTAAAAATATGAACTTACTATTGTTAAGTACCATCAAGTTAGTTCCCACCCATAGTGGCCCTCTATAGAGTTTTTGAGGAGCAGCTGGTGAGTTTAAACCATCGACCTTGTGGTTCAAACCAACTTTACATTCCAGCTCATTAACCCACAGCACCATGTTTTTATCAGTTCATTAATGCTGCTGCTACTAGTGGTGGTTATGTGCCATGGAGTCGGTTCCGACTCATAGCGATCGTGCATAGCATTTCTGAGGCTGTAAATTTTTACAGGAGCAGAAAGCCTCATCTTTCTCCCGGCTGGTGGCTTCCCGCTGCTGACCCTGAGGTTCGCAACCTCAAGACTCGTAATCACTACGCTACCAGAGCTCCTTGAAGTTCATTACTAGGTTACTAAAAATATGGTAAAAATGGCTACCTCTAGATAATGAGAGCCACTGAGAAAAACTCTTGCAGGTGCAGATTTGATAGGGATAAATATGTCAAATATTTCATTTTCAGCCAACAGCATGGGAAATATATGGAGATTTTGTGTTTTGTTTTTGAATTGTTGTTGTTAAGTGCCATTGAGTTGGTTCCGACCCATAGCGACCCTGAACAGGGTTTCCAAGGCTGTAAATCTTTACTGGAGGAGAAAGCCCTATCTTTCTCCCACGGAGCAGCTGGTAGTTTCGAACTGCTGACCTTGCGCTACCAGAGCTCCTTTTGTTTTTGAATGGGCACATTTAAATCAAAACGGCTAATGATTCTGTGAGCCCCCTAACGTATGTGTATTTGCTGCTGTTAAGTGCTGTGGAGCCAGTCATCTGGGCTTAGGGTTTCCAAGGAGTGGCTAGTGGGTTAGAAGCACTGACCTTGCAGTCAGCAGTGCTTCTCCTACGGCGCCACCCCAGAACTCCACGTATGTACATATGATGTATAAACACATACACTCCTGGGTCTGGCGCTGCAGAATACACACTGGACTGGACTGTTATCTGGTCCCGCCTGACAACATGTCCTAAGTACATGAGACGAAGCCTGGCCACCCTCACTTCTGACGAGCGTCTGGATCTATTTCTTCCCAGACAGATCTGTTCATTCTTCTGGCAGTCCACCACGGTAGGTTTCATATTCGTCACCAGTATCATAATCCAAAGGTATCAACTCTTCTTTGGTCTTCTTTCTTCACTGTTGTTCAGCTTTCATATGCATGTGAAGCAACTGAAAATACCATGGCTTGGGTAAGTGCACTTTTGTCCACAAAATAACATCTTTGCTTTTTAACCCTTTCAAGTGGTCTTTTGCAGCCTATCTGTCCAATGCAGCATGTCATAGGACTTCCTGACAGCCGAGTCTATGGGCATGGATGTGGATCCAAGCCAAATGAAACCCTGGACAACTGCAATCTCTTCTCTTTGCCTCGTTTACTGGTACAGTGTTAGGGATTTTTGTTTTAGATGCAATCCATACCAAAGACTATTCTTTGATCTTCATCAGTTAAAAATTACTTCAAGTCCTCTCCCCTTACAACACGTAAGGTTGTGTCCTCTGCTTGTCACAGCTTGTTCATGAGTCTTCCTCCAATCCTCATGCCATGTTCTCCTTCATATAGACGAGCTTCTCTGATGATTCACTCAGTGTACAGACTGAATAAATATGGTGAAAGGAAACGACCCTAACACAATTCTTTGCTGATTTTAAACCATTCAGCATCTCCCTGTTCTGTTCTAACGACTGCCTCTTGCTTCCTCATGAGTACAAATAAGTATCCTGGAACTCCCATTCTTTGGAATATTATCCTTAGTTTATTACGATCCACACAGTCAAATGCCTTTGCAGAGGCAATGAAATACAAGTAGACATCCTTTCTGGTAACCTCTGTTTCAGCCAAGATCTATCTGACATCAGCAATGATATCCCATGTTCCACGTCCCCTTCTGAATCCAGCTTGGATGTCTGGCAGTTCCTTAGCTGTACTGACAACAGCCGTTATTGGTAAACAAAGGGAAAGGGAAACATGTGAGAGACTATTTACCTAGATGAAGACTGTGTCTGGATAGGTATCTAAAGAACTGGAGTGCTGGTGTGGCATTGCAGGTTAATACGCTCGACTGTAAAGTCAGTCTGAACCGCAAGGTCGGCAGTTCAAGCCCACCAGCCGCTCCTCAAAAACCTTACACAGGGTCGCTATGAGTCAAAACCGACTCAACAGCACTTAACAACAACAACCTAATCAACTAGAGAGCTGTCTTTAGAGAGGGGAATCAGAGAACTGAGGAGGGAAGGAGACTACTGTGCACCTTTGAGCTATTTACATTTGTATTTGTGCATTGTGGCACAAAGAATTGACTTATCTCTCCTAGCCATGGTCTTTGTTGTTGTTGTTGTTGTTATGTGCCATCGAGTCCCATTGTAACTCCCACCAAATAACTGCGTGGGACCATGCACACAGAACGTATGGGACTCTAATTGCTGGGTGGAGTACTTCTGTCGTCCCACTCGGTTTAAAAGGAGTCAGCTCACAAGCAGGAACCATCAAGAAAGAGCATGAGCACAGTGCAAGACCCCTGTTTGGGAAAGTGATGGCAGCAGAGGCAGCGAGAGGCCTGGAGAGAGAGAAAGGCTCCTGGCCCATGGACTATGTGAGGCTGTGTGCCTTCGAACCAGACGCTGGCTGCCTTGTTATAGGGGCTGCCTGTTGGGCATTTATGCCCAGTGCTAGAGGAGCTTTGTAACGTTAGCCTGAGCAGGACGAGCCCAGGAGCCACAGGTCTAAGAAGAGGCCCTCCTGGCCAGAGAACTGCTGTAGCGTGAGTTGTCCCTGATCCTGAATTGTACCCTGTTCACTGCCCTAATAAACCCCCTAAATCATGAGCATTGTAGGAGAATTCTGGGCAGCCCAGCAGAGAAGTGGCATGGCGGGGGAGGAGTGGCTGGGGTCACAGTTGATAAGGGTGGAGGGTGGATGCACGGCTGACCTCTACCTCACAGGATCAGCCTTGGGCTGGTTCTGACTTTGAGTCTCCTTCTTCTGTAGTTAGAGGGGGGCTTAGCTACCACCTCCACACCTTTTTTTTTTTTTTGCATTATGTATACATTACCAGCATACTATTCCTATTTTTCTTAAGCTAGGATTACTTGTTTTTAACACGTAAAAATAAAATTAGAAAAGTAATTATTATAATTGTCCTAACAGATATAATTACAACAACAACAACAACAAAAGCAAGACCAATTTTTTTCACGGATGAGAACTATAGCAAAACCTTTGAAAAGCCAGGAGCTGTGTAAGGTACAAATTGTCTGAGAAGCAAAGTTCAAATATTTTCCACTAAAATGAGCAACAAAATAGTTTGGGAGCTGCACTATGTCAAAGGCAGAAACCTTGCAAGACCTGGAAACGCAGGGCAGTTCTATGGCGTTCCAGGTCTTGCCGGTTCCCAGCTGTGTTAGCTACAAAGTCAGTGAACGCACAGCACAGATGAGCACACCTTTACGTACTGTAACATTAAAGCCAAAGCTTTTACAAGTTGTGTGTGTTGGGGGGGAGGGAGGAGACACTGTAAAGATGAAACATGGCATCGGTTGTTTTCTAGAAAATCATCTTAGAGCTGAAGAGTTTGAGAGGTACGCCATTCAGTTTGGACAGATGAAGAAATGTACTTTCACAAGAATTAGTGATTAGGACAAAGTTATTTTATAAAAGAGCACGAACAACAAAATATCGGGACTGGCAATCAAGTGCTAATTCCTAAATACTGAGAAGGAAACACACATACTACAGGGATTGATTTGCTAACAAATCAATCTAAGGTAACAGTATCATTTGTTAATCATGTTCCATTTCGCTCTAGTTTGGGCTCATTTGACCATATAAACAACATAGAAAGTTAATACGGAAAAACAAATGTAAGCAATTCTGCTACAAAATCCCTATTTGTATGTAACATGTAAGAAGACTTCACAAAGCTCGTGGAAAACCCAAGTGGAAAGACAATGGCATTTTTCCACAAACTTTTTGTACGTGTGTATTGTGACACAATGAATTGATTTATCTATCTCTGGCAGCCATAGGCTTGTATGTACTTAGAGAAGATCTAAAAACACAAAACACAATTCATGACTGTTGTAACGGCTGGCAAGTTGATTCCAACCCCTGGTGACTCACACGTGCAGAGGACAAGTGCTCTACAGGGATTTGAAGTCCTGGTGTGGCGCAGGGGGCTAATGCGTCAGACTGCAAAGACGTCTGTACTGCAAGGTCAGTGGTTCAAGCTCATCAGCTGCTCCTTGGAAACCCTGTACAGGGTTGCTATGGGTCGGAATCAACTAGACGGTACTTAACAACAACAACAACAACCTTTCAGAAGCAGATCACCAGACCTATCTTCCAAAGTGCCTCTGAGTGGGTTCAAACCAGCAACCTTTCAGCGACTCAAGCACTTAGCTGCCTAAGCCAACCAAGGACTCCTTGTTGTTTTAGGGTCGCCAATTTGGTTCCGACTCATAGCAACCCTGTACAGGCTCTCCTAGGCTTTCAATCTCTGTAGGAAGAAGAAAGTGTCATCTGTCTTCCACAGAGCAGCTGGTGGCTCCGACAGCTTACCCTGTGTCCGCAGTCCAGTGCTCATCCTATGGACTCACCAATGATTAACTCTGGACAGCAAGATGAGAAGACTGGTATGCTTTGACTTGACACACTGTGGTCCTTGCAAAAAAACAGCACTGGCCATACGCAACATCCGACCTCCACTGCTTCATAACAAGGAGCCAAGAATCAAATTCGGCATCATCCCAAGGCCAACTCCTATAACCACGAGACTAGACATGCCTCCACTCTCCAATCTTCCTTACTAATTCCTATGCCAGCCATCCTTCTCTACTGGACTTGATAATCCCTTGCAGTGGTCACACAGAACTCACAGGTTTGTTAGGGGAGTTAACAATTTAGGACTCAGGGTTAGGAATGATTAGGACAAACTCCAGTCTGCTGTGTTTTCAGACAGGGCTTTCTCTGACCCTCAGCCTCTTGGTCTGGCCTCTGCCCTGTTCGACAATGCTACAAAGTTCTTTTATTGTGGTTGTGAAGTACTACTGAGTTAGTCCTGACTCAAAGCGACCCTGTATAGGGTTTCCAAGAAGTGACTGGTGGGTTTGAACTGCCAACCTTGCGATAAGCAGTCCAGTGCTTAGCCTACAGTGCTACACCAAAGCTCGTTTGTTGTTGTTAAAGTGTTGTGAAGTCCACTGAACCTCAGAGCGATCTAGTATAGGTTTTTCCAAGGAGGGGCTGGTGGTTTGAACTGCCAACTTTGTGGTTAACAGTCTAGTACCCACAGCGCTAATGCCCAAAGGCCATTCTACTCGGCTCTAAGCCTTCACCCTAAGGTGCTCCGCTTGAGGCTCCCCAGTTAACTGCCTGGAGCCGCTCCACTCTGCAGCCAGGTCTCCTGCCCAGAAACACTGTGCTGTACTTGCTCTGTGGGCCAGGAAACTCACCAATGTTCTACCTCTGGGTTCTGCTGCGAAGTTCAGTGAATGGGGACCTCGAAGTCCAAAGGACACACTTCTTTTTTAACAGTGGTGGTGATGTGCCATGGAGTCGGTTCCGACTCACAGTGATCCTGTACAGGCTTTCCGAGGCTGTAAATCTTTATGAGAGCAGAAAGCCTCATCTTTCTTCCACGGAACACCCGGTAGTTTCGAACTGCTGACCATGAGATTAACAGCCCAATTTGTAACCACTACACTATCCGAGCTTCTGCGATCGCACATTTTAAACCCACAGTAGAGCAAAACCGATCACGCCCCTCAAAAGATTTCCAGGTTTTTAAAATTACAATTAACCCTGTTCACAATCACGCACACCTGAATCCTATCACCCTTTCAGTATCTTTCCCCGCCCTCACTTACCCAGATCCGTCAGGGTTAAGGGTCACTTGACAGGAGTTACAGAGACTATAGCTAGGAGACTCATACTAGATAATCCACAGCACTCAAAAAATGCAATTATGGCTTTTATAATGAATAAGTTAAATTAAACTTAAATAGATGGATGAAAATCCAATATTCAAACCAATCAGTCCTTACAATCCTAGCATTTATTTTCAAGTGCCATTTCCTGGTGTGGCGCTGTGGGTTAATGCGCCAGACTGCAAAGCCGTTTGAACTGCAAGGTCGGCGGTTCAAGCTCACCAGCTGCTCCTCAGAAACCCTATACAGGGTTGCTATGGGTCGGAACCAACTCGACGGCACTTCGTGTAACAACTAGAAGTGTCCACAGCTTTGTACACAGGAAGGCTAATGACAGCTGCTCCACAATAAAACGGATCTCACTTTTCCAAGATGAAAAACCAGAAACTCGGCAATTCAAAGGAATTCATGACACAAATCAACTTGATTGACCATTGACGAAATGCTGCTTGCTGAGTGAAGAAGCAGGCAACCCCTACACAAGATTTGTTCTAGAATGTTGTGAAGTGCCCTTGAGTCAGTCCTGATGCATAACAACACCGTATTTCCAAGGAGAGGCTGCTGGGTTTGAACCACTAACCCTGTGGTTACCAGTACAGTGCTGACCCTACCATGCTACACCAGGACTCCTTTTCTAGAACAGTAGTCCACAAAGCACTAGTCTTTAAAACTTGCACACATTAACTTACGCCCTAAAGTCATTTGAAAAAAAAAAAAAAAAGAACATGGGAACTTGGTGGCTGTGTGGGTTAGGCGTGGGAGACAGCCAAGGCAGTCTGTTTCAGTATAGAGTCCGTCTTGGGAACCCTACCCAGGATCCCTGTGTATCAGCAACGACTCGTGGCAGTGGGTTTGGGGTTTGGGTAAGGTAGACAAAAAACACCACCATTTGGCAAGGTTGAGTTCACTCAGCTCTCTTGCCATCACTGCCTACACAGAGTTTCTGCCAAGGGCAATAAAGGGAGAAGCCTCATTGTTTGAACTTTCCTGCTTCTCCTTCTGAATTGCAACGCTTTCCTCCTCATCTAGTAAATCCTAACTTATCTGAGCCTGTGTCTTTATCTACAGAAAGAGCCAATCCCTCAAAGTAGCTGTAGAATTCCAGGGGGGCTTGAATTCCATGACGGGGGCTTCAAACCAAAAGAGAAAAGAATTTCTCCATGAACTTTGCAGCTCCCCTGGCAGAATATTCTTCAAGTGCCAAAAGTGATAAAGATGTGAAATAAAGGAGCGGTTTCCAGGGCCTGAGAGTGGAGGGTTATCAAAAGTCAACACACCAGGATGTTAAAACGGTTCTTTCTCTTTCTTAACTGTGGTGGTGGGTACATCAACCGCCACAAGTGGTAAACTACACAGAACTAAACACACACATACACACACAAGAACAAATAAGGCTGGGAACTTGGGATAAGCTACATAGAGTGTATTAATCGATGCTGGTGGTGATCTTTTGTAGAATTAGCCAAGATGTTACCGTTGGGGACACTGGGGAATGGTACACGAGATCTCGCTGTTATTATTTCTTACAACAGCATATGGCATACACAACAATTATCTCAAAATAAAACGTTCATTTTAAAAGACGGGGCAGGAGAAGCCTACAAGAGGTACAAGTGTTCTGTTGGGGGCCGTCAGTTATCTGTAGAGAGGACCCTTGCAAATGCACCATTGTGACAAGCCCTAGACTTCTGACCTTCATCTCCCCTGGACTATGTTAGCTGAGCGGCAGCCCTGGTGGTGCAGTGGGTTAGGCACCGGGCCGTGAACCACAAAGTCAGCAGTTCAAATGTACCAGCTGCTCCGCGAGAGAAAGATGAGGCGTTCCGCTCTGGTAACGATTCTCTTGTGGTTGGTTTAGTGCTGTTGAATCAGTTCTAACTCATAGCAAACCCGGGTAAGATTTTCACAGAACCGCTGGGTGAGTTTGAACCACCAACCTTACGTCCCAATGCTTTCTCCCACGGTGCCACAGTAAAGAGTCACAGCCTCGGAAACCCTCGACAGGGTCCTTGCGAGTTGGAACGGACTCCACAGCAGCAACACCATTTTATACACGTGCTCATCTGTGTTCCCCGCCAGAATGGAAACTCCACTCACGCAGAACTGTTTTGTTCACTCTTGTGTCTCTATGGTCTAGAGCAAAGCATGTCATCTTGCAAACTGTACGTTTGTTGTTGCTGTTGTTAAGTGCCGTAGAGTCAGCTCCAACTCACAGCAATCCTGTAAAAGGTTTCCGAAGAGCAGCTGGGTGGGTTAGAACCACCTGCCATACGGTTCTCAGTCCCGTGCTGATCCTATAGCACCACCCCAAGAGTTAAGAGAGTGGGATGAAAAGAACGACCAAGTCTCTTTCATCCACTTTGTGCATGACCCAATCAAATGTTTCAACCTCAACCAACTTCACTAAAATCCCCAGGACTCTGTCCTGTGCACTGATGATTCAGGTGGGAGGGGTTAAATGGCTAATCCTGCTCAAACTGTTTGCCACACATATTCTAGATTACGGCGGTCTAAGCTCTGGTAGCGTAGTGGTTACGAATCAGGCTGCGAACCTTAAGGTCAGCGGTTTGAAACTACCAGCTGCTCCGCGGGAGAAAGATGAGGCTTTCTACTCCCGTAAAGATTTACACCCTCGGAAACCCTGTACAGGGTCTCTATGGGTCGGAACCGACTCGACGGCACTTAACAACAACAACCCAATTTCAAGGAACTCTGGTAGCATAGTGGTTCCAAATCAGGCTGCTAACCTCAGGGTAAGCAGTTCAAAACTACCAGCTGTTCCGCGGGAGAAAGATGAGGCTTTCTGCTCCCATAAAGATTGACAGCCTCAGGAAACCCTGTCCACATAACAACAACCCAATTTCAAGTTAGCCATTTTGTGGCACGGTTCCCCTACACTGAAACAGGCTTCCACAATTCAATGCTTTGATGCTATTTTATTGGTCTGGAAAGTATGCTCTCAAACATTTGAAGAGGAAAGAAAATACAGGAATTAATTATATTTAATAATGAGCCCTGGTATAGAGCTATAAGATAAGCACTGGACTGGTAGCCACAGGTCTGCAGTTCAAACCCAGCAGTCACTCTTGGAAACCCTATACAGGGTCCCTATGAGTCAGAATCGACTCGACGACACACAACATCAGTAACTGAGAACATACTATTTATCAGGCAACGTGCTGACATGTCACATGCAAGCCTCATGCCAACTCAGGGGTCCCCAGGGCTAAAGAGTTGATCCTAACTTCTAACTGCTCCCTGGGGTTTCTGAGGCTTCAGTAATTCCTTACTTGGAGCCCTGGTGTGGTGCTGTGGGTTAATGCGCCAGACTGCAAAGCAAGGTTGGTGGTTCCAGCTCACAAGCTGCTCCTCGGAAACCCTACGCAGGGTCGCTATGGGTCGGAATCAACTCGAAGGCACTCATCTTCCTCCCACAGAGCAGCTGGGGGGTTCCAATCACCCACCTTTTGGTTAACAGCCAACTCTGAAACTGGTACTACAAGTATACTCACGTTCAAGATGAGAAAAACCGAGGCTTAAACGATAAAAAAAAAAAAAATGCCCAGAGTCACAGAGCTAATACGTAAGAGAGTCAGGATCTCATCTCAGATACACCTTAGTCCAAAGACTTCATCGCTACCGACATTACTAGAACTAAAAATATAATACTTAGTGGTGGGTGCTGTTAGGTGCCGTTGAGTCAGTACCAACTCATAGCAACCCTATCTATGCACAACAGAACAAAACACTGCCCAGTCCTGCTCCAATCTCATAGCCACTGCAATACTTGGGGCTCGCTGTTGCTGCCACTGGGCCAATCCATATAGTGGGGGTCTTCCTCTTTTTCGCTGACCCTCCACTTTCCCAAACATGATGTCCTTCTTCAGGGACTGGTCCCTGCTGATAATATGCCCCATGTGCAAGGGATGAAATCTGGCCATCCTGGCTTCCAAGGAGCACTTTGGCTGTACTTCCTAACACAGATTGGTTTCTTCTTCTGGCAGTCCATGGCACTTTTTAATACATTAATAACTAGTGTCAAAATATAACACAAAGTTGGGTATAATAAAACCTATTGGGGTTCAAATAAAACAACATACATACAGAGAACCCTAAGACCATCAAGGGAGAAGAGCACAAGCAGAATGTGGGACTCTATCCAGAAAAGCAGCGACACCAGAGATGGAGACAGAGATGAGGAGACGGAGAAAGGAAGTAGGTGAGGACTCTAGACATGGAAAGAGAAAGGCTGTGTGCTGGAGGCCCTCAGGAGGCAGGCTTGCAGAATGTGCCCTTTGATTGTTTAAATGATCTTGTGTTTTTGTGTACATCACCCACCCCCATTTAAAAAAAAGAGGAAATGGAAGCAAATACTGGTGAATGATGATGCACAGAGGAGACTGGAATCATTGCAATGCAACAATGGTGTAAAACCGATGTTCTCCCATGTAAACTATCAATCAATTCACAATAAAACCTTACATTAAAAAATACATAAAATACAAAATATTGGCATAATAGAAATTTAGCTACTAAAAATTAACCAGTTTGAAAGGTCTACCTAATGAAAAATATCAGAATGGCATCACAAAAATGTCAAGAATCCAACATTAAACTGAGCCCAAATCAAACCAGTTTTCAGCCTTAGAAGGCCCCAAGTTGGACAGAGACCTGAGATGTTAGAAACAAACTTTCATATGCTTTGTTATGTAACCTCTAGCTCCCAAGCCAGGAGCATGCTAGAACAAGGCTGCTAACATAATACCAGGCGCCCACAATACATGGGAAGTGAGAACATGGATACACTGTATCCATAAAAAGATTTACAACAGACAAAGAAAAAAGCCTGGTTCCCTTCTTACAAGGTTGAAATATTACAACCAAGTGGAGTGAGAAGAAAAAGCCTGGAGTCTCAGTGTCTCCTGCTTGGCAAGTGGTGGTGGTGGTTATGTGCCGTGGAGTCGGTTCCTATTCACAGCGACCCTAAACAGGGTTTCCGAGGCTGTGAATCTTTACAGGAGCAGAAAGACTCATCTTTCGAGGTAGCTTTTTGTCTTGCATTTCCTCCAAGGTGTGCTTGGACAAACAATTCTAAACCCCAGCAAGACAATTCAGCCCGAGGAAAGAACCAACACCCTGGTCCAAAACTCAGGGGCAGGCAAGTAAGTCACCCAGTGAATCGACAAGAAATTTTGCTTCTATCAAAAGACAGCTCTATTCAGGTCAAAAATACCCTTTAAGGAAAGTCCGAAATATTTATTTCTATATAAAATCTTTTTGTGTGTGTCTTATTTGTTTTTCACGTTGGCAACTAATTCCATGAAAACCCACACACATAAATTAAAGACCCAAAATGATGCCTTTTTACCTACTGTTGTTAAGTGTTGTCGAGTCGATTCCGACTCGTGGTAACCCAGTATAGGATTTCCGGGGAGCTACTGGTGGGTTTGAACCTTCAACTTTGCACTTAGCCATGCAGAGCTTATCGTACAGCGCGCCAAAGCCAGGACTCCATTTCAGAATGGCTAAAATTAGAAAATCAGATAGAACAAGTGTTGGTGAGAAGTAGGAACAGCTAGAGGCAGTGTAGCTGTGGAAGGTGCAGTCCCAGAGGAAAAGGCTGGGCTTCAGCGCAGAAGTCTGAGCATGCGCGTGCCTAAGCCACAGCTAGGTGAGCCAACAGAAATGGAACATGTTCACCAAAAACACACATTCACAACCGTGTTCTCCTTAACAAACAAAACTTGCTCACAAACAGTAAAACAGGAACATCTAATGGGGTCTACTCAAGGGGGTTTCCAAAACTTCATGGTAAAACGGAATTAAAAGATCATTTTCTCACAGCTTTCTGAAGCTTCCTCAGACAGTGGAACAGCAGACAGAAATGAGATGAAAGACAATATTCCTACACCATGAATGGATTCCAAACAGTGTTGAAAGAAGTTCACTAAAGAACACATACCACATGATCCCATTTCTAGACATCTCACACTCATCTCTAATATCTAAATATAGTAGTAACATGGGAAAGCATAAAGACTGGGCCCTCACCCTGGTTACGGTCTACAAGGGGAGTGGGCTTCAAAAAAGTTCATGGAAAAATGGAATTAAAAGATAATGGAGTTTTCCCATGACCTTCATATTTCCTCATCTGAGTGTTACGCTAGTTGCTTGGTACGTGTTTATCCTGTGAAAATTCCAGAAACTTACGATTTGCAACCTTTTCTCTACATCCACAAAAAAAATTCCAGGAAGATTAAACAAGATCCTTGGGCAGGTAGAGCCAACATATTCGAGTTAACAAATTTATGACCTCTCTGCTTAAGACATACAGGTATGTAGTCTTCCACAGTTATAGAAGAGCAAAACTTAAGGAGAGCAATAAAACTCTCTCTGATACAACATGTAAGAACAACAAGTAACAAAATGTCCATTTCTTCTAACAGCCCTGCTTCTTAGGGTGTGTGGTCTATTTCTCACTGCCTTAGAGGCTTCATTACCAGATGAATCAAGCCAGTTTCAAGGACTGCAAACAGGCGCTCACTCAGAGGTACACTGACAGGGAACCCTGGGATCCCTGCAGCAGTCTAAGGCTGTGCTGCCAAGTGCCCCGAGGAGTCCCCAGAGAGAGGAGGGGAGCCTCAGGCTCCATCCACCCAAATTCCTAAGTTAACCTGTTTCACCTGGTAACCTCAAAGGACTCAATAGCCATCTTAAAATGCTATTTTGAGTACTACCTGATGGTTGGGCAGTGGGTTAAGCTTTGGGCTGCAAGCCGCAAGGTCCGTAGTTCAAACCCACCAGCCACTCCATAGGAGAAATACAAGTTTGAAGCAGTCTGTTCCCAAACAGACTCTGTCCTGTGTTATTGTTATTAAGTGCCATGGAGTCGGTTCCTACTCACAGTGATCCTGTATAGATAGATAGGGTTTCTAAGAAGTGACTGGTGGGTTTGAACCACCAACCATATGCTGTTGTTAAGTGCTATCCAGCTGGTTATGACTCACAGCGACTTTAAGTCGGAGCCTACTCCCAGACATGTCTTTCCTTTCCAGAGACACGGAGGACTGGGTGCCACCTTGGAGTCATTACTGGTCTTCCCCTCCCACCTAAAATGCTGGCCTTCACCTCTCCTCTTCACCTGTGTCGCTCATCCCAGTTTTCATGTTCTGCCTCCGATCATGACCTACTGTGTTCACTAGGAAAGCCTTGAAAGATCACATTGTAAATCAAATGGCAGCCTTTCTATTAGAGTGCTTCTTTATGTGAATCAACAAACTATGTTAGTCTTACTCTCAAATTTATTTGAGTCCTACGGTAAAGGTACAGATCCATCAAAAGTTTACCCTGAAGATTGTAATCACTGCAATGAAACCATGGTGTAAAACGGATGCTCACCCATGTAACTATCACTCAATTCACAATAAAAACTTTTAAAAAGTTTACCCTAAAAGTGCAAAGCTGCTGCTGCGAAGTTGACACCACACTTGTCACACTGTTTTACAAAACACCTCAAGTTACAAATTAATCTTTTTCAGCTTATCAGCCTTACCAAATGTATCAATACTACCATCAGTCAAGCCACTACTGTAAAATATATATATAGAATCAAAGCACACAAGTTGTTGTTGTTGTTGTTAAGTGCCATCGAGTCGGGTCCGACCCATAGCGACCCTGTACAGGGTTTCCGAAACTCCTGCTAACTTGATTTACATAAACACACACACATGCATGAACAGGCACACACACACCTGTTCTCAATGCCCAGGTTAAGCTACCCATCAAAATATTTGAAGATCAAAGAGCTGTTTAGACTTCCTGAGGAAGAAGGACTTCCTCGTTTGGATTGGAAACGGTCAACTTCACTCAGAAAGGAAACAGCTGGCACGTGTAGGCTCCTTCCTTGTGGGCACCTCTCCACGAGCTAGATCAGACTGGCACTAGTCATTACACACCCCTGACACTCACATCTAGAAAGGGACAAGTCTGTCCTAAGTCAAGCCACCAACTGCACTGAGATATTGGAACAGACGTGCTCTGTGGTCCCCAAGATGCACCTGACACGCTTTCAGTGCATCAGGTTAAGTGTGGGTGAGACAAAGTTGCACAAGCTCAGACCCCCAATTGACGCTAAAACCTATTCTAGCTTGGGGGGCGGGGAGAACCACCAGGGGGCTTCCAGAACACGAATGGTTTGCGTCCTCCACCTTTTTGAAGCTCCCTGATGCGTTGCAAAGCAACCTCATGCAAGTCCTGCTGGACACTCCCCAGTGAACCCGGGCACCGTCTTAGAGCACCCAGTTCTACTCCTAAATCCTTAGAAAACACTCCCTAACTAGGAAACCCTTCAACCACGGCCTTCCTCAAACTTTTTCCCTTGGGCCCGACCCCGACCCCCACCCAGCCACTCCGCCGAGCCCGGAGCGCCCACTCTGCAGGTCCCGCACCACCCGGGCGCGCATCACCCATGTGCCTGCAAACCCGGCCCCTTTCCACACCCCCCGGAAACGACACCCCCTTCCACGCTCCCGGCTCGCCACAGCCCATCCCCCGGCCTCCCTCCCCGCCCCCACCCCATCGCCCCGGTCCACCCACCCGCGCTCCCGGGCACCCAGCTCCGCTCCGCTCCCCGCCGGGGAGACGCAGCAGGAAGCGGGGCGGCGGGCTCGGGCCGGGCCTAGGCCTCTGGACGGCCGGGCCCGGGCCGCACTCACTTGCCAGCCGCGCTCCGTCTAGTCCCGCGCCGCTGGCGCCTCCTCCAGCGCCGGCGGAG
>NW_006408523.1:2861991-2864258 GCF_000296735.1 Chrysochloris asiatica | reverse complement strand
GGGGAGGGCCGAGGGGGGCGGTTTATTTTTAAATTCTGCCTCCACTAGCTCGCTCGCGCTCTGCTTCCTCGGACTTGTTTATTCCATTTTCCTCTTCCGGAGCCGGCCGTCGCCGCTGCGCCTGCGCGCGGGGGGCGCGGGGGCTTGTGGGTAGCGGGAGCGCCCGGAGGAAGCCGGGCCGGGCTTGGGCGCTCGCGGAACCTCCCGGAGTCAACGGCGGTTCGAGGGGCGCTGCAGACCTGGGTCGGGCTGGTGAAGCGCTCGCGAGCTCCAATACATCGGGGTTGAGGGGCGGGGGTAATGATTTTCTTCTTCCTTGATAAAGCCGGAAGTCTCTTTCTAATGGGGAAGATACCATGAACAGAAAGTTAACACGTCCTTTTGAGGGGGTGCACCTGGGGACGGTGCTCTGGGAGCGTAGTGGTTACGAATCGGGCTGTGAACCTCAAGATCAGCAGTTCGAAACTACCAGCTGTTCCATGGGAGAACAATGATGTTTTCTGCTCCCGTAAAGATTTACAGCCTCGGAAACCCTGTACAAGGTCACTATGAGTCGCAACTGACTCCACATCACATAACCAACACCACTAGTAGCTGGGGACGGGAGCACGGTGGCTCCATTTGATAAGCACTGGACTGCGAGCCACAAGGTCCGGGGTTCGAGCCCGCCAGCCGCTCCGCGGGAAAACGATGACGCTTTCTGCTCCGTTCCATACGAGGTTGTTATGAGTTGGAACCAACTCGACTGCACAACAGCCGGACTCTAGCTGGAGAAGAATGCCATCTGGGGTGCCTGTCCCCACTTCCTCTCCCTCATCCTTGGTTTACCTCCTCCTCTCTTGCCTTCCCCACGACTAGGGTGCTCACCTGAACTTCCTGAGCCGTTGCCAAAGAACCGAGCCAAAAAAAAATAATGTGGATCTAGACAAATCCCCTGCTCGGTCCAGCACCTGTTTTCTCAGCTTCTGTATCACGCACGGCCCTCGGCAAATTATTTTCAGAAATAAGATGCCACCTGGCAACAGCACTGCCTAGCAAGCGCCGGAAGATTTCATTTCTGAATACACTCGGCTGCTTTTCTCCATCCAGGCTCATCCGGATTGGGAATTCCTTTTTAAAATATCGTTTTCCCCCCTCAGCGACCTTTGAGACTTTGCTCTACTATATTAACAAAAGGGGTCCTGGTGTGGCGCAGCAGGACAAGCACTGGACTCCTAACCACAAAGTCGGTGGTTCAAACCCACCAGTCAGTCCTCGGAAACTCGATACAGGGTCACTAGGAGTCAGAACCAATTAGAAGGCACTTAACAACAACACTACTTTAAAAATAAAGCTTTAGTATTTCAAAAAATTGCTAGGAAGGAAAATGGTAATTTTCACATGTGAGGTTTTTTTCTTTGGAAAGTATTTCATTTGGGAAGGGGGAGGTGGTGTTGGCAACCATTGAAGGAATAATGTCTAACAGAAGGTCAGGTCAAAGCAAGCGTACCACCTTCCTTACAAAGCAAAGTGGATTCCAATAGACCACACACTGGTAATTCTGGTGGCACGACTGAACTAAAGTCCAAATTCGTTTTTATGTTTAAAGTCTCTGACATGTTTATGTATTTATTCAATAGGCATTTGTTATTAAATGCCTGTTACCTCCATAGCACATGTTGCCATCTCTAAACAAACACAGATGTCTTTTGATGACTTCGAAATGAAGGTGTAATTTACTGAGAGACAACCATGGTTCAATCTATGCATGCCACTGTAAGGGTGTCTAGTAAGTCCTGTCCTAGGCTCAGAAATACAAAGACAAATAAGAGACAGTTCCCCCAAAAAAACATTCAGGTAGCCAACAAACATGAAGAAATGTTCATGAGCATTACCCATTAGAGAAATGTAAGTCAAAACAATGAGATATCATCTCACACCAGCTTTAATAGCAAAGTTAATAAAAAAAAAAATGCTGGAGAGGAGAAACTGCAACCCTCCTACATTGCTGGTGGGCTTATAAAATGGTTCAACAACTGTGGAAAATAGTGTGGCATTCCTCAGAAAGTTGGAAATAGAAATAATCGCATGATCCAGCAATCCACAAGAAGAGCCAGGATATGAGTAGATACCTGCACACCCAAGTTCATCACATCACTATTCACAATACCAAAAAGATGGAGACAGCCTAAATTCCCATCGGTGGAAGACTGGATAAACAAACTTTGGTACAACACAATAGAATACAACATTGAAGAATAACAATGTATCTCCAAAACACCTGATAA
>NW_006408523.1:2854315-2857756 GCF_000296735.1 Chrysochloris asiatica | reverse complement strand
GAGTAATTGTTATCATGACTAATTGCGACTGTCACAATTGTAAAGGTAGAAGTTATGTAACAAAAATGGGGGAGTAGTTAATCTTACATTCCAGAAACAGAGGACCCTAGGACCATCAAGGGAGAAGAGCACAAGCAGAATGTCGGACCTTATCCAGAGCAGCAGTGACACCAGAGACAGAGGCAGAGATGGGCACATGGACAGAGGGAGCAGCTGAGGACTCTAGATTCATGGGAAAAGAGGGACTGAGAGAGAGCTGGTGGCCAGGAGGCAGACTTGCAGAATGTGCCCTTTGGTGTAAATTATTATATATATCTGAGTGTTTTTTTAAAAAAAGCTAAAATGAATAGAGAGAAATACTATTAACTGATGGTACATGGAGGGGATTATAATCATTGTAATGAAACAAAGTATATGATTTGTTAAATCTAAAACTGACACTCTGCCCTGTAAACTTTCATTCAATTCACAATAAAAACTTTAAAAAAAACAAAACAAAAACTTAACTGGAGCTGGGACCACAGACGTATATACAGTCGGATGTATACGCACTTAGGCAATCAATGCCTGAACAGACATTATGTGACATACGATTGTATAACCTATTTTAAAACTGCTCCACATTCTTCAGCCTCCCATGTTAGCCTCCTACTTTGCCTTCTACTTCATGGTGGTGGTGGCTGTGGAGTCGGTTTCGACTCATAGCGACCCTGTACAGGGTTTCTGAGGCTGTAAATACACACATAAAAAGAAATCACTGTCCAATGCCATTGGGAAAGGGGTCCCTTCTATCTGTAACTAATCATTTCATTCAGTCCTTGAAATCTGGCCTGTACCATTTCCTCAGGAAACTAATTATTAGCTGTATCTTCTGACTCTCCTCTTAGTATAAAAGTATATGTCTAAAGTCACATTTAAATAGTTTCTAAGGCATCTGTGTCTATTGTGAGGCTTTGTCATAAAACACAAAAATACTAGTTTTTTAAAAAGACCCAACTAGATGGTGCCTGGTATCCCTACCAACTGCTCCGAGTGAGATTGCATTAGACGGTCCTGGATAGAGTGGAAGACAACGTGGAACAAAACTCAATATTATTTCTTAAAAAAAGACTGGGCTTACTGCTCAGAAAGAGACGGAAGAAGCCCGAAGTTATGTCCCTCAATCACCCTACAGATGTAGAAAGGAATTTGCGGCCCAATTTTTGGCCAAGCAGTAGCTAAGGCATATAGGAGGGACAACAACACTAGGAAGGTCTGCTCACCAAGGAATGGTCAATCATTTGACACCAGAAGGGCAACATTTACCTAAGGACAAAGTTGAGAAGGGATGAGAAGGTAGGTGAAATGGAAAGAGAATTCACAGGTAGGAAATGAGATGATTTGTTGCAGGGAGGGCATTGCAACCATTGAGACGAAACAAAGTGTCTGATTTGTTCAATGTAAAACTGATGATCTTGTCTGTAAACCTTCACTCAACTCACAGTATAAACTGAAAAAAAAAAAAAAAAGACTTAGTGGATGCATTTCCATTTGTAGGCTGATACAGCCAGTTTGGAGAGCAATTTGACAATATTAATAAACTGTTAAAATATCTGTGATGTGTCAACTTGTTGTTAAGGCGCCATCTGGACGGTTCATGTGTCAGCCTGGCTAGGTGATAATTCTCTGTGAAACCATCCTCCATTTTGCGATCTGATGTGAGCACCAATCAGTGGAAAGAGGCGTTCCCTTAGGGGTGTGGCCTGCATCCAATATACACAGGTGTTCCTGAAAAGTTCTCCCTCTCTCAATCCTGTATCTGACTCCTTATCCTCTGACCTCTGGTTCTTAGGATGTGAGTCAGCCTGCCATCTGACCCAGAGATTGTAGGTTTCAGCAGCTCCTACAACCCCGTGAGGCAGTAGCTGCCTACCTGATTTACCAGCTTGTTGTTGTTGTTGTTTAGTGCCGACAAGTCGGTTCCGACCCATAGTGACCCTGTATAGGGTTTCCAAGGACTGACTGGTGAGCTTGAACCACTAACCTTGCAGTTCAAACGGCTTTGCAGTCTGGCGCATTAACCCACAGCGCCACACCAGGAGTCCAGCTTAGGGTTCATTAATTCATGCAAACACATGTTAGGAGGATCCCACAGGTTAGAGACTTGCCAGCCTTTAGGATTGTGAGAGCCATTTCCTTGAACCAAATCTCTGTAAGTTTGCTGTTAGTGCTCCAGTTCATACACACACGGGTTCATTCTAAGCAAAATGTGTTTACACGTGTTTCTGCCATCCGTAGATGACTCCAGACAAGTTCTCCTAGTAGCATATTTGTCTTAGCCACATTAGGGCTATACTTTTTCCAAAACAGATTGGTTCATTCTTCTGGCAGTCCTGGCACATTCAGTAGTCTTCATTCAGAGGCAACAATTCTTCTCCAGTTTTCCTTCCTTGTCTGGCTTTCCCATGCCTATGAGGTGATTTAAAATACCATGGCTTAGATCAGGCACTGTTTTGTCTTCCAAGTGACATCTTTATTCTGCACCCTTGAAAACCCTTTGACCCACTTCTTCTCAGTCCTATAGGGTCGCTATGAGTGAGAACCACTGGATAGCAATGGATTTAGAAGTCTGATAAAGGCAAAAAGAAAACTAGACATCAGGAAGGAGTGTGAGGTTTGGAAGACGAGAGGGAAGCAGGCACGATGGCAGCTTACACACACTGTCACTGAGAGGCAAGCTTACCTTGTTGTTGCTATGAAGTGCACCCACCACCAAAACCAAACCAAACCAATCACTCATAGAGTGATTTCCGACTCATGGTGATGGGTCCTGACCCTATCTGTCCATAGGGTTTTCAAGGTGGTGTGTGACCGAGGTCACAGCACTTCCGAGTAGACTCAAAATATGAATTTTCTTATCAGTTCTCTAGTACTTAACTCTTTGTGCCACTCAGGGTTCCCCTGCCTCCAAAGGAGAATACACACTCTATGCCCATCTTTGGGTGGTCCCTACTCCCAGCTGCACCTTAGTCTTCTATTAATAGCCTATCATTTAGACGTTGTAAGGTCAATGACAATCAATGCAAATGAATGATGTTAGATAGTAGGAGAACGGGAGGAAAGAAGGTAAAATTGGTTACTATGCACAAATGCATTTAAATAAGGAAAATCAAACCAACCTGCTACCGTGGAGTCAATTCTAACTCCTAGTGATCCTCTGGGACCAAGTAGAACTACTCCGTAGAGTTTTCCAGGCTGCCATCTTGATGGAAGTTGACTTCCACATCTTGCTCCTCACTTAGCAGTTGTCCTCTTTAACCACTGAGTTGCCTTCATTCAAATCAAAAGAAGGAAGAGATAACTAACCCAATGCTCATTTCTGGAACATGGTCACATGATCAAGGGTTGTTATTGTCAGGGGCCATCGAGTCGGAACTGAGTCATAGTGACCCCATGCACAGC
>NW_006408523.1:2853409-2853945 GCF_000296735.1 Chrysochloris asiatica | reverse complement strand
TCCAACACCACAATTCAAAGGCATCAATTCTTCTACGATCTTCCTTATTCACCATCCAGCTTTCACATCCATATGAGGTTATTAAAAATACCATGACTTGGGTCAGGCACACCTTAGTCCTCAAACTGACATTTTTGCTCTTCATGATCAAGGGTACGCACTCCATATTCCTGTTGACCTCAGCCTGCATGGGTGTTCACGATTCCTTGTCTGGTGAAGTGACACACACCTGCCTACCTGGGTTGGGTAGCTGTCCCTGGATGGGTCACAGGGTGTGACTGGTCAATGGGCTGCTCCAAGGGTTCTCCTGCATTCCAGACACTCCTCCTTGAAGCGGTGATACATCCCAACAACCCCTGCAGTCATTTCTTTCCTTGTCTATTGATTTACTGTCAAGAGAAGGTGAATGTGACTAGATGCAATCTCAACGCTAATTCACTGCATTAATAGACATATGGCCCATTTAGCAGTGGGTAGCGTAGTGGTTACGAATTGGGCTGCGAACCTCAAGGTCAGCCGTTCAAAACTACCAGCTG
>NW_006408523.1:2832616-2852738 GCF_000296735.1 Chrysochloris asiatica | reverse complement strand
CCTCACTACTGTTGTCACGCTTGAGTCCATCGATGCTGCCACTTGGCCAATCCATCTCGCTGGAGGTCTTCCTCTTTCACTCTCTCCACCTTACCAAACATAATCTCCTTCTCCAGAGACTGCTCCCTCCTGACAATATGTCCGAAGTATAAGAGATCAAGTTTGGCCATCTTGGCCTCCAAGGAGCACTCTGGCTGCACTTTTTCCAGAATGGATCTGTTGATTTTTTCGGCAGCCCATGGCACTTTCAATATTCTCCTTCAACAGTCATTTATTTCTACTCACAAATCTAGGCTTCGGTCAGCTTGGGCAGTGCCCCATGTGGCATCAGCTGGGCAGCTCGCCGGGGAGCAAGGAACTGCTTTCGAGATGTCTCACTAAGATACCTGACAAGTTGGTGCTAGGTGCCATGTGGCAGCTCCTCAGAGAAATGGGCTAAGGGTCTCAGGTCAGCTCCGCGTGGTCCTCAGCGGGGGCAGCTTGGGCTTCCTCACAGCATAGTGGCTCCAAGAGCGTGTGTCTGAGGAGAACCAGCTAGAAACATCATGGCATTGTCTAGCCTGGGAGTGCTCACAGTATCCCTTCTAGCCTATTTATGGGGCCAGGCACACACTCACTGGGATTTAAACTCTTCTTGCTAAGGAAATGCTATGTTTTTAGAAGACCATCTTTTTGTTATTGTTGTGAAGTGCCATCAAGTTGATTCTGACCCATAGTGATCCTGTATAGGGTTTCCAAGGAGTAGCTGGTGAGCTTGAACCATCGACCTTGCAATTCAAACGACTTTGCAGTCTGATGCATTAGCCCACAGTGCCACACCAGGACTCCAGAAGACCTTTTTAGGAAGGCATTTTTGGGAACTATAATCTGCTACAATATGCTATCTTAAAAATTGTTGTTGTTGTTGTTAAGTGCCATTGACTTGGCTCCCACCCATAGTGACCCTGTATAGGGTTTCTGAGGAGCAGCTGGTGAGCTTGAACCACTGACCTTGCAGTTCAAATGGCTTTGCAGTTTAGAGCATTAATCCACAGGGAATGGCAAATAAGTATGGATAACATAAATGCTAACAGCAAGAGAAGCACTTCTAGAGATTAAGAGAGGCAGTTCATATTGATGAGAAGTTAAATTCCCTGGTGGGATTTAAAAGTTCTAGATTTGCAGGCAGTTAACAAAATACTCAAAATATACAGTGCAGACTTGTTAAAAGTTAAAGGAGAAATAGACAAACCCACTATCAAAATAGGAAACTGTGGTGAGGGTTGGAAATGTAAAGGTAGACGTTTTGTAGCAAAAGGAGGGGAGTGACTGACTTTGCAGTCCAGGAGCGGAGGTCCCTGGGACCATCAAGGGAGAAGAGTGGAGTGCGGGACCCTACCCAGGGAAATAGTGACACCAGAGATGGAGACAGAGACAATGACATGGAGAGATGGAGTGGCTGGGGTCTCTAGACCCAGAGGGGGAGAGGGACTGTGTGCTGACGACCGAGGGTCAAGCTTTCATGGTTTACCCTTTGGTTGTTTGTTGATGTTTTGAGGGACTTATAACCATGGCAATGTAACGATATACAATAGGATGAATGTAAAGCTAATGTTCTCCCATGTAAACTATCACATAATTCACAATTAAACAATTTTTTAAAACCCCACAAACATTCATGGAAAAATGGAAAAACAAAAAAAGGAAAATGTAAACATATCTCAATAACTGATAGACTAACTGACAAAATCAGTAAGGATGCAGAAGATGCGAGCATAGTTAGCAAATTTGGTGTTGTCAGGTACCATTAAGTCAGTTCCACTCATAATGGCCCCATATGATGGAGTAGAACTGCCCTATAGGATTGACCCCACCACTTATTTGTCAGTTTGTCATACTGTGGTGACTTGCCTGAGCTGTGATTCTGGAAGCTATGACCCCGGTATATGGCGCTGTGGGCTAATGCATCAGACTGCAAAATCATTTAAACTGCAAGGTCGGTGGTCCAAGCTCATCAGCTGGTCCTTGGAAACCCTATACAGGGTTGCTATGAGTCGAAACTCGACAGCTCTTAAAAACAACAGGGCCACTCACAGCGGACAGGTTTCAGCTGAGCTTCGAGACGAAGACAGCCTGGGAAGAAGGAGAGGCAGATTATTACAGAATATTTCGTCACTGTAAACCTTACGAATAGCAGTGAAACACTGTCAGAACCAAAATATTGAATATTGAAACATGATGAAGAGCACCAGAATAGTGTCGGATACGGGGCCGGAAGATGAGCCCCTCAGGCTGGAAGACACTAACTAGGGTTGCCTCCTCAAAGTTGAGTTGATGATGATGACGGCAATGGAATAAAGCTTTCAGGACCTTCATTTGTTCATGGGTCACAATTCAAAATGAAGAGAAACAGTTGCAAACATCCATTAGTAATCAGATATGGAATGTATGAATCTAGGAAAATTGGAAATTGTCAAAAATGGAATGGAACACATAACCATCGATAGCCTAGGCATTGTTGTGAAGTGCCGTCGAGTCAATTCCAACCCATAGCAACCCTGTATAGGGTTTCTCAAGAGCAGCTGGTGAGCTTAAACTACTGACCTTGCAGTTCAAACAGCTTTGCAGTCTGACTGCATTAGCCCACAGCGCCACACCAGGACTCCTATCCTAGGCATTAGTGAGCTGAAATGGACTGGTATTGGCCACTTTGAATCTAACATTCACATGGTTTACTATGCTGGGAATGACAGATTAAAGAGGAGTGGCATCACATTCATCATCAAAAAGAATGTATCAAGATCTGTTTTGAAGTACAATGCTGTCTGTGATAGGATAATATCCATAGCCTCCCAGGCAGACAAGTTAATAACAAACATTATTATTCAAATTTACCCACCAACCACTAAAGCCAGTGATGATAAAATTGAAGAATTCTACCAACATCTTCAGTCTGAAATTGATCAAATTTGCAATCAAAATGTATTGACTCTGAGCCCATGAGTCCTCAGATGTTGCCTCACTACTGGCCGACCAGGTCTCCAACCGGGTTCACAGTAGTTTGCTGAACGATGTAGGGCTTAGCTCGCCACTTCATTGATGTTCTTCGGTCACTTCCCCTTCTGGGTGACGTGCGTGGTTGTCAGTCAAAGCACATATTTCCCTTGCGTCTTAGTCTTGGAAGAGAATTTGCACTGAGAGGATCCAACCACTTGCCTTGATGTCTCCTGGGCAAGTCACCTGTATGTTCTTGTTGTAACAGTCGGACTGCCCTTATTGTTATGCAGTGGTGAATAATTGTTATCAGGACTGATTGTGAGGGTTGGAAATCTAAAGATGGACATTTTGTAGCAAAGAGGGGAGTGATTAACTTATCAGTTTAGGAGCGGAGGACCTTGGGACCATCGATGGAGAAGAGTGAAGAGCGGAATCTTACCCAGGGAGGCGGTGAAGCCTGAGATGGAGGCAGAGAAGATGACGTCAAGAGATGGTGTGGCTGGGGACTTGGGATCAGGATATGGAAAGGGGCTGAGGACTGTGCAGGGGGCATGCAGGCTTACAGGGTTACACCCCTTGGTTGGGTGAGGATGCGTGGACGGGATGGTAATTATGCCAATGAAATGATGGATGATGGAATGAATATAAAGCTGATGTTCTCCCATGTAGACTATCACACAATTCACAATAAAACATTTTTTTTTAAATGTATTGATAATTACTAGTGATTGGAATGCAAAAGTTGGGTAATAAATACCTTACGACTTATTCGATCGGAGAAATAATTCCACGTAGTCTAGAAACTATAGCAGTGCAGTCAAGATGTGACTTGTCCACCTGAGAAATTAAAGAGTTTAACGTGTTTTAATTAGAAAGCTGACACTCAATTCCGTTTTTAACTAATTTTAAGTAGGCTTGGAACAATTTGGATATATGCAAACCTGCTTTTCCAACTCTAAATTTTATGAAATATAAATGCAGTTCTGGTAGTTGCAAAATAAATTTAGCATCCCAATTGAAAGGGGCTGGAGTTGTAAAACATACACTGGATTTCTAGAGACTCTTTATAAAACAAAGCAAAACATAAATGCTATAAAATACGCGGCGTTGTAGGATAAGCACTGGACCTCAAGATTGGTTTGCGTATAAACTCGCCAAAGCTCTGCAGGGTCGCCATGACTTAGAACTGACTGGATGATTCTTAGGCAGCAACATATTGAAATGATAACTGTTTTGATATTGGGACTCAATAAAATAAATCATTAAAATTAATTTCATCTGCTTCTTTTTTAAAATGTGGCAACTAGAAAATTTCAATTTATATTTGAAGGAGCTTCAAAATTTCCATGGTAGCCAATGTCTAAGCTGCCCGTCCCTATTAACCCTTTGTACTGAGGGGATAGGCTTGATCTTTGATGTGAAGACTCCTTCCCTCTCATTAGGTGTTTTGAGCTGCTAGTAAAGGTCAAGTTCATCAAATTGTAGCTATTTACACTTGCTTCCTGTATGAAACTTCTTTATCTTCCTCTTGTAGAGTTCTGGGAGTCTGGTACAGCGCTGTTGGTTCATATGCCAGACTGCAAAGCCATTTGAACTGCTTTTGAACTTCAAGCTCACCAGCTGCTCCTCAGAAACCCTATACAGGGTTGCTATGGGTCAGAACCAACTATCAACAACAACTGTAGAGTTCTGATAATCAAGTCATCCAAGTTATGTCAAATGGGTACTATCTACATGTTGGGGCCTTCTTGTGTGTCTCCACCCACTTCATATCCGCTGAATGTTTCACTCTCAGCATTAGCCCTCCATGGCTAGGTCAGTGTCCATGGACTCAGGAGTTCCCAAGTCTCCCCAAACTTCAGACCAACCAGTCCTTCCTCTTCTCTCTCTCATCTCCAGGTTGACAGGAGTCTATGGAACATGGTGGAGCTCAGCCCATATCTTCATTACTACCTTTCCCCCACTTCCACTCACATGTAGACCAATGTGGTCACCAGCGAGTTTACAAGCCTGCTCGTGTGTTCCCTTTGAGTTTCAGTCTTAGAAGGGGTTTGTCCTGCAGGGACTTGATGGTGTGCCTTGATGGCCCACAGAACTCTTGTTTGTTCTCTTGTGGAGTGGCTGGTGGCTTCAAATCACCAACCTGTCCGTTACAGGTGGAGTGCTTGCCCACTGTGCCATCAGGGTTCCTTACATTCCCATTACTCTTCTTTTTATTGAAAACACTGTGATTTTCTCTCCTGTCATAGAATTCCATAATTCCCTTCATAATCCATCCATGCTGTTGCTGTTGAGCATTACGGAGTCAATCTTGGACTCATAGCGACCCCCTGTGGCAGAGTACAAGTGTCCTGTAGGGTTTCTAGGTAATCCTCTTTACAGAAGCACACTGTCAGGCCAGTCTCCTTTGGAGCCACTGGGTGGGTTCGAACCACCAACCTTTGAGTTAACAGCCAGCATAACAGTTAACAGTTACATAACTCCTTGTATTAACCATGTTGTTGTAAGTGCTGTGAAGTTGGTTCCAGCTCATAACAATCCTGTATAGGGTTTCCGAGGAGTGGTTGCTGAGCATGAACCACTAATTCTACAGTTCCACACATTTCTCAATTCATCTGTTAAGATTTGTATATAGAAAGGAAGTGTATTTGTTATGATTGTTGTTGTTGTTGTCAGGTGCCATCGAGTCGGAACCGACTCATAGCGACTCCATGCACAGCAGAACGAAACAATGTTCGATCCTGGGCCAACCTCACCACCGCTGCCACCCCCGAGTCCATCAATGATGCCACCTGGCCGATCCATCTCGTTGGAGGTCTTCCTCTTTTTCTCTGACCCTCCACCCTACCCAGCATGACATCCTTCTCCAACGATTGTTTCCTCCGGACTACATGTCCAAAGTAGGAGAGACGAAGCTTAGCCATCCTGGCCTCCAAGGAGCACTCTGGCTGCACTTCTTCCAAAACAGATCTATTGTTATGATTACTACTTAACAAATATTCCCAAAATACAGCACCTTAAAACAATGAACTGTGATCTCACCATTTCTGTAGGTTTGCAATCTGGTGTGGCTCCTCTGGGTGCTCTGGTTCTCACGAAGCTGCCACCACAGCCAGAGCTGCAATCACCTCGGGGTTGGGTGGGCTAAGGAGCACCTCCCCCCGTGCATGTGTGTGACGGTCACAAGGACCTTTCCACTGCACAGCTCAGAGCATGCAAGCTGACTCCACAAGAGCCAGTGAGGTGAGAGCAAGAGGACAAGGAAGATGGAAGCTATAGTCTTTTTGTAACCAAATTTCAGAAGTGATATCCTATCATTCGTACCATGAAGAAGGGGACAGTGTTGGCCCAGTGGTAGAATTCCAGCCTTCCATGCAGGAGGTCTGGGTTTGATGTCAGAAGAGCGCTCCCCATGCACAAATACCACCCGGCTGTCAGCGGAGGCTGGTATGTTGCTAGGTCGCTGGACAGGTTGTAGCAGAACTTCCAGACTAGCAGGGACTAGGAAAAAAAGGCCTGACTGTCCACTTCTGAAAACCTGCATCCAAGTATGAGCTCAACCCTGCTTAGCTTCTGAGATAAGATAAATTGGGCGTGTTCAGGTGGTATGGCCCTAGGCTGAAAAATGCTAGGGATTCCAATGGTCTGGTCACTGCAGGGCTGGACAGTGACTTTTGCTCTCTTGCCTCTGGGTCACCCTCAGTTGGGTGGACTTGATGGTAGCCAAAAACAATTGTTGTTGTTGTTAAGTGCTGTGGAGTCGATTCCGACCCATAGAGACCCTTTATAGGGTTTTTGAGGAGCGGCTGGTAAATTTGAACCACCGACCTTGCAGTTCAAACGATTTTGCAGTCTGATGCATTAGTCCACAGTGCCACCCCAGGACTCTCAACAAGAATAGGTGGTGGTGGCTGTGTGCCGTAGCGACCCTGTATAGGGTTTCCTTGGCTGTAAATCTTTACGGGAGCAGAACGCCTCATCTTTCTCCCACGGAACAGCTGGTAGTTTCGAACGGCTGACCTTGCGGTTTACAGCCTGATTTGAAATCACTACGCTACCAGAGCTCCTTCAACAACAATTAGTTAGAAGTAAATCACTAGGTTTCACTCCTACTTCCAATCTGTGTTGGAAGAAGTACAGCCTGAGTAGTGACATTTCATCTCTTATACTTCAGACTTTTCAGGAGGGACCAATCCTTGAAGAAGGACTTTCTGCTTGGTCAAGCGGAGGGTCAGTGAAAAAGAGTAAGGCCCCCAACAAGATGGATTGGCACAGTGGCAGCAGCAATGGGCTCAAGCATAGCAATGATTGTGAGGTTGGCACAGAACTGGGCAGTGTTTCGTTCTGTTGTGTATAAGGTCGCTATGAGTTGTCAACATGTTACAGTAACAACAAGGAGCTCTGGTAGCGTAGTGGTTACGAATCAGGCTGCTAACCTTAAGGTCGGCAGTTCGAAACTACCAGCTGTTCCGTGGAAGAAAGATGAGGCTTTCTGCTCCTGTAAAGATCCTGTAAAGCCTTGGAAACCCTGTACAGGGTCACTACGAGTCTGAACTGACTCCACGGTACTTAAATACCAACCACCACCAAAAAAACAAGAACACCGGAGAGGGGTTTACATAAGGTTGTGGATACCAGGTCATCTTAAAGGCTGACAAGGGGTAAGGAGTGCTGGTGTTATAAATGGTATATGGCTTAGCTACTAACTAAAGGTGGGCAGTTCGAATCCACCCAGTGGCTCCTTGGCAATCTGCTTCTGTAAAGATGTCAAGAAAACACTACGGGGAGGTCGTTGTAACGACATTTTAATTGTCACCAAAATTGGTTAGTATTCCTTAGAATAATGTAGGCTGACTTCAAGCAGAGAGGCTATTAGTTAAAACGATGCTTTAAAGATTGGTAACCCTAAATCTGGAGACGTAATAAAATGCGATATCTATATTTTATTGTATGGAGTCCTGGAGTGATACTGTAGGATAAGTACTGGACTGCTAACTGCAAGGTCGGTGGTTCAAATCCACCAGTTGCTCCTTGGAAACCCTATATAGTAAGGTCTCTATGAATTGGAACCAACTCGACAGTACTTAGCAGCAATATTCTATTGTATAACCTCAGTGACTCCGACACGGGTCCAAACGTAACACCAATAGAGTTTTCCATGTCTATATTTTGTTGTATGGAGTCCTGGTGTGGTGCACTAGGATAAGCACTGGACTGTTAACTGCAAGGTCAGAGATTCAAACGTACCAGCCGCTCCTTGGAATCCTATATAGTAAGATCGCTGTGAGCTGGAACCGACTCGAAGGCACTTAACAATGCCAACAATATTTTATTGTAGAGCCTCAGTGAGAGGGACCGACAGTGGCCACACCAAGGGGCTCAAACAGCATTGATTGTGAGGACGGCACAGGACTGGGCTGTGCTTCCTTTTGCTGCATGGGGAGTCACTGTGAGCCAGCTCTGACTCAATGGCACCAAACAACAACAACAATGACTTATTTTATTATAATCTTTACTCCCTTACCTTGGGAACCCTACGAAGCAGTCCTATTCTGTTATTCACTGGCAGTGGTTTGGTTTATCTGACTTAAGACATTTGATCCCTGTTTGTTAGAATACAGGGATTTTCAGCATTATGAGGGAAACACAGTAACATATATTAAATCTGGTCCCTCTCCTAAAATCGTAAGGTTTTTGTTGCTGTTGTTAAGTGTCATCGAGTTGGTTGCAAATCACAGTGATCAGTGTTTCCAAGGAGTGGCAGGTGAGTTCGAACCTCTGACCTTGAAGTTAGCAGTCCAATGCTTATCCTACAGTGCCACCAGGGCTCCTAATGCTGTTGTTGTTGTTAAGTGCTGTAGAGTCTGGTCTGACTCATAGCAACCCTATATAGGGTTTTCGAGGAGCAGCTGGTGAGTTTGAACCTCCGACCCTGAAGTTCAAATCCACCTTGAGGTCCTGTGCTGACCCTATGGTACCACACCAGGACTCCAGGGCTCCCTAATAGTGTAAGTGAAATTCTTGGAAACCTGCATTGTAAAATTCCACAACTGAAGATGCTCAGGGCTGATTTTGTTCAGAGACAGGTAACTCAGTCACCCTGGGGGACTTACCTACGTTCCTGGTAAGCTGGCTGTGAATGCACTACATTTCCGTGGCAACAAAACCTAGTTTATTCTGACAAATCTACCCAATTCCCATTTCCAATTAAAGCACTCATATAAAAACCCCTCTCTCATTTACCTAACGACATCTCTCCGCTCTGACTCATCCTCTGATCCGTCCCTGCAGAGCTGTCCAGTCAGTCTCTCAGCACTCATTCTCACTGATAACTCGTTGTTTAGTGCCATGGAGTCAGTTCTGTCTCGGAGCCGCCGTATATAGATAGGGTTTCTGAGGAGCGGCTGGTGAATTTGAACTGCTGTCCTTGCAGTTCAAACTGACCTTGTGCCTCGTGCTTATCCTACAGCAATAGGTCCTGCCTTTCTCCCTCTTGCTAGCCATATGCTTCCCTCTCTTCCTTTGAAAGGCTGCGAAACTGACCTTATGGTTAAACCCCAGCAGAGATTTCATCCCATGAATCTCATTAGACTTGAAGGAAGGTACAGACCGTGGTGGGATCCGGAGCTGTAATCAGGTCAGTGTGGCAAAAGGTATGATTTCTGAGAGAAAGGATGTTCAGGGTATGGTGCAGTGGGTTAAGTGCTGGACTGTGAACCCCAAGGCCAGAGGTTCAAACCCATCAGCTGCTTGGGTGAAAGATGAGGCTGTCTGCTTCTGTAAAACATTCAACTTGGGAACCCTAAGGAGCAGTTTTAGCCTGCCCTATGTGATTGCTATACATTGGAATTGGCTTGATGGGATCCTCTGGAAATGGATTGGTGAATTATGATCAAAGTTGTTGGCAGCAAAGGTATTCATGCTCTGTTAAAAGAAAAATTACATTAAGGCAATCACAGACATTGACTAAAGTTTATTTAATGTATGATTTTCAGATCAGGATAACACTAGTCCACAAAGGAATAACAATGTTCCAAAGAAGAAAGAACATCCAGAGATTTTTACACACCATGTTACCAACATTACCATAGAAACCGTGGATCAGAACAATGTCTCTCTGTATAAATCACAAGTCACTCTCCTGACACAGCTTCTAGTCTGACCTTGGAATCTTTATTTCTCTAGACTGAGTTTGAGTTGGTTCTGACTCATAGCAACTCTTTGTACAACAGAACAAAACGTTACCCAGTCCTGCACCCCCCTCACGATCACTGTTAGGTGTGAGCCCACTGTTTCTGCCACTGGGTCAATCTTATTGAGAGGGTTCGTCTTTTTCGCGGATCCTCCACTTTACCAAGATGACGACCTTCTCCAGGGATTGGTCCCTCCACATAATATGTTCAAAGTATATGAGACAAAGTCTCATCATCCTGGCTTCTAAGGAGACTTCTGGCTGTACTTCGTCCAACATGGATGGTTTTATTCTCCTGGCATATTCAGGATTATTCACCAACAGGGTAACAAGTCCACAGATATGCATCAGTTCCTCTCCTGTCTTCCTTATTCATGTCCAGTTTTCCCATGAATATGAGGCGATTGAAAATACCATGGCATGTCTTTAATCAATCACTTTTGAGGCATAAAGGAGCAGATTAAGTGAGGACACACAGATGGAGAAGATAGATGCAGATTGCCAAGGAACTGAGGAACAGAAACTCAGCAGAGATAAGAGCTTTTCCCCAAAGTTGAGAGAGAAAGAAATTTTCCCCAGAACTGCTGCCTCAAGCTGACAAACTGTAAGAGAATACATTTCTGTTCATTAAAGCTAGCCCCTTGTGGTATTTCTGTTGGGGCAGTACAAGAGAACCAAGTCCCCAAACTGGCAACGGTAGTATTGGTCTTCTAGCATACTAGGATTGAGAGATTTATCTTCAAACTCATTAATTCAGGCTTCCACTGCTTCATGTCTACTCCTTTGCCCTTTCAATGTATTGTCCATTTCTGAGATCTTTGTATTAATCATCTGGATTTCTAATTGCATTTTCATTGTTTCAAAATTTTGCATTTATTTGATCTGTTTGTTCTTGAACTGTTTTTCTGAATTCTTCTGAAGTTGTTCTTGTGTTCTTCTTGCTTTCCTCGATCTTTCGATCTAGCCTTTGAAGGTAGCTCATTATCATTCTTTTGGATTCTTTTTCAGTTAGTTCTATTACCTTTTCTTTTGCAGAAATGTCTTTTGGCTTTGCATCTTGGTCATTTGTTTGAGCCATTCTCTTTTGTTTCTTCATGTGAGCTAAAATAGTCTGTTGTCTCCAGGGCATCATGAGGTTGTTGTATTTTGCAAACACAAATAGTGTAGTTGTTATAACTGGAAGGGAGGAATCTCTGGGGAGCTCCTGCAATTCAGGAGTTCACAAGGTGGTTGTGGAGGGAATATGATAGCAGAGTTCCTGGCCCTGGATGGAATTCCTACTGGCCTTGGTGTTATCTAAGTTGAGGACACTCAATCTGGAGGCCCTTGATGAAATTGGCTTCAGAATACTTTTATTGATATATAATTTTCACACCATATAGTTCAAGTACTTCATGTGTAGTTTAAGGATTTTTAGTAGATTTACAAAGTTGTGCATCATCACCATAATTTAATTTCAACTGTTTTCCTTATCCCCCAAAGAAATCCACTCTCCATTCTGCTCTTTGCTGTCCTATCTCATATCATTTTATTTGTAAATATTTTATGTGCATTAACTACTAAAAGCTAAGGAACCACTTAAAACATGTAACAATGTCATTATTGCACAAAAAATTAAATCCATAATTATATAATAAGAACCAAAACCAGGCCTACCGTTGTTGAATTGATTCTGAAAAACCTATGAAGGGTATCTTTATGAGAGCAGACAGCCTCATCTTTCTCCTGCAGAGTGGCTGGTGGGTTTGAACCACTGATCTTGCAATTCGGAGCCCAATGTCTAACCCAGAGAACCACCAGGTTTCCTTAATTTTAAATATAAAATCCAGTGATCATTTATGTTGTTGTTAAGTGCTGTTGAATTGGTTCCTACACAGCAAGCCTGTATAGAGCTTTCAAGGACCAACTGGTGGATGTGAACCACTGACCTTGAGGTTAGCAGTCCAGTGTTTATCCTAAAGTGCCATATATTATCATATATAGGCTGATAGATTGTTGTTGTTAAGTGACATTGAGTCAGTTCTGACTCCTAGTAACCTTGTATAGGGCTTTCAAGGAGAGGCTGGTAGGTTTGAAATGTTAACCTTGTGGTAAGCATTCCATTGCTTATCCTACAGATACATATCGGGACCCCTGACAGATTGATATGTTGTTATTGTTTAGTGCCATCAAGTCAACTAACTCACAGTCACCCTGTATGGGGTTTGCAAGGAGTGGCTGGTGGATTTGAACTACTGATCTTGCAGTTCAAATTAACCTTGTGACTCATTGTTAATGCTACAGCACCATACCATGACTCCTGAGAGATAGGTATAGATATCTGGTTTTCGTTTATTTGTTTGAATTTGGATTAAAAATAAAACCCTTACTTCGCACCTTGAAATTGTTTGATATGTAGCTCCCGGTTATTGCTAAGTGCCATCGCTTTCATTCTGATTCATAGCAATTCCGTATAAGGTTTATGAGAACAGATTGCGGGTTTGAACCACAATCTTGTGGTTACCAGTCCAGTTGTTGTTGTTATGTGCCGTGGAGTCGGTCCCGACTCATAGCAACCCTGTATAGGGTTTCTGACGCTGTAAATCTTTACAGGAGCAGAAAGCCTCATCTTTCTCCTGCTGGTTGGTGGTTGGTGGGCTCGGACTGCGGACCTTGTGGTTCGCTGTTGTTGTTAAGTATCATTGAACCAATTTTGACTCATAGTGATCCTGGGTTTCTGAGGAGCATCTGGTGGGTTGAACTGCTGACCTGGTGTTTCACAAGCCAGTGTTTATCCTACAGAGCACTCCCATTTGTCTCATAGACTTATTTCGATCTATAGATGCTGTCTCTTTTATACATTTTTGTTGAAGAAACCAAGCTATTTGACCTGTTTGAAAAATGTCCTGGGTCTGGAATTTTCTGATTGTTGTTGAACAGGTTTCACCAAAGATGTCATGCAAATTGGTAGTTGGATCTGCACTGTTCTTCAGATTCAGGTAATGTTTGTTCCTTTGATAAGACTACTTCCTGAATGGAGTTCTGGTGTGGCGCTGTGGGATAAAGCTCTGGACTGCAAGGTCAGCAGTTCACACTCACCAGCCGCTCCTTGGAAACCCTGTACAGGGTCGCTATGAGTCCAAACTGACTCGATGGCATGTAACAACAACACTATGATTCTATAGTTATCTTTTCTTTCTTCAGTTGTATTAGAATTTGATTTATGTATGAGGGTGAGTAAAATATTATCCACACTCTGGCTGTAGACTTTATTTTAATCAGCTTTTAGAAAAATACATAATTTTTAGCATAATAACCTTGCTTTTCAATACACTTTATCCATCTATCAACAACCTTTCATACTTCTTTATAAAAAATGTTTTAGGCTGAACCACAAGCCGCAAATGTACTGCTGTCTTCACTTCTTCATCAGAGGAGAAACTTCATCCTTGAAGGGCTGCTTTCAGGGGACAAAACAGTTGCTAGTCCAAGATCAGGACTATAGAGAGAGGATGCTTGTACACCTCAAAATGAAGTTTTTGCAGTGTCAACAGTGTGGGCAGAGGTGTGTGGACGTGCATTGTCATGCAAGATCACACACCCTTGGAGAGCCGTCCTCTGCATCTAATCTGAAGTTTAGGCTTCAGCTCTTCACTGAGCATCTCTCTGTAATGAGCACTGTTGATTGTTGAACCTTTTTCCCTGATACTGTTCCAATACTGGCCCTTGAGAACCCCAGAAAACTGTAACCATAAATTTCCCAGCTGATGGTTGACTTTTTAACTTTTTCTTGGTTGGCGATTGAGAAGGTTTCCATTCCATACTCTGTCTTTTGCTCTCAGGAAACTGACATTTTTGGTCTTCCTCCTTTTTGTCTACCCAATGTGTCCAATCAGCCACTTCACCTAGTGAGAGTCAGTCCAGGGTTGGCCACGGTCGACTTTGTAGATTTGGAGGAGGGCCTCAGTTTCCATCTCTAAGCGACTCCGACTTCCTGGAAAGCCAGGGATTCCCTGGGGGCGTATGCTGGTAGGGGTCTGCCTCACCTCTGGTCACGAGGGGAGTGTGAGGAACCAAAGCTAAAAAATAAAATCCCACCTTTGTCTCTGCAAGCCCCAGGTAGGTTTTTACAACGCGAATATGTTTTCTAATCCTTAAATCCATTCTCGAAGTCTTAAGATGTCTTTGGCAGGTTCTATGGGCCGCCACATCTCATCAGTCACGTCTGCCAACTCTCTCTCCCAGTAAATAGTGCATCTACTTTTCTATCCCTTGCTTTGAAGCTCGAGTTCCAGGACTGTTCTCTGCAACTGTCCCATCTGGTTTTCCGTATTCTTGCTGCTGAGGTTCATCACAGAATTTCTGTCTAGTCCACTATCTTGTCACATCCTCTTGGCTTTACCTTTTTGTCTATTATTCTATGACTTCCTTTCCCTCCCACCTTAACATTATGTTTTTGAGGTTCATCTATGTTGTTTCAGAAAAACGTAGAAATTAATTTCTCATACTTGTTGTCTTAAGTGCCTCAAGTTGGTTCTTATTCATAGTAACCCTGAATAGGGTTTCCTAGGAGCAGCTGGTGGGTTTGAATTGCTGACCTTGCAGCTCAAACTGACCTTTTGCTTCAGTGATTGATCCTACAGTTTATCTATTCTTTTGCAGGGGGAATTTTAGATTGTCTCCAGCTTTTTGATATAGCAAATAATCTGCTTTGACTATTATTGTATGTCCAACCCTTATCTCTCAGTTTAGCATACCGTGGTGGCTCGTGTGTTACTGTCATGCCAGAAGCTGTGCCATCAGTATTTTAAATACCAGCGGGTACACCTATGTTAAGGAGCTCTGGTAGTGTAGTGGTTATGAAGTGGGCTACTAACCTCAGGGTCAGCAGTTCGAAACTACCAGCTGTTCCGCCTGAACTTTCATATGAGCCATTGAAGGTCTGTTCCACGCTCAGTCATTGGCCTTGTTTGACTGATGATATTGGGGATCTCAGTTGTCACAGGTGTAGTCCATTTAACTCCTATATATTCCATCTGGTAAGGTCCACATTTTATGTTGTTGGAAAAAGGTATTTGCAATGAAGAAATCTTTAGTCTTTCAAAATTCTATCATGTGATCTCCAGCATCATTTCTATCAGCAGGGTCATATTTTTCCAGCTACCGATTCTTCTTTGTTCCCAACTTTTACACATCAGTCACCAGTAATTATCAATGCATCTTGATTGCATGTTTGTTCAAATTCAGACTGAATTATTTGGTTATTGTTGTTGCTGTTAGGTGTTGCCAAGTCAGTTCCAACTCATAGTGACCCTGTACACAACAGAGTGAAACTGGCCCAGTCTTACACCATCCTCACTACGGTTCTATTTGAGCCCATTATTGTGCCACTGTGTCAGTCCATCTCACTGGGGGTCTTCCTCTTGGTCGATGACCTTCCACTTTTCCAAGCACAATGTCTTTCTTCAGGCACAGTTCTTTCTTGACAACATGTTCAAAGAACAAGAGACTAAGTCCAGGCATTCTTGCATCTAAGGAGTATTCTGTACTTATTCCAAGTCAGATTTGGTTATTCTTTTAGTGTTGTTGTTGTTGTTGTGAAGTGCCATTGAGTCAGTTCCGACCCATAGCAACCCTGTATAGGGTTTCCAAGGAGCAGCTGGTGAACTTGAACCACTGACCTTGCAGTCTGATGCATTAGCCCACAGCGCCACCCCAGGACCTGCTTAGAAAGAACAGTGGTTGGCCCATAATCAGTGTTGATGAGTGTTCTTTGTGCTGTTAAATTGGTTCTGACTCATAGCAACCTCTCGATTCAAACTGACTTTGCAGTCCAACGCATTACTCCACACAACACCACAACAACTTTTAGTTGTTGTTGTTATGTGCCGTGGAGTTGGTTCCGACTCATGCGACCCTGTACAGGGTTTCCGAGGCTGTAAATCTTTACAGGAGCAGAAAGCCTCATCTTTCTCCTGCGGAACCGCTGGTAGTTTTGAACTGCTGACCCTGAGGTTAGCAACCCGGTTTGTAACTACTATGCTACCAGAACTCCTTCTTCTAGTAGTCCTTGGCATTTTCAATATTTTTCTCCAACACTATGACTCAAATGAATCCTTTCTTTTGTGGTCTTCCTTAATTTATTGTTCTACTTTCATGTGCATATAAGGTGATTGAAAATACCAGGGCTTGGGTCTGGCACACCTTAGTTCTCAAAAAAGTTGCTCTTTAACATTTTAAAGAGGTCTTTTGCAAAAAATGTACCCAGCAGATTAGCTATTTGATTTATTTCTTTTTTGTATAATAATATTCATTGGAGCACTAGTCACAATAGCCAAAAGATGGAAACAACCCAAGTGTCTATCAACAGGATAAGCAAAATGAAGTCCTGATGTATGTGACCTCATAGATGGATCTTAAAAACATTATGTTGAATGAAATAAACCAGATACAAAAAGACAACTATTGCATGATTCAACTTATATAAAATATATTCCTAGGCAAATTCATAGTGACAGGAAGTAGATGAGGCAAAATTAGGGGCAGGAAGGGGAGTGGGCATCTATCACTCAATAGGGACAGACTTTCTGTTGGGGGTGGGTGATGACAAAGGTCTGGAAATGGGGACTGGTGATGGCCATGCAACACTATGAATGCAATTAACGTCAGTGAATTACACACTTAAAATCGTGAAGATGGCCAACTCTGTTATATACATTTTAGCACAAGAATTTTTTTGAGCACTATTATAAGAGACACAGAACTTTCTATCTATTAATATCAGTAGATGAGAAAGTAACAAAACACAACTGTCACTTGAATCTGTTTGTTTGCTTTTCCCACCATCTCAAATCCTTGCAACAACTCTGTGAGGTGGGTAGCTCTAGTGCTCTAAGCTTTCAGAGGGCTCAGAGGGTCCATCATTTGTCATTTGTCTTAAGTGGCAGAAGTGGGATTTAAACCTGAGAGCAGACGACTTGAGGGACGTGATCTTTATCAATCTATGATACGTTTCAAGGTAAAACATTTATTGGCAAGTATATATTGGCTGCATCCTGTATATCTATTTGTTGGCAATTGCTGTAGTCCAGGTACTATGGGTCAGGTGCATACAAGTCAGCAGAACTAGGCCTGCAAAGCGGCCTAAGCTTCTGCCTCCCATTTGAGTTCTTGACAGCTGCTTCCGTGTAGATCCAAGGGAAATCATGTCTTCTTCATTCAATAACATCAGTCTTGGTCATATACTACCTCTTGAAATGGCTGAACATTAGCGAATTCTCCGAGTGTTCCTTTAATTTTCTTTTTTGGTGTTTCATGTGTCATTTAATATTTTGCCCAAGGAGTCCTTCAATATTGCATTCTGAGGCTTGGGTTTTTTCTGCAGTCCTCTCATGTTGAGAAAAGCTGAGTCTTCTTCCCTTTTGGTTTTCTAACACCAGTTCTTTGCACATCATCAGTTGCTTCTATGCAAGTTCAGGCTTAAGCTGAAAATTAAAACAAGTCCGCAAGAGCCAAAATATGACCTTGAATACATTCCACGTGAAGTTAGAGGCCATCTCAAGAATAGATTTGATATATTAGACACTAGTGGCCAAATATTAGAGGAGTTATGGGGATGATATGGAGAACATCATATATGAAGAAAGCAAAAAGTCATTTTAAAAACAACAAAAACAAACCCCACAGGAAAGAAAGAAAAGACCAAATGGTTGAGAGAAGAGACTCTGTCTGAAACTTGCTCTTGAACATAGAGAAGTTCAAACAACTGGAATAAATGAGGAAGTAGAAGAGCAGAACAGAAAATTTCAAAGGGCAACTCAAGAAGACAAACTCAAGTATTGTAATGAAATGCACAAAGAACTAGAGCTCGAAAACCAAAGGGAAGAATGCACTCAGCATTCCTTGAGCTGAAAGAACTGAAGAAAATATTCTAGCCTCAACTTGGCAATATTTGAAGGATTCTATGGGTAAAACACTGAATGGAGGAGGAAGCATCAAAAGAAGGTGGAAGGAAAATTCAGAGTCACTAGACCAAAAAGAACGGGTTGATGGTCAACCATTGCAAGAGGTGGCATATGATCAAGATCTGACAGTATTGAAGGGAGAGGTCCAAGCTCTGCTGAAAGCATAGGTGAAAAACAAGGCTCCAGGAATCGACAGGATACAAACTGAAATGTTCCAACCACTGGAGGTGCTTTATCGTCGATGTCAAGATATAGGGAAGACCTGGCCTACTGATTGGATGAGCTCCACATGTGTGCCATTTCAAAAAAGTGACTAAATGGAATGTGGAACTCATCGAACATTGTTATTAATATTAAATGGAAGTAAAATTTTGCTGAAGATAATTAAAAACAGTTGCAGCAGTGTATCGACAGGGAGCTGCCAAAACTTCAAGCCGGATTCAGAAGAAGGCATGGAAATAAGGGTCTCAATGCTAATGCAGTTTGGATCTTGGAGGAAAGCAGAGAAAAGCAGAAAGATGCTTGGTGGGGGTGGTTATGTGCCGGGGAGTCAGTTCTGACTCACAGTGACCCTGCATAGGGTTTCCGAGGCTGTAAATCTTTACAGGAGCAGAACGCCTCATCTTTCTCCCACGGAACAGCTGGTAGTTTCAAACTGTTGACCGTGCGGTTTGCAGCCCGACTCGTAACCACTATGCTACCAGAGCTCCTTAGAAAGATGCTTACTTGTGCTTTATTGATTATGCAAAGACTTTCTACTGTGTGGATCATAACAAACTATGGATAACATTGCAAAGAATGTGCATTCCAAAACACTTCTTTGTGCTCATGAGGAACCTGTACATGGATTAAGAGGCAGTTGTTAGATCAGAATAAAGGGATACCGAGTGGTTTAAAATCAGGAAAGATGTGTGTCAGGGCGGTGTTCTTTCACCCTACTCATTCAATCTGTATGCTGAGAAAATAATCCAAGAAGCTGTGTTATATGAAGAAGAACATGGCATTAGGATCGGAGGAAGACTCATTAACAACCTGCAATATGCAGATGACACAACCTTGCTTGCTAGAAGCCAAGAGAACTTGAAATATTGATGAAGATCAAAGAATACAACCTTCAATATTGATTGTACCTCATTGTAAAGAAAAATGACGAAAAGCCTCACAACTAAATCAATACATAACATGATAAGAGGAGAATAGATCTAAGTTTTGAAAGATTTTATTATTCTTGGATCCACAATCAACATTCCTGGCAGCAGCAGTCAAGAAATTAAATGACATATTTCATTAAGCAATTTGCTGCACAAGACCTCTTTAAAGTGTTCAAGAGCAAACATGTCACTTTGAGGACTAAGGTGTGCCTGACCCAAGCCATGGTATTTCCACTCACCTCATGTAAAAATTGGACAATGAATAAGGAAGACCGTAGAAGAATTGATGCATATGAGTTCTGTTGTTAGAGAAGAATGGAAGTACCATGGACTGCCAGAAGAGCAAGCACATGTGTCTGGGAGGAAGCCTAGCCAGAATGTTCTTTAGAAGCGTGGATGGCAAGTCTTAGTCTCTCGTTCTTTGGACATGCTTTTAGGAATGAACAGTCCCTGAAGAGAGTATCATGCTTGGAAAGGTGGTGAGTCAGTGAAAAAGAAGACTCAACAAGATGGATTGACACAGTGACAGGAACAATGGGCTCAAATGTAACAATTATGATGGTACAGTGTTTCTCTGCTAGTCAGTGAATATCGAAGACCGTAGAAGAATTGATGCATTTGACTAGGGGTGGAGGTCTCTGGGACCATCAAGGGAGAAAAGTGGAGAACGGAACCCTACCCAGGGAAGCAGTGATGTCAGAGATGGAGGCAGAGACGATGACACGGAGAGACGGAGTGGCCGGGGACTTTGGACCTGGAAAGGGAGACGGGCTGTGTGCTGACAACCGGGGAGGGCAGGCTTGTAGTGTATGATGGTGGATGATCCTTGGAGGGGATTGTAACCATGACAATGAAACAGT
>NW_006408523.1:2801674-2831356 GCF_000296735.1 Chrysochloris asiatica | reverse complement strand
ATGGGCTCAAGCGTGACAACAATAGTGAGGTTGGCCCAGGATCGGCAGTGTTTCGTTCTGTTGTGCATAGGGTCGCTATGGGTTGGTACCGACTCCATGGTACCTAACAACAACAACAATGATGGTACAGGACTGGGCAGTGTTTTGTTCTATTGTGTGCAGGGTGACTATAAATTGAACTGATTCAAGGGCCCGTAACAACAACAACAACCTTCTTGATCATGTCTTTCGTTTGTACTGCTCTTTCTTGTTTTTTTTTTTAGTTTTGCTTCATTTATTTATTTATGTTCCACATTTTATTGTGAATTGAGTGAAGATTAACAGACAAGATCATCAGTTTTACATTTAACAAATTATACACTTTGTTTCATTTTACTGATTACAATCCCCTCCCTGTAACAACAATTAACCTACTTCCTCCCCATGGCTTCCCTTTTACACTTTATATTTCACAAATGAACAAAGTAAAACATTTTATGCCCACATATAAAACAAAAAATATACATTATATTCATTTTAATGTCCAAAGGGCATAGTCTGCAAGCCAGCCTCCTGTCCTCAAGCACACAGCCTTCCTCAGTCTCTGGGCCTAGAGCCTGCACCTGCTCTGTCTCTCCATGCCACCACCTCTGCACCACTGTCTCTGCTGTCACCACTTGTCTAGGTAGGATCTCATGCTCCACTCATCCTCTTCCTTCTTCGTGGTCCTGGGATCATCTGTTCCCGAAATGAAAGATGAACTCCTCGCCCCTTATAGTTACACATCTACAATTACAGTTGTGACCATCACAATTAATCCTGCTGACAATTACTCCCAAACGAATCATTAAATCCTACCATCACCCATCCCCTTTCTCCAGATCCATCTGGAGAAAAGGAAAACAATTCCGTGGGGATTCTACCTTACCCTCTTGTTCAGAAACTAAGCACACTCACAAAAGCTTGTAAGTGAGTCACTTCATGCCTTTCTAGGCCCCCTCTCATTTCTGATTGCCAGTGTCTAGATCGACCATCCTGTCAACCCAGTACACTGAGGAAACAAGCTTGCTCCTTAATACAAACAAAGAATCTTTCCATTCTGGCTGAAATTTTGAGCAACTTCATCCATAAGCAAAGGCCCAGTTCATCAAACTGTAGCAATTTACACTTGCTCACATACACTGCGTTTTCTATTGCTCAGAAGTCATTAGCTTTACAGCATGTCTCCTACCCTGAGGCCAAAAGAACTGGTGCTCAACAACTACTACCAACCAGTCTAATCAGTGCCATATAGATGGACCGAGATAAAATAGGAGACAAGCCTGATACAGAACTCAAATTCTTAAAAAAAAGCAAGCCCAGACCTCCTTCAAAAAGCCCAAGACCTCCTTGGAATAGAGGATTTCTGAGACTTTCACACTGAGATGATCTGTAAACCTTGAGCCAAAACTATCTCCTGAGGTCACCTTTTAATGAAATAACAGATTGGTAGTACAAACCACAGGTCGGAAGTTCAAACCCACCAGCTGCTCCTCAGAAACCCTGAACAGGGTCACTAGGAGACGGAACCAACTTGATGGCATGTAACAACAACCTTTAACAATGATACAAAATGAAGAATATTACCCATGAGTATGGGATTCTATTTAAAAACAAACAGCTAATACCATTAGGCCAATAATTACTCTAAAGAAAAGATGGGAAGGGAAGCTTGAAGGGAAGTCAGAGAGGGAAACTAGCTGACTGGAAACAATCAGAATGCAATTAGAGAATGTTGACACATTGTAAAACATGTAGCTAATGTCACTGAACAATTTGTTTGGAAATTGTTACATGGAAAACTAATTTGATTTGATTTGTAAACTTTCTACAAAATAAAATATTACTTTAAAAATGATCACGTTTAGGGTGCACCCTATATGTAGATATTCACATGGCTTTATTAACCCTAATTCCCAAAGGAGATTGTATCTACAGGTATGTTGATGTTCTTTGGTGGTGTAGTAGATTCTGATTCATCTCAACCCATGTGTGCAATGCAGAATTTTTTCAAAAAGGTTTCCAGGACTGTGAACTTTTGAAAGCAGATAGCCAGGTCTTACTTCTGAGTTACTTCTGGGTGGGTTTAAACTTCTACCCTTTTGGTTAGTAGCCCATCACTTAACCATTTGTGCCACTCCATTATCAGGGTTAGGATTTCAACACATATTTTGGGGCTACACATTTCAATCCAAAACACTACTTCTCACAGCGTTCCACCTGTATCTAAAATTCTTTGAAAAATATACACTGTGATTTTTGTGTCCTGAATAGTGTGTCCAACTGAAGCTGATATTTTGTATACTGGTAATCATTGGTTTCCCTTTTAGCTTGCAGTCCTCAGCTTTAAATAAGGGTAAAATGCACTGGAACTTTGCAACTGGGAGACCCCAAGCCTACCTTTCCCCTCATCACCAAGTGGCTTCATCACTTCATCAATCCCCCCAGAATAAGAAAACCAAACCCAATCTCCTGGGTTATGAATATACCATAGTATGCATACTCTACACAGCTGTGCTATGATTCCAACTTATATTGTTGTTGTTAAGTGCCATCGAGTGGATTCCAATTCATAACAAGCCTGTGTAGGGTTTCCAAGGAGCGGTTTGAACTACCAACCTTGTGGTTAGTGGTGTTTATACTATAGCAGCACACCAGAAGCCCATAGCCATCCTATAAAGGATAGACTATAAAACTGTACTGGAGGGGACAGTCTCGTGTTTCTCCTCAGGATATGCTGGTGGGTTGAAACCGCAAACCTCTGCGTTACCAGCCCGATGCTTAGCTCGTAGTGCCACCAGGGCGCATACATCACTGATTTCATGTCACCTTCCTCCAGTCCTGTCTCTGAGCTACAGATGCTTTTTAAGTTTCTAATCGTCATGCAGGGTTTTCTAAGCTGTCATCTTTATGAAAACAGATTGCCAGGTTTTTTTTCCGCGGAGAGACTGGATGGGTTGAACTGCCAACCTTTCTGTTAGCAACTGAGAGCTTAACCGTTGTACCACATGACTGGAGAAAGAATTGTATGGGCCAACACCAGGCTTTATTGGAAAAATGTCTACATTAGTGAAATACCTAAAATGTCTAAAATGGTCAATAGCATGGAAATCCAGGAACAAGAAGAGACATCCGAAGCCCGCTGGTTCAAGTCCTTCCTTTTCCAGGTAGATAAACTTGCTTTCCAAGGGCTATTTCAGGGACGAACCAGAAATGGCCTATAAGTCTATTCTCTCTTTAAGTAATTGCAAAGGAAATGATTTTCAGCTCGAAATACTGTGTGATGAGGAACTCAGGTACTCAAAGAGTGAAGATTTCAAAACATCCTGGATTTTATTCCGGGCTGCATTATTGCCTCTCTGCCTTGGTTGGTCCCACTGCCCATTGGGTATCCAGCACCGGGGAGATGCAAGGGGAGACAATTAAAATGGGTCCAGAATGAGGACTGGGGAGACCTTCCCGCCGTCTTGGCTCTGAGCCGCGCCTCCAGCGCGCAGTGCAGAGTTAGTGCCCTGCCTGGGGCTTCCGAGCCCCCTGGTGCCGGAGCCCAACTCCTGGCTTCAGGCTGTGCGGACGCTCCGGGATCCATGAGGGGTTCGGGGACTCCCAGGGCAGCTCATTCGGTGCCCACTCCCCGCCAGCGCCGCCGAGCCCTGGAAGTTCCCCGGCGGCGGGACCGCGCCTGTCTGGCCGCCGCAGTCGGGGAGCCCCGGGCGCCGAAAGCCGGGCTGCGGGACCGCGCGGGGCACGTGGCCCGACCGCAGCGCTGCGCCAGCCCGGCTCCGTTCGGCCCAGCCCCTCCGGCTCCTGCCGCGGCCGGCCGCAGGGAGAGGTTCCTCCCCCTCCACTCTGCACCAGTTCCGAGGGAATTTGCGGTCGGTGACGCGCATCCTTAGGCGAGCTACCTGCAGCCCGGCGCGCCGGGCCGGTGGCGGCCTGGGACCCGGCTCAGGAGGCCATGCCGGCGGCGGTGCGGTGCGGAGGCTGGCTCCCGCTGCTGGGTAAGGCCCTGCTCGCCCCCGCGGCCCTGTGCGTAGACCCCCGAACTCCTCCGGGCCCCGCGCTCAGCGCCCACCTACCCGGCGCCTATCGATCGGACCCCAGAGCCCCGCCCTCCCCAAGCTTGGCACCCTGATCCGCGCCCAGACCTCCGCCCAGGACCCCACTCCCGGACCTCGGTGCCCTTCGCTCGCCCACCAGAGCCTCGCCCCCTCCCCGCGCCAGGCTCAGATCCCCACGTCCTGCGCTAGGCTCCAGCGTCTGACTCTGCGCCCTCCCCGCGTTCGGCCCCCAGCGCCTGGAGCCTCGCTCCACACCCTCTCCGTTCTCCCTCGCTCGCCGCTCTCGGCCGCCGCCCCCCGCGCTCTCTCCACAGCCCACCCCTTCGCCCACCCCCACCCCCACGTCCCTCTTCGGTCACTTAGTCCCTTCTTCCTGGCTGCGATTGCCAGCGGCGATAACCGATTCCTTGTCTCAGGCTGGAGGGGCCCACGGGGCCGCGCCACCCAGCACCCAGTCTGCCTTCCCGGGCGCGGGGCACTGCGGGTTGGGGCTGTGGGGTGGATACCCAAGGTTGGCGCCTGTGGCCCTGATCATTTAGACTCCCTAGGGTGGGGGGTGGAGACGTCTTCTTTTGATGTTTTGATTTATGAAGTGAACTCTGAATGGAAAACGTACCTTTCTTCACCCCCAAAGCGCTTCACCCCAAATCGCTCCCCCCACCTAATCTCAAAAGACTCAATCAAGACTTACTTTGGAACGGTTATACAAAGGACATATAGCGCAAACCTTAGGAGTTGCCCCCTCCCAGGGGCGCTAGTTTTTTATTCTGGGGTTAAACCCTCAAGCAGTGTTCAAGGACTCCGAACTGTCCCCCAAAAATCTGCTCGGTCGAATAATTTTTTACAGCAAAAAGAGAGACCCCCTCGTTAGTTCGCTTGTATCTGGAAAGATGAGCAGGTTAATTCTAGTTTGAGTTGAAGGGGGCAGAGTTCGGGGACCTGCTTTCTCCCTTCCGGGCCTTGGCGTCTTCACCCGAGGCAAGTCTGGGAGTCTACACCTGGCTCTTGTACAGCCCCCAAATTCAATGATCTCTAGTTTAAGGAAATCTCTGTGAGGAATAGAGGAAATATTTGCTATATCCTCGTAGGCGTGTGGGAATTATTTCCCGTAATTTTAGTTACAAATCATTCAGAAGGGCCAAGAGTAAGAAATATAAAATAAGAAGAAAAGCGTAAGGAAGGAAAAACATTTTACATTTCTTACACATTTATTTTTGAACCTACTGCCAGTGGTCGGGAGAGCTACCCTATAGGACAGGGTGGAATTGCCCCATAAGGTTTGCAGAGTTGTAAATCTTTACAGGAAACAGATTTCCACATCTTCCTCCTCAACAGCATCTGGTGGGATCCACAGTACCGCCAACCTTTTGTTGGCCAAGGAGTGCTTTATCCACTGCACCACCAGGGCCCCCTACATGTATCTTGACTAGTTGGTAAATATGCATATGGTACATTTAAAAAGTAGAGTACATTTAGCAATTATGTCAATACAAGAAGACTCACTATACATAAGGGGGACCTTCAAAGAGTTCCTGAAAAATGAAATTAAAAGACAAAAGATACATCACTGCCCCTATACTGTTAAGCATGCCATTAAGAAACAAGTGCATTTATCTAAATACTTTCTGAAAGTGTGAAGACCGATACTTCAGATGTATTTAAACTGCATCACATTCTTTGATATTTAAGAAAGATCTCAAAAATGTCTGCATTTTTCTCTCTCCGGGATTTTCTAAATGAGGTGGCAATTGGCATCCTGTAAACATGCATATAAGAGTACAATTCCACTCATTTATTATGGTGGTGGTGTGCAGTGGAGTTGGTTCCTACTCATAGTCACCCTGCATAGGGTTTCTGAGGCTGTAAATCTTTACAGGAGTAGAAAGCCTCCTCTTTCGCTCTAGGAACAGCTGGTAGATTCGAACTGCTGACGTTGGGATTAGCAGCCCGACTCGTAACCACTATGCTAGCAGCGCTTCTTTTAGTTTATTAGATCCACATCATCACAGTAGAGCAGGTCTACTCTGCGTCACTTAACTTTTCAAAGTAGCCACTCTTCTGACCTTGCTCATCTATTTTTGAAGACCATGTAAACCCAACTATCACGATGCACTCTGTCCACCCTGCTTCTTTGGCTGCACATTTTGATTATGAGATTCAACCATCTTCCTGCCTTCAGTGGTTTTTTGTTTTCTTTTATCAGTTGGGTGTTTCCTCCTTAGTATGTATATACTATGCAATTTGTTTATTCATTCAGTTGTTGAAGAGCATGTAGGTTGCTTCCAGCTTTGGATAATGATGAATAAGACTGCCGTAAACATTCTGTTTTACGTACGATTTTTGGTGGACCTGAACATTCATTTCTTTTAGGATTATATCCAGGTCTAAGATGCCTGGGTCACAGAGAAGGCATGTGTTCACTTTTCGTTGATGCTGTGCGTTTTCCAAAGAGGTTGTATCTGTTAGTATTCTCACTGGCAACAAATGAGTGTTGCAGCATTTTAGATCTTTGCCAATACTCGGTGATAACTAATTTTCTTGAGTAAAGAGAATGAAGTGCAAAGCTTAAGAGTATAGACTTCAAAATGCTCAAAAGCTTTAAAGTATTACTTGAATTATAAGGCGCTGTGCCCTATTTTCCTTATATTGTAAGATCTACCTTTTATTAAACATCATGAGGCTTTTCTTAGTGATATTTGAAGAAAGGGACAATGTTCTTCACAACCTTATCTGTATTATGTGTTAATGCTGAACATGAGAAGGATTCTTTCAGGAATTATGTCCTGGTGTGGCACTGTGAGTTAATGAGCTGGGCTGCAAAGTCAGTTTGAACAGCAAGGTCGGTAGTTCAAGCTCACCAGCTGCTCCTCGGAAACCCTATACAGGGTCGCTATGGGTCAGAACCGACTCGACGGCACTTAACAACAACAAAAGCCTAACTATCTCATTGTTGTTGTTGTTAGGTGCCCTTGAGTTGTTCTGACTCATATCGATGGTATGCACAACAGAACGTAAACACTGCTCCATTCGGGTGTCACCCTCACAATTGCTGTTATGTGTGAGCCCACTGATATTGCCAGTGTGTTGATTTAACTCTTTCATTACTGTCAACAAATCCATATCCAAAGCCCGAATTACACTGTTTGCCCTTTGCTTCTATTGCTTTCTTTGTCTTCTTATGAATTGCTTGCTAGCTTAAGGGAGGGAATGATATGATTTAGGAAGAGTAAAGGGAACGGGTTCTAGGTAAGATTGCTTTGGATTGGATGAAAGAGCTAGCTGGATGTTAAGGTCTCCTTCGATTCTAAAAGTCTAGTTCTTGTAGGGTAAGCACTAGACTGCTATGTGCAAGGTTGGTGGTTCAAGCCCGCCAGCCGCTCTCCGAAACGCTATACAGGGTCGCTAGGAGTCAGAACCGATTCCATAGCACTTAACAATGGTCATAACCATCCTATAGACTTAGATCTTTAGTTCATTGTTTCTTAGCTACTTTAGCGTAGTGGTTACGAATTGGGCTGCGAATCTTAAGGTCAGCAGTTTGGAACTACCAGCCACTCCACGGGAGAAAGATGAGACTTTCTACTCCCTTAAAGATTTACACCCTTTGGAAACCCTGTACAAGGTCGCTATGGGTCGGAACTGACTCGATGGCACTTCACAACAATAACAACAACAAAGGAGGCTGGATGTTACAGATGATTTGCAGTTGGCTGCTAATCTTAAAACTGGTGGTTCCAACTCACTCAGTGGCTATAGCAGAAGAAAGACAAAGATTAGAGTGAATGAAACCCTATGGACCCTTGGTGTGGCGCTGTGGGTTAATGCGCTGGACTGCAAGATTAATTTGAACCTCAAGGTCGGCAGTTCAGGCTCACCAGCTGCTTCTCAGCTCAGAAACCCTATACAATGTCACTATGAGTGGGAACCGACTCGATGGCTCTTAACAACAACAAACCCTATGGTGCAGTTCTGCTCTGTAAGACACGGGGTTGCCATGAGTCTGGATGAAATGATGGCAACAAACAGCCAATATCCTTTTAGGTTTAGATTCAAATACTTACCTTCCATTAAAGAATGGATCTCTTTTTTTATAGCTGAAAAGTTATTAATAACAATTACTAGTAAAGAGGGGTTTCTTTTGTTTGGTTTTGTTGAATATTCTTCTTGTTTAAATTAAACACCATCAGGTAATGAGATATTCAATGTAGAAGAAGGCTTAATTTATATTCCAGAGAGGACTTCGGATAGGAACGATGAGGAGGAATCACACAAGATCGGTTTTTTGTTTTTTATTTTAACTTAATACTTTTATTGAATACCTATTTCTGTACTAGGCACAGGAAGTATGGAGATGAAAGTGGGGAAACATATAAATAGATAATTCCATTCTGTTGTAGAAATGCATGGCTATTGCTTTTCCTCAGGAAAAGCATTTTGGGCACTCAGCTTTTTTTAGCTAGCTAAACCTTCCAGCCTAGATAACATGATCACTGAATAATATGCATGTCGATGAAAAATAGAATGCTTCGATGAAGGAAGCTTCAACAAGGTCAGAAGAGAAAGCTACAAGATTTTGCTCCTTGAAACTACTTGTGAGTCGAAATCGACAGGATGGTGGATGGGTTTGGTTTGGTTAAAACAAGTGAAACATGGCTATGATTACTATTCAATGGTTGTGGGGGCGGGGGGGAACAGTTTTCCATTTAAAATGAAACAAATGGATTATTCTGTAGTATAAATACGACTCTCTTTTAGGTCTTGGGAAGAAGTGATTTTCTAAAAGTTTCCTTGAACAAAGCTGTGGGTTACAATTGAATTCCTGCTTACTCCTGAAGCCCATGGGAGAGCTCAGTCTCTTTACTTTTTCCACAGTCCCAGGTTTCCTATCATTTTTCTCTCTAACAAAACTCAGAAAGGTGTCCCCATCATTCAATGTTCAAGATTACAATCTTGCTGCTCTCTACATAAACTCCAAACCAATCCCTTTGTAACTGAGTTGGCTCTAACTCATGGTGACCCATGTTACAGACCAGACCTGAGCTGCGTGGGGTTTTATTGGCTGTCATCTTTAGGGAAACTGACCACCAGACCTTCTGCTGGTGGGTTTGAACCACTAACGTTTATGTTAGTGGTCAATTACAAGCCATTTGCATCACTTCGGGACCTTGAGTCCCCAAGTATCTACCAGATATTGACTGAAAATGCTGGGGAAACATTTTAATTATACAAAAGGCAAAAGACAAGAAAATTCAAAGATTGCTTGCGTAAACAGTTTTTATTATTTTCTCATCTGTTTTGCATTTGAAAGTGATCTTGAGGTTATTAGGAGGAAGAATTTGGAGAGGGGGAGTTTGAGGTGCTGAGAATGAAATTAACCTACTTTATAATTTGTTTAGCTTAGTTTTACTCCTAGTAAGGCTGTAGTCCTCATTTACTCTGAAACAGCAAACCCTGGTGATTTGTGTGAGCCAAGCTTCTTTATTTCCATCAGTGATTTTCAGATTTTTCCACAGTTATATGGGGTCGAAGGTTGTTCCCTGACATTTGGAGTCCAGGAGCCTGACACCTAGATAATTCAATTATCTCTGATTAATACCCATTGTGACTGGATTGCCAATCACTCCGAAGTAAAGAAAACTTTTGTTGGATCCACTGATGGTCGTTAATTTGAGTCATGCATTTCTGTTCTATGGATACCAACACAAATGAAGGAAATTTAAAAATAATATCAAGTACACACACAGTGTTCTTTTGTGGCTAAAGGGATTGCATAAGACCCTAAAAGAGGAACTATTATTATAATTTAGGTTAAACAGTAAAAAAAAAAAAAAAAATTATTTTTTTTTAACTGCTGTCATTATAAGATCAATTGTAGCCAAGAGCCCACAATAGAGTTAGCTGGAGTCTACAGTGAAACAAAAGGAGCTCTGGTAACATAGTAGTTATGAGTCAGGCTGCCAACGTCAAGGTCAGCAGTTCGAAACTACCAGCAGTTCCACAGGAGAAAGATGAGGCGTTCTGCTCCCATCAAGATTTACAGCCTCGGAAACCCTGTACAGGGTCGCTATGAGTCGGAACCGACTCCATGGTACTTAGTAGCAACAGTAAAGCAATGTATTGTTTTTAAAGTAATGTTTTTGATGATGATTATGTCGTACTTATTGAGTGCAGTCTTCCAATACTTTGCTATTTAAGTCGTGAGTTTCCTAATGTCAGTTACCCGGTTCTTGGAGGTAGTTAGTGTCAGTAGAGATAAATCATTTGAACTGACAGCACAGTTAGGAAGCATATGTTCTTTACCTTGGCAGGGATTTTCTGTTACTTAAGTTCCTCATTTGTAAAAAGGAGATAAACAGTATCTTACTCTCGTTCTTCGTTGGGAATAATAGACCATATTTGTGCCCATTCCACAGAAAAGACAACCCAGCAGAATGTGGAAGTTATTGAACAATATCATTAATATCACATTCAAGTAAATTTTTACTAAAGAGAACTCAAAAACACTTGCAGCAGTACACTGACAAGGGAGCTGTCAGAAATTCAAGCCTGATTCAGAAGAGGATGTGGAACTAAAGATATCATCGCTGATGCTAGATGGATCTTGGCTGAAGCAGAGAACACCAGAAAGATGTTTATTTGTGCTTTATTGACTATACAAAGGCATTCAGCTGTCTGGGTCATCACAGATTATGGATGCCCTTGTGAAGAGTGGGAATTCCAAAACTGTCAGTCTGCTCTTTGAGGAACTTGTTTGTAGACAAAGAGGCAGTCGTTCAAGCAGAACAAAGGATAGGACCTGGTTTAAAATCAGGAAGGATTTTGTAGGGTTGTAGTCTTTCACCATGTTTATATGCTGAGCAAATAATTCAAGAAGCTGGATTACATGAAGAAGAACATGGCATCAGGATTGAAGGAAGACTCATCAAAAGCCTGTGATGTGCAGATGACACAACCTTGCTTGCTGGAAGTCAAGAGGACTTGAAATATTTACTGATGAAGATCAAAGAATACAGCCTTTTGTGTGAATTGTACCTAAATGGAAAGCAGATGAAAATGCTCTTAACTGGACCAATAAATAACATCATGATAAACAGAGAAAAGATGGAAGGTGTCAAAGACTTCATTTTGCTTGGATCCACAATCAAGACTCTTGGAGGGGGCAGTTAAAAAATCAAATGATGTATTGCCTTAGGCAAGTCTACTGCACAAGACCTCTTAAAGTGTTCAAGAGCAAAGATATCACTTTTAAGGACTAAGGTATGCTTCACCCAAGCCATGCTATTTTCCAGTTTGTGAAATTTGGAAAATGAATAAGGAAGACAGTAGAGAATCAATGCATTTGACTTATGGTGTTTGTGAAGAGTTTTGAAAGTACCACGGACTGCCTGTGTTGGAAGACATACAACCAGAATGTTCCTTGGAAGTGAGACTTTGTCTCTTGTACTTTGGACATATTATCAGGAGGGACCAGTCCTTGGAGAAGGACAACAAGCTTGGTGAAGTGGAGGGTCAGTGCAAAAAAGGTAGACCTTCAAGGAGATGGATTGGCACAGTGGTGACAATGAGCTCAGTTGTAGTCTGTGACATGACAATTGTGAGGATAGCTCAGAACCAAGCAGTGCTTTATTCTGTTGTGGGTAGAGTTGCTATGAGTTGGAAGGGACTTGACAACCCCTGACAACAATAAGAACAACACTCCTATACTGCACTTCTCCTTGGGACAGGTGCTTTGCAGGAAGTTGTCATTATTGAGTGGTGTTGACTCAATTTTGAGTCATAGCAACCCAAAGAACTGCCCTATAGGGTTTCCCAGACTGTACTCTTTACAGGAGCAGACTGCCAGAAGTGACTGGTGACTTCGAACCAGTGACCTTTTGGATAGCAGTCAAGTGCTTAACTATTTTGTCATTAAGGCTCCTTTTTTTTTTTGCAGTAAGAGAGGTATATAAAGTCTGAAGAAATTATTAGGCTTTAATGGTTACGAATCGGTCAGCAGGTCGAAACTACCAGCAGTTCTGTGGCAGAAAGATGAGGCTTTCTGCTCCTGTAAAGATTTACTGCCTCGGAAACCCTGTGCAGGGTTGCTATGGGTCCGAATAACTTGACAGCACTTAACAACGGAGCCATAGATGCTAATTTGAGGACTAAAGTGTGCCTGACCCAAACCATGGTATTTTCAGTAGTCTCATATACATGTGAAAGTTGGACAGTGAATAAGGAAGACAGTAGAAGAATTGGTGCATTTAACTTATGGTGTTGGACAAGAATAGCAAAGTACCATGGCCTGCCAGAAGAACCAACAAATCAGTGTTAGAAGGAGTGCAGCTGGGATTGTCCTTAAAAGCCGTGCATTGACACAACAGTAGCAGCCAAGGGCTCAAGCTCAAGCGTAGCAGGAACTGTGAGGATGGTGCCGTGTTTCGTTCTGTTGTGCGCAGGGTTGCTACGGGTCAGAATCAACAACACCATAGAAAGGAGCCATAGAAAAACCTGGTGATCTGGTTCGATAAACATGACAGCCACGAAAACCCTATGGGAAAGTTCTACTCTGTCCCATGTGACCTCTGTGAGTAAGAGATGGACTTGATGGTACACAGCAACAACAGAGCACAATGTGTAATGTGTAAGGGATGCTTTGGTGATATGATTAGAGGCTCGGTCTTTATCGTATAGACTAAGGAAGAGGCCCATTGCATCCCAGTGTCTGTGTGAGCCATTTTTCTGGAGCGATTTTCAAAGAGGGCTAAGAACCACTGCTATAATGGGAAACTTCAGCAGAGAAGGGATGCGTCTGATTGTTATTTTATAAAGATGGTTCTGGTGACTGTGTGAAAGCTAGACTTGAGTCTTCAGGGCTCTAGCAGGCAGGCCACCTTGGAGGCTGTTGGCAGTAGTTCAGGCTGGACATAAGGAGGGTTTGAATTAGGGCAATGGCGCTCCCGGAATGGCATAAACAGTTTAAGTTACTAACGGAAAGATTGGTAGTTCAACCCACCCAATGGTACACTGGTAGAAAGGTCTGAAGGTCTATTTCCATCTGGATGACAGCCAACACAGCCCTATGGGGCAGCTTTACTGTGTTACACATGGGGTCACCATGAGTCAAACTCAGCTTGATAGCAATGGAAGTTTTTGTCTGATTGGTTTGTTGACCCGAGATGAGGAGCTGCTGTAGATGTGTGAGGGAATTCAAAAAGTTCATGGAAAAGTGGGATGAAAAGATCATGGAATTTTTCCATGAACTTTCTGAAGCGGCCTGGTATTTGAGATGTTAAATCGTCAGGACTTGGCAACTGACAGTGATGGGAAGTGAAGGAAAGGGAGGAGTCAAAAATGATCTCTGGGTTTAGGGTTTAGGGCCAGTTCTTGTGTTGCCCTAGAGACAGACAACACATTCCTCTCAGCGTTGTGGAAGGAAGAGCTATGTTCAGGCTGAGTTCTGAGTTCCTGGGGATGACCCAGTTAGATAACTTTTCACCCAGTCTTCCCTGGTCAACGATCTTATTATGTGACACTTCACATTTATGACAATAGTAGAAAACTTACTATTTGACTGTTTTGCCCTTGATGACATACATCTGGTAGTAATTAGTGGATGGTGAGGTGAGTGTAACAGTGTCTGTGATGGCAAAGGTGATGTGTCAACGTATCTGGGCCGGGATTCGCAGTGGTTCGGCGGTTGTGTAGTGATGTATCATCCTCTGTGTTGTGGTCTGCTGTGGTAATGCTGAAAGAATGGCCTGACCTTTGACCCGTTCCCATGTCATTAAGAGGTGAGAGGTTGGGGCTCATGAGCAAATAATTAAGGTCATAGATGGGGATGATGGGACCTTTGAGCTCCCCCCATCTCTTGCTTTCATTTATCAGATGAAGAAACTGGGGCCCCCCCGCAGGTTACATGATTTGTTCAAACTCACAAAGCCGACAAAATCTCAGACTCTGAGTTGGCTCTGCTTCCCAGGGCTTTAGTCAGGTCTCTTTGCTTCACAGGATACTTGGAAAATGAGTACTCTTGTTCTCTTGCGGTTTCTTTTAGAATGCCTAAATCCATTTACTCTTTCAGTGAAGAGCAAATCTTGCTTTTATCTAAAATTTTATTTTAGACTGGTACTAAATTATTTTCCCCACCCTTCCACCTTACCTCACCCCAGCCCAGTCCTGTCCCTTGAAAACACAACATTTTGGAAGCCTTTTCAATCTTGTCAACATTACTTAGAATGTGTTTCAAACAGAACTCTGGGACTTGCCACTAGGGCTTGGAATGTACTCTCAGACAGAACCTTAATGTGGATGGTGGCAAATCTTTGGCTTAAAAAATGTATATTGTGATAAAATATTTTTAAAAAATCATTTGCCATGTTACCAATTTTTAACTGTATACAATTCAGTGATATGAATTATATCCACCATGTTGTTGGTCAACTATCACCAATATCTATTTTCAAATGTTTTTCATCTCACCCAAACAGAAACTCAGTACCCTTCCCCATCCTCAGCCCCCGGTGGCCATGAATGTCTCACTTTCTATTTTTTTGATGTATGTGCCTTTGCCTATTCCAGATGTTTCATCTGAGTAGGATCACACAGTATTTGTCCTTTTGTTTCTGATTTATTTCACTCCACATCATGATTTCAAGGTCTATCCATGTCTTTGACTTTTAAAAAAGTCATATAGTAAAACCAATCCTCTTTAGGTAAATTGAATTTGTTGTTGTTAAGTGTCATCGAGTCAGTTCCAACTCACAGTGACCCTGTATAGGGTTTACGAGGGACAGCTGTTGGGTTTGAACTGTGGACCTTGTGGTTCACAGTCCAGTGTTGATCCTACAGTGCCACACCAGGACTCCAAATTGAATTTACTTTCTACTAAAAGAGTAATGGATTTTGACATTATAAAGTCTAATTGTAACTGGACTCCGGGTGTGGCACTATAGGGTCAGCACTGGACTGTAAATCATAAAGTCTGCAGCTCAAAGCTGCTCCTTGGAAACCCTATACAGGGTCATAATGAATTGGAACTGGATTCGATGGCACTTAACAACAACAAGATTGAACTAACAATGCACCAGAAACCATCACCACCATCTAGATCTAGAACATTCCATTTCCTCAGAAAGTCCACTTTCGTCCCTTTGTAAGCAACCCCGAATCCCATCATCAGCAACCTCTTTTCTGTCCTTTCAGTTTTCCCTTTCCAGAATGACAAGTAGGTGACTCTTTATGATCCACTGTAATTCTGAAAAATCCTTTTGAGATGTTTCTTTGCACAGTGTCATGATTTGAGATTTTCCCACATTGTGCTTCCTTTCTATGGCTGACTAATGTTCCGTTGTGTGGATATGTACGGTGTTTGCTATGGGCGGTGTGCCGTTGAGTCAGTTCTGACTCATAGTGACCCTGTATAGGGCTTCAGAGGCTGTACATCTTTGTTGTTGTTAAGTGCCTTGGAGTTGGTTCCTACTCATAGCGACCCTGCACAGGGTTTCCGAGCATGTAAATCTTTACGGGAGCAGAAAGCCTTATATTTCTCCCGCGGAACAGCTGGTAGTTTCGAACTGCCGACCTTGAGGCTAGCAGCACAATTCGTAACCACTGCGCTACCAGAGCTCCTTTGTACATCTTTATAGGAGCAGAAAACCTCGTTCTTTCACTCTCTGAAGGCTACTTTTTGCTTGTAGTGTCTGGCAATTTTGGATAAAGCCATCCTACAGATGTGAACACAGACTTTGGTCTGAGCATCAGTTTTTAATATCTCTTGGGTAAATACCTAGGAGTGAATTTGTCATGCTGTCATGAGAATTGCCAAATTGTTTCTCCGCATGATTGTGCCATTTGACATCTCTACCGTTAGTGCATGAGGGTTGCAGTTCTCGCATCTTGGCAGCTTTTGGTGTCACATTTTTTTTTTAAACCATTCTAACGGGTAGAGTAGCAACACAACTAACAACAACAGCAATGACAGTGATGAATGAGATGAACTAGTGATGCAGCAGGTCAAGCGCTTGGCTTCCAGTCGAAAGGTTAGCAGAAAGAAAGTTCAAGAGTTTATCGCAGAATACAAAAAAATATCTAGCACTGGGTAAGATTTACAATGTCTAGCATTTAATTACCAATGACTAAACAATCAAAGAAAGAGAGAAATCCAGTCCATAATAAGGAGAAACAGCAATCATCCACAACGGACGTAGAATTGGACAAAATAGGGTTAGTAGATGATAACAGTAAGACAGTGATAACTCTCTTCCTTAAGTTCTTTTGTTCCTTAACTTTTTATTGTGAATTCAGTGAAGGTTTACAGAACCATATACTTGGCTTCACTACACAATTGTAATCCCCTTCAGGTACCAACAGTTATCAGAAGTGGTGGTGGTGGTTATGTGCTGTGGAGTTGGTTCCCACTCATAGCGACCCTGCATAGGGTTTCCGAGGCTGTAAATCTTTATGGGAGCAGAAAGCCTCATCTTTTTCCCGTGGAACAGCTGGTAGTTTTGAACTTCTGACCTTGAGGTTCACAGCCCAATTTGTAACCACTACGCTAGAGCATTTACCTCTCTTCACTTCAACTTTTGCATTCCTCCCTGGGTCTCCAGCTACCTTCATCTTTCCTCTGCCAACTTCCCTCCTGTTGTATATTTCCTGCCCTGTCATCCATGTTAACATGTGTCTGCCATCTAGCCATGAATAATTTTCCCTCCCCCACTCAACCCCATAACCATCATAAATGGTTTCTTTATCAAGAAAACTTTTTTTTTTTTTTAAACTGTTTACAACGTTGGTCTCATACAATGTTTGTCCATTTGTGACTGACTAATTTCAACCAGCATAATGTCCTCCTGGTTCAACCATGCTGTGAGGTGTTTCACAGACTCATCGTTATTCTTCAACATTTTGTATGTACCAGAGTTTGTTTAGCCATTCTTCTGTTGATGGGCATTTAGGCTGTCTCTACCTTTTTGATATGTGTCTTATAGACAGCATATTGAAGGATCCTGTTTTCTTGTCCATTCTGCTCTTTATGTCTCTTGACTGGTACATTTAATTCCTTTACATCCAGTGTCATTATCAATAGGTATGAATTGATTGTTGTCAATTTTTCTGTATGTTTTTGAAGGTGTGGCAGGATACTTTGTTTCACATAATTTTCTGCTCTGAGTTCATTTTGTTTGTGGGTTTCCTTTTCCTTTCTGTTGTGTTAATGTTTACTAAATTTTTCTGATTTTCCTCATTTTTAAATTTTGATGTGCAGGTCATTCTTTTCCTATGAGGGTACCCCGTGACTTACTAGTTTTTTCCTTGCTTAAAATAATCTCTTTTATCATGAAATCTGCGTAACTTTCTTGCCATTTGGAGGTTTTGTATCTACACTTTTCCCTCTTTTTGCTTTGTAGTTGACTTCATTACACATTGATGTCCCTAGTTCCCTATTTTCAATCTTGCAGGTTTGTTTATTTTAAATAGTTCTATATTTGGATTGAGTTCTGTGTGTTATTGTCATGTACAGTAATCTCAGGTTGTTGTCTGTTGTTGTTGTTTCTCAGTCCAAAGAACACCCTTTAGCCTTTTAAAAAAAGTTGTTATGGTCATTACAAGTTCTTTCATTTCTGTTTACCAGGAATTGTCTTAATTTTGCCATTGTATTTGAGGGATAGTTTTGATGGGTATGTGATTCTTGGTTGGCAATCTTTTTCTTTCAGAGTTTTATAGATGTCATTCCATTGTCTTCTGATCTGAATGGCTTCTTCTGAGAAATTAGAGCTTAGTCTCCTTGGTTTTCTTTTATAGGTAACTTCATTTTTTCTGAGCTGCTCTCAGGATTCTTCCTTGTCTTTGATTTTGGAAAGTTTGATTATGATATGTCTTGGTGATTTTCTTTTGTGACCTATCCTGTTTGGGGTTCTTTCTGCTTATGAATACTTATCTTCTCATCTTTAATGATGTTAGGGAGGTTTTCTTCCAACAACTCTTAGATGGTTTTCTCTGTGCTGACTCTTTGTGTTACAGAATTCTAATCACCCACAAATTGTTCCTTTTCATGGTGTCCCACATAACACTTAGGTTTTCTACAGGTTTTTTCATTCTTTTTTCTGATTGTCCTTCTAGTGTGCTAGTATTGAGAGATTTATCTTCAAGTTCATTCATTTGGGCTCCCATTGCTTTACATCTGCTCCTTTTCCCGTTCAATGTATTGTCAATTTCTGAGATCTTAGTATTATATTAATTTTCTGGATTTCTAATGGCAGGTTTTGTATTGTTTCAAAATTTGCATTTATTTTGTCTGTTTTTTCTTGTAGTGTTTTGCTAAGGTTTTAAAGTGTTTTCCTTGCTTTCATCGATCTGTCAGTCCTTTGAAGGTACGCTATTATCATTCTTTTGAATTATTTTTCAGGTAGTTCTATTACCTTTTTTTGTTCTGCAGAAGCATCTGGTTCTGTATCTTGGTCATTTAAGCCATTCTCTCTTGTTTCTTTGTGAGAGCTAAAATTGTCTGTTGTCTCTGGAGTGTTGTGAGATTATCGTATTTGTTAAAACAATGCAGTTGTTGGACCTAGAAGGGAGAAATCTCTGTTGAACTCCTGACATCTGAGGAGCTCACAAGGTGATTGTGTGAAAGATGTAACTACAGTGTTCCTGGCCCTAGATGGAGCTCCTACTGGCCTCCGTGTTATCTATGTTTAGGACAATCAATCTGGACGTACTTTGTGTGGGCCCTTGATGGAACTGCTTTCAGTGTCTCTTAGGACCACAGGAAAGTTGGGGACAGGGGGGTAACTCTGTGGGTTTTTTAGGTCTGGAGCTGAGCCCACCTGCATCCAGGCACCAAAACGGCTCACCAAAGCACCACCTCACACTGGCATGGCTTCCAACCATGCGACTCTGAAGTCCCAGAGAGCAGGGTCTGCACTGGAGGTGGGTAAGAATGGGAGCTGGCCACACTTCTAGTCACCTGGGGACCATGGGAGAAAGAAAAATTCACACCGTTTCCATCACCCATGGGAATCTGCTCTGCCAGGCCTTCCTCCGCAGCCAAAGCTGCTCACAAGATGGTAGAACTGCATTTGGCCCTCCCTTCACCAGTCAGTCTCCCTCTTACTGTCTCTGTTTGGCCTCTCCTCCCAGGAAGCCCTTCATCCACCTCTCTCACCTTTCTTCTGAAATTCAGGGTACCAGACTTTTCATCTGTGTCTGTTGTATTTTGTCTTCTGTGTCTTTGTTGTAGAGGGTCTGTGTAGTGCATCTGCCTAGTCTGCCATCTTTCCAGAAGTGTTCCTTATATTCTTGATTGCACATGTTAAGCATAGGAATAGTAGATATAAAATAAATATCCAAACTAGAGAGGAAAGCTACAATTACACAGGATGATATTAATAGCAGATTAGACACTGCAGGGAAAGAAAAAAAAAAAATCTGTGAACTTGAAGGCACTGCAATTGAAACTATCCAAAATGAACAGAGAGAAAAAAATAATGAATAAAATGAACAGAATCAATGAGTTTCAGGAGAACTACAGGTGGAAACAACTCAATGCCCAATAGTAGATGAATGGATAAACAAAATTTGGTATGTATATATAATAAAATATTATTCTATTTTGAGAAGCCATAGCATTCTACTGCATGTTACAGCATGGATGAAACTTGAAAACATGGCACTAAGTGAATGAAGTTGGATACACACACACACACACACACAACAAATATAGTATGACTCCATTACATCAGACACATGCGTAGAGGCAGAAAGTCAATGAGTGGGTACTGTGGGTAGGGAGGTGGTGGGGATGGAGGAATAAGGAGGTATTGTTTAGTGGATATGGAGTTTCCATTTGGGATCATGGAAAAGTTTTGAAAACAAATAGTGATAATGGTTGTACAACCTTGTGCCTTGGGCTCAACACTTGAAAATGGTTAAAATTGCAAATTTAATGATGTGTATTTTTTACCACATTAAAACAAAAAACCACTCAATGAGATATAAAACATTTGTGGTACTGTTGTTTGTTGTTGTTGGGTTGACTCAACTCATGGTGGCAAAAATGTTGCCCGGTGTTACACCATCTTCTTGATTGTCTACAAAGTAAACTAGTCAAAATCTCATCAACCTCCCTTCTAAAGAACGTTGTGGTTCCTTTAGTGTTTCATTAGCCATTTCAATAGGCGTGTTTCATGACAATCCTATGGAACACACTTATTACAATGGCTACAATTAAAGTCTCATTTTACTGAGTATCTGCAAACATGTGGCAACGTGTGGAATATAATCTCTTTGGAATGCATTTTGGCATTGTCTTTAAAAGTTAAATGTACGCCTACCAAATCAAAGAGCAGGTCTTCATCTGTAGTCCACGTGGTTGCCCTACTGAAGTCTTTAAGCAGAATAAGGCTGTCTCAGGTCGGGGGATACAAAGAACGCTGAACACGTACGTTTACTTCCAGTCTCTACCTAGATTCCACTTCCATGATAGACAAGTGTTTTAAAAACAAAGAAACACACAAGGACTAAGAGAATGGGATAGAGGAAATACAATTTTGGAAGCCTGAAAGCAAATGAAGCAAGCTGAACTATAAGCTGGAATTCCGAGAGACTGAGAAACAGCTTGATTCACGCTATAAAAAGAACCCACAAAACCCCGAAACACACCCAGTGCCCTTGAGTTGATTTTAGTTTCTAGTGACCCTATACCAGGGTAGAACTGCCCCAGAGTGTTTCCCAGGCTGGAAGCTTTACTGGAGTAGATCAGCAGCTCTGTCTTCCTTGGAGCAGCTCGGTGGTTTTGAACTGTTGACCTTTTGGTTTGCAGCTCAGTGCTTAACCAGTGCTCTATCTGGGTTTCTTAATTTACATTATTGTTGTTAAGTGCCCTTGAGTTGGTTCCAGCTCATTTGTTGTTGTTGTTGTTGTGTGCCGTGGAGTTGGTTCCGACTCATAGCGACCCTGTACAGGATTTCCGAGGCTGTAAATCTTCACGGGAGCAGAAAGCCTCATCTTTCTCCTGCAGGACAGCTGGTAGTTTCGAACTGCTGACCTTGCAGCTCACAGCCCAATTCATAACCATTACGCTACCAGCTCATAGTGACCCTGTATAGATAGGGTTTCTGAGGCTCTAGTGGTGAACTTGAACTGCTGAACTTTCGATTCAAACAAACTTTGCAGTCCATTGTAGTAACCCGTAGGGCCACCCCAGGACTCCTAATTTACATGACAGAACGCCAAAAGAGTATAATCTGTTGACACCAGCCCCCAGAACACTGGCAGCAAAAGACAGGAGAGCCTTCTCTGGGTAGCTGACCAGTGCACGAGACAAGACCCAATGGTGCCACACAGACACAGCCAGTCCCACCCTGTGCCAAGAATTCATGATGAGTGTTTCCTTCTGTGTTAGCCGACTGTCTGGGATCGATGGTTGTTTGGGAAAAACATCCAAATTATAGGAAAACACAAAGTGAAAGGAAGAGAAGGAACCAAAGAAATAATTCAAGAAAGTTGTTCCAAACAACAGAGTATGAGGTTCTAGATTGAAAAGGCCTATTGAATTTATTGAAGATTAAAGAGCACAGCCTTCGATATGGATTGCATCTCAATGTCAAGAAAACAAAAATCCTCACCACTGGACCAATAAACAACATTCTTATCAATGGAGAAAAGATTGAAGTTGTCAAGGACTTCATTCTTCTTGGATCAACTATCAACACTCGCGGAAGTAGCAGTCAAGAGATCAGACGACGTATTGCACTGGGCAAATCTGCTGCACAGGAACTTTTTAAAGTATTGAAGAGCAGAGATGTCAGCTTGAGGACTAGGGTGCGCCTGACCCAGGCCATTGTGTTTTCAATAGCCTCATATGTATGCGAAAGCTGGACAGTGAATAAAGAGGATCGTAGAAGAATTGATGCCTTTGAGTTGTGGTGTTGGAGGAGAATACTGAGGGTGCCATGGACTGCCAAAAGAACCAATAGATCTGTTTTGGAAGAAGTGCAGCCAGAGTGCTCCTTGGAGGCCAGGATGGCTAAGCTTCGTCTCTCCTACTTTGGACATGTAGTCCGGAGGAAACAATCGTTGGAGAAGGATGTCATGCTGGGTAGGGTGGAGGGTCAGAGAAAAAGAGGAAGACCTCCAACGAGATGGATCGGCCAGGTGGCATCATTGATGGACTCGGGGGTGGCAGCGGTGGTGAGGTTGGCCCAGGATCGAACATTGTTTCGTTCTGCTGTGCATGGAGTCGCTATGAGTCGGTTCCGACTCGATGGCACCTGACAACAACAACAACAATTGAATTTACAAAAGGAGCCCTGGTGGTGCCATGGATAAACACTGGACTGCTAACAGCAAGGTTGACAGTTCAAGCCCACCAGCTGCTCTGTGGGAGAAAGATGGGGCTTTCTGTTCTTGTAAAGATTTATGTCTCAGAAACCCTGTCTACCCAGAGTTGGTATAAATCAGAATCAACAGTATCCAGTATGAGGGGGGGAAAAGAAACTCTCACCAGGGCATACTATTTTGAGAATTTAGTACACTGTTTACAAAAAAAAAAAAAAAAGTTTCCTAAGGAGTCCTGCTAGCATGGTGATTGAAGCTTTTGGCTGCTAACTGAAAGGTCAGCAGTTCACAACCATCAGATGCTCTGCAGGAGAAAGATGAGGCAATCTGCATCTGTCAAGATTACAGCCTTGGAAACCCTATAGGCAATTTTACTTTTCCTATAGGGTCGCTAAGGAGCTCTGGGAGCATAGTGGTTACGAATCAGGCTGTGAGCCACAAGTCAGCAGTTCGAAACTACCAGCTGTTCCATAGGAGAAAGATGAGACTTTCTGCTCCGGTAAAGATTTACAGCCTCGGAAATCCTGTACAGGGTTGCTATGAGTTGGAACCAACTCCATGACACATAGCACGTAGCACATAGGGTTTCTATGGAGTCCTGGTATGGTGCGGTGGGTTAATGTGTTAGACTCAAAGGTCAGTTTGAACATCAAGGCTGGAGGTTCAAGCTCACCAGCCACTCCTTGGAAACCCTATATAGGGTCGCTATGAGTCAGAACCAACTCGACAGCATTTAACAACAGCATAGGATTGCTCTGAGTTGGAATGGACTCAAGGGCAGTGAGTTTGGTTCTTGGTTTAGTGAAGAAAACCAGGTAGCGCAGTGGTTGAAGCTCTCTGTGCTAATTGTAGGGTTAGTGGTTCAACCTCTCTGAGAGAGATAGATGAGGCAGCTGGCTTCCATAAAGATCACAACCTATGGGGCAGTTCTGTAAGGTCACTACGAGTTGGAATCAACTCAGTGGCTGTGGATTTGGTTTGGTGGATGAAGCTTCCATAGAGAGACCAATAATGGCTTTGATGCAAACAGTGAGTTCCTTATTGCTTCACTTTAAATGCTCAGTAGCTACACATAAATTGTTGTTGTTGTTAAGTACAATGGAGTCTGTTCTGAGTCATAGTGACCCTGCACAGGGTTTCCGAGGCTGTAAATCTTTACGGGAGCAGCAAGCCACATCTTTCTCTACAGAAAGCCTCATCTTTCGACTACACAACAGCTAGTAGTTTTGAACTGCTGACCTTGAGGTTAGCAGCCCGATTCGTAACCACTACGCTACTAGAGCTCCTTCGATAGCTCAGATGTAGACTCTTTCCATCTCTGTGAAACGTTTCAGTGGACAGCACTCTTATCTATACATACTTCTGGCGCTGGTGTATCCAAGACTTACCTTTTATTACATTGGGCTGCTTAGATAATTTCATGTTGGCCAATTTCCCTTGATTTCATCTGGTTGTGTTGTAAGATGATGACATAGTTCTTTTGTACAGTGTGTATCATCAACATCATTATGTTTACTTTGTTTTGCAGCTGTTTTTTTAGCGATGATATATGGCACTTGTACAAACCAAGATCTGCCCGTGATCAAGTGTATTTTAATTAATCATCAGAACAATGGTTCAGCAATGGGACCATCATCACCAGACTCCACGGTAAAGTAATATGAGAATTATAACTTTAGATGTTTCTCTAAGGTCATACTTTGTAAGCTATTGAAACCTAGAGTGGATGAAGGGATTTTGTTGGTATGGTCTCGACCCTAGTAAATTCTCGTGTAGGAGTGGTCTGCAAACAGAACCACCCAGCACTCCATCCCTCCAAGGAATTCTTTTTGGATATGAATTCAGAAAGGACACCGATATATGACATTAATATGAATCCCAGCTTCTTTCCTATACTCAAGTCCCTAGCTTCCAACTGCATCTTGGATATATGTAAACAGATTTCCTATTTATACATCAAATACAACAGTATAATGTATTTTATTTCTATTTCCCCAAACCTGCTCCTATTCCTGTATTAATTGGTTTCTGTTGATGGTTCTGTCCAGAATCATTTTGGACCACTTCCCCTTCCTTCACATTCATTTAGTTATCCAATTTTGGCAATTCCCTTGCATTACTATGTCCTGTAGATCCACCTCATATGCCCTCTAGGTTCATTGCCACTTCTATAATTCCATCAAACAGAAACCAAACCAGCTGGTGCTGAGTCAATCTTGACGCTCGGCGACCCCTATACAACAGAGTAGAACTACCCCATAGGGTTCCTAAAGCTGTATTCTGTGGGAGCAGATAGTCTGGTCTTTCTCCAGTGGAGTTACTGGTGGGTTAGAACCACTCACCTTTTGTTTTGCTGCCAGTGTTCCTAAATCTATCTTGTTGTTAGATGCCATTGAGTTGGTTCTGACTCATAGCAACTTCATGTGCAACAGAACAAAGTACTGCCGGTTCTGTGTCATTGCCACAATCATTGCTGTTTGCGTTCGTTGTTATTATTCGTTGTATCAATTCATCTCATTGATGATCTACTTTTTCATTGACCCTGTAAGTTACCAAGCATGATGTCCTTCTTCAGGGACTGGTCCCTCCTGGTAAGTTATTAACTCCCCCATAACCACGATTCTGACCTAGATTATTTTTTCCTCTTAAGGTTCATCTAAGACATGGCTGCCAGATATGGCTTTAGCATGACGACCCATTACTTAGAGATCATTCCAATTGCTCCAGCATCTGTCTCCTAGTTCCATCTTGTTTTCCATTACTACCTCTCCATGTCATTCATCTATTAGAGCCTAGGTTTCCCCATCTCTGCACTTCAAACATATGCAGTGAATGTTCTTAAATGTAAACGTAGGAGGCTTAAACGATAGAGAAGCAAAGACTAGATGTCTGTTATAGCATCCTGGTGTGGCACTGTAGAGTAAGCACTGGATTGCTGACTACAAGGTCGATGGTTCAAACCCACTAACTGCGAACTCCACGGCATTTAACAACAATTACAGCATAGTGGGTTATGTGTTAGCCTGTTAACTACAGAAATTGGTGCTTCCGATTCATCAGTTGCTCTGCAGAAGAAAGATGAGACTTTCTGCTCCTGTAAGATCTTCAGCCTCAGAAACCCTACACAGAAACCCTACACAGAGCCACTATGAGTTGGAACCAACTCAAGGCATAGAACAACAACAATAACATTACATGCAATGAAAAAAATAGCATAAATTAGTAAACTCCACAGACATTTCCAGTTAAACATTTATGCAAATACATATTCACCTTTTTACTTGTCTTCTTTTTCACTGTGGTAAGTATATATGGAACACAGTATTTGCTGATTCAACATTCTTCACATGTACAATTTGGTAACGTTAACCAATTAACGTCACTGAACTGTGTTCATCGTTTTTATGCAACTGTTACCATGATCTCCTTCCAAATTTCCCCATCACCCTTTACAGGAGTCCCTGTTTCCTACCCTGTTCCTCCTGGCCCCTGGTAACATTAACCTACTTCATCTCTCCATGCATGTGTCTACCGTAGAGATTTTATGTAAGGGCGATCAGACATCATGTGTCCTTTGGCAATTGACTTACTTCATTCAGCATGTGTTCAGAGTCCGTCTACACTGTGGACCTCATTTCTCTTTGTGGCTGAGTAATTGTCTGCATAGACCACATTGTGTTTATCCGTTCATGAGCTGAACATTTCTCTGGTTTCTACTGTCGTGAACAGCTCTGTAGTGAAAATTATACACGCACACTGTGATGATCCAGGGAGCAAAAGTCGATCTGAAAAATATTCTCAATTCTTAAAATTGTGTGAAATCGGTTTTGAGAACAATATTCTACACAAATGTAAAATCTTTGACTTCATTCCATGATTGTACCATGCCAGATACATGGTTGACTTTAATTTGTTTTTAAATGGATTTTTGTATCATAACACCCTTACTTATTAATAATGAATGGTATCTCAAAGTGGATGAAAAAATCAGTGTAATGATGATTGACCCCTAGGTCTTTGTAATAAGTCCTGTACCGCTTCTCACCAACAGTCCCCAATTTACAATGGTGCCAATCCGATGATGCTATCATAAATCGAATACATCTTTCATTTTTTTGTTTTAATTATTATTGCCTTTAATTATGAGTATATTTATAAATCCGATCTTTGTTTTGTTGTTGTTGTTGTTGTTAAGTACCACCGAGTCAGTTCCAACTCATAGTGACCCTGTACAGAGTTCCCAAGAAGTGGCTGATGAGTTTGACCGATGACCTTGTGGTTCAAACCGACCTTACGGTTGAGCGCTTATCCTACAGCACCATACCAGGACTCCTAATTTGTTTGGGGTGGGATGGGGTGTGGAAACATCACATATAAACACATCTGAGAATGATAAAATCAGCCAATTACTTGCTGCAACATTGTATGTTGCACATATTACTGATGATAAGCTGTACAAAAACCCAAAACAGACAGTTTAAGTGTGTTTTGTCCTACCTCGACTATGTCATATGGCTGGAACTACTTATAATGTAAATTACATTCTTATGCAATGTTCAGAACTGCATTAAGGCCCAGTATTTCTTAAATATCATTAAAGGTATAGTCATATACATCATAAAAAAGATTAATAATCTTCACAGTGTACTTCTCATTGAAGTAGTAGCCACTTCTTTTTGGAAAATTTCCCATTTCAGTTGGAAGTAGATTGTTAAGGTTTCAGGTTTTTTTAATATAAATGTTTTACTGTGAATTATGTAATAGTTTACATGGAAGAACATTAGCTTTATATTCATCCTATCGTATATCGTTTCATTGCCATGGTTACAATTCCCTCCATGCATCATCAGCCAACCAAAGGGTATACCCTGCAAGCCTGCCCCCCCGGTTGTCAGCACACAGCCCCTCTCCCTCTCTGGGTCTAGAGTCCCCAGCCGCACCATCTCTCCATGTCATTGTCTCTGCCTCCATCTCTGGTGTCACTGTTTCTCTGGGTAGGGTCCCGCACTCCGTTCTTCTCCCTTGATGGTCCCAGGGACCTCCGCTCCTAGACTGCAAAGTCAATCACTCCCCTCCTTTTGCTACAAAATGTCTACCTTTACATTTCCAACCCTAACAGTCAATCCTGATAACAATTATTCACTGTTGTATCACAAGAGACCTATCCACATCTCCTTTCATCAGCCCCGCCCAGACAGATTGGATACTACTCAGTGGAGATTCTACCTTCCTCTGCGCTCTCTGGATCTAGGCTCCCTCTTGAAAGCTTGTAAGCCAGTCACTTCTTGCCTTTGTAGCCCCCCATTTTGGGTAGCCAATGTCCAAGTTGCCCATCCTTGTCTGCTCTGTGTATGGAGGGGGTGGAAATGATCCTTACTGTAAGGATTTGTTCCCTCTTTTGAACTACTGCATCCATAGGTGTAGGTCAAGTTCACCAAATTGTATCAGATTACTGTTTTTTGCCTCTTCTTTCTTCTTCTACTTGAGCTCTGATCATCCAGTCATTGAAGCCAGATCAAGTGGGTGTTATCTGCAAGTGTGGTTGTTCTTGTGCATATGCCCTCTCTTCTTATCAGCTGGATGCTTCACTCTCCACTCAGGTCCTCTGTGGCTTTGACACTGACTCTGGACCCAAGAGTCCCCAGGCCAACCAGGTCTCTACCTGGTTTCACAGGAGTCTATTGAAAGTTGTAGGGCTTAGCTCACAGCTTCATTTCCCCTTATTGTATTGAACATGGTCACCAATCAGAGCGTGTATTCCCATTGAGTGTTAGTCATGAAAGGCAGTTTGCCCTGAGAGGACCTGACCACTTGGCTTGATGTCTCCTGGGTGAGCAACTTGCTTGTTCTTGCAGTAATCAGTCAGACTGCCTTTACTGTTTTGTATTTTTCCTGTTGGTCTTTCTTTCAAGAAGTATCTTCTGTCCTTCTAGCCACTCCAGGCTGGTCTGCTTGTCCTTTCAAGTGGAAATTTCCCACCTCGGAAGATTCTGGATGGGATTCAGGATTCCACCTATGGTCTTATGTAATGCAGAGGCTCCACAGGAAGACTCCTTCACTGGGCATGTTGTAGCCCCATTTTAAGTATTCCAATCATTTATAGGCAGAAGATGGACTTGCAAGCTTTCTATGGTGATATTTCTGGCTATTCCTTTCTCTCTCCCTCAAGTGTTTATTTTATAATGATATGCCAGGGAACCAAGATTCAAAAGACAGCCAAGCATCTTAACATTATTTCTTCCCTTTTGCTCATTCCAACCGTGTCTCAATCCCTGTATCCCAGAGCCCTTTTCCAAGGTTGTGCATACATCATTATTTATTTCTGTCCCACTTAGCCCATGCAAACCTGCCTAATTGTTTTCCCATCCGCTTTGTTCTTCTATTCCCCTCCCTATTCTTGTGTATTGCCCCCCTCTCTAGCACCCAAACTATCCTGTGTATTTTCCCTACCCTGTGCTCCACCTTCCCCTCCCTCCCCTCACCCACCCCCAAAATCCCAATAATCATCAAAGAATCCCCCCAACCCTCCTTTAGTATGGGTTCTTTCCCTTAGTCTTTTACAGTAGTGGTCCTATGCAGTATTTCTCTTTTTGTGACTGACTAATTTCACTCAACATAATGTCCTCAAGTTTCATCCATGTTATGCAGTGGCTTGCAGCTTCCTTGTTACTCTTCAAGGTAGCATAATATTCCATTGTGTGTATGTACCACAGTTCGTTTATCCATTCTTCAGTTGATGGGCACTTAGGCTGTCTCCATCTTTTTGCTATTGTAAATAGTGCTGCTGTGAACATTGGTGTGCTTATATCTTCTTATGTTATGGCTCGTATTTCTTGTGGGTAAATACCAAGTAGAGGAATTCCTGGATCATAAGGTATTTCCATTTCCAACCTTCTGAGGAAGTGCCAGAGAAGTTGGACCATTTTGCAGTCCCACCAGCAATGCAGGAGTGTCCCAGTCTCTCCACTTCCTCACCAGCATTTATTGCCCTCTGCTTTTTTAAATCTTTGCTGTTATTGCTGGTGTGAGATGATATCTCATTGTTTTGATTTGCATCTCTCTAATGGCTAGTAATCATGAATATTTCTTCATATGTTTGTTGGCTGCCCGGATCTCATCCTTGGTGAAGTGTCTGTTCATATCCTTTGCCCATTTTTTAATTGGGTTATTTGTCTTTTTCTTGTAGAGGTGTTGTAGTTTCTTATATATTTTAGAAATGAGTCCCTTGTCTGATGTGTCATTGCAAAAGATTTTTTTCCCATTCTGTGGGTTCCCTTTTTACTCTTCT
>NW_006408523.1:2783752-2800993 GCF_000296735.1 Chrysochloris asiatica | reverse complement strand
AAAGGTTATGATTCCTTCCATAGTTCTTAGTTCTCAGATGCAACATCTTTCTGGAAATCCCAGCATGTTTTCAATAAACCAAACAGTCTTTACTAGACAAAATGTCTCAGTGCAACTAATAAGTAAACACCAACATCCTTAGCTATGTTATCTGGCTTTTGCTGTTGTTGTGTGCACTCAGTTGACTTGGACTCAATTCTAGCCCAGGTGATAGACTAGAGAGACCCCACAGGGTTTTCTAGGCTCTCATTCTCAGCAGATCTCCAGGCATTTCCTCTGTAGAGCTCTTGGATGGGTTCTAACCACCAGTTTTCCATTAGCAGTTGAGGGCTTCACTGCTGCACTGCTGTTGTTAGTGCTGTCAAGTTGGTTCTGATTCTGGTTCTGATAGTGACCGAGTATAGGGTTTCTGAGGAGCAGCTGGTGAATTTGAACCGCTGACCTTGCAGTTTAAGATGACCTTGTGGTCTAGGGCATTAACCTGCAGTGCCACACCAGGACTCCACTGCACCTCTTTGTTGTTTGTTGTTAGGTACCATCGAGTCAGTACCGACTCATAACAACCCAGTGCACAACAGAACGAAACACTGCCCGGTCCTGGGTCAACCTCACAATTATTGCCACACTTGATCCCATTGATGTGGCCACTTTGCCAATCCATCTCGCTGGGGGTCTTCCTCTTTTTCTTTGACCCTCCACCTTACCAAAGATGATATCCTTCTCCAGTGACTGGTCTCTCCTGACAATATGTCCCAGTTGTGAGAGATGAAGTTTGGCCATCCTGGCTTCCAAGGAGCATTCTGGCTGCACTTCTTCCAACACAGATCTGTTGGCAGCCCATGGCACTTTCAATATTCTCCTCCAACACCACAACTCAAATACTGCACCTCTAGGGTGCGTGAAACTAAAATAAGATGGTTTTACTGCTCTGAAACCCCTTTAATTGCTGTTTAAAGTCTGAATATTGCCATCATTTATCATTTCCCTTTGGGATGATCATCTGACCTTTTTTGAGGAGCTCTGGTAGCGTAGTGGTTACGAATCGGGCTGCGAACCTTAAGGTCAGCGGTTCGAAACTACCAGCCGCTCCGCGGGAGAAAGATGAGGCTTTCTACTCCCGTAAGATTTACACCCTCGGAAACCCTGTACAGGGTCGCTATGGGTCGGAACCGACTCGACGGCACTTAACAACAACAACAAAGGACATTATAAACCAACTATAACACATTCACCACATCTGTTTTATAAAGTACAGTCATTCCTTGGCATCCCAGGGTGAACTGGTTCTGGGACACATACCACCCTCTTCCTTCTACCAAAATCTGAGATACTCAAGTCCCTTATATAAAATGGTGTCATATTTGTATATGGAGTCCTGGTGTGGTACTGTAGAATAAGAGCTGGACTGTGAACCACAAGGTCAAAGGTTCCAGTCCAGTAGCTGCTCTGTGATTTTCTAACTCCAGGTTTTTGCACATTTCGTTATAATACTTGACTTTGTCTTCTTGAGCTGCCCTTTGAGATTTTCTGTTCAGCTCTTTTACCTCCTCATTTCTTCCATTTGCTTTCACATCTGTATGCTGGAAAGCAAGTTTCAGAGTCTCTTCTGACATCCATTTTCGTCTTTTCCTTCTTGCTTGTCTTCTAAATGACCCTTTGCTTTCTTCTTGTATGATGTTCTTGATGTCATCCCACAACTCTTCTGGTCTTTGGTCATTAGTGTGTAATGTATCAAATCTGTTCTTGAGATGATCTCTAAATTCAGGTGGGATATGTTCAAGGTCATATTTTGGCTCTCCTGGACTGGTTTTAATTTTCTTCAACTTCAGCCTGAACTTGCATATGAGTTGGCCCCTGGCCTGATTTTGGCTGATAATATGGAGCTTTTCCATCATCTCTTTCCATAGATGTAGTTAATTTGATTTCTGTGTATTCTATCTGGTGAGATCCATGTGTATAGTCATCTTTTATATTAGTTAAAATTGTAAGCCACTGCTCTTGCAGAATTCTCTCATGAGATCTCTAGCATCATTTCTATCACCAAGGCCATAGTTTCCAATGGCTGACTCTTCTTCCTTATTTCCAGCCTCTGCATTCCAATCACCAGTTGTTATCAATATTTTTTTAAAAAAAGTTTTAATTGTGAATGGAGTGATAGTTTACATGGGAGAACATTGGCTTTGCACCATCATTTCGTTGCAATGGTTATCAATAAATCTTGATTTCATGCTTGATCAAATTCAGACTGAAGATGTTGGTAGAATTCTTCAATTTCATCATCACTGGCTTTAGTCGTTGGTTCATAAATTTGAAAAATAGTGGTATTAACTGGTCTTCTGTGTAGGCGTATGGATATTACCCTATCACAGACAGCATGGTACTTCAAGATAAATCTTGACATGTTCTTCTGACTATGAACGGAACACCAGTCCTCTTCAATTAGTCATTCCTGGTTTAGTAAACCATGTGAGCATCACCCTCCCTCTCTTCTCCAATCCCTTCATATTTCTCTATCATAACTGTACCCATCTTTAAATCTTTAAAAACTTTATTTAGAAATAATTTAAGATTTACAGAGAAAGTTCCAGAAATAATAGAGTTCCTGTGTTTCCTATTGCTGTTGTTTATTGTGGCTGTTGAGTCGGTTCCCACCCAAAGCGACCCTATGTAGGAGTTCCAAGGAGCAACTGGTGAACTTGAACCACTGACCTTGAAGTTCAAACAACTTTGCAGTCCAAGGTGTTAACCCATAGTGCCACACCAGGACTCCAAAAGAACCAAACCCTCTGTCACAGAGTGGATTTGAATGCATAGCAACTTTACAGGACAGAGTAGAACAGCCCCATGGAGTCTCCAAGGTTCTTATACTTACAGCCCCATCTTTCTCCTTCAGAGGTGCTGGTGGGTTCAAACTGTCAACTTTGGGTTATCAGTCAAGTGCTGTAACTACTGTGCCACCAGCTCCCTTTACATCCCACCTTGTTGTTGTTGTGGCTAAGTGCCATCGAGTTGGTTCCGATTCATAACGACCCTCTATAGGGTTTCCAAGGAATGGCTGGTGGATTTGAACCACTGACCATGTGGTTTGAACTGACTTTTTGGTCCAGTGCTTATCCTAAAGCACCACACCAGGGCTCCTAGCTGCCTCTAATATTCACATGGTACGTGACCACAGTATAATGATCTAAACTAGGAAATTAATATTGCCATCCTGGTGTGGTGGTGCTCCAGGTTAATGCGCTGGACTGCAAAGTCGATTTGAACTTCAAGGTCAGCAGTTTAGGCTCACCAGCTATTCCTTGGAAACCCTATACAGCGTGGCTATGACTCAAGGGTACTTAGTAACAACAACAACAAACTGCATGCTTAAGTAGACTCTCACCTCATTCCATCCTTGTCCTTCCTGTTTCTGTTCCGGATTCAGCTAAACATTGTGTTTGTCATGTATATTCAGTCTTCTCCCAGATCTTTCTTTTGCCTTGTCCTTCATGACCTTGACAACCCTGAACAAGGTGATTTTACAGACTGTCTCAATGCGGGCTCCTCTGATATTTTCTCATTATGAGATTGCGATGATGCCTTGTTGGCCAGAAGATTGCCAATCAGGAGTTAGAGGGTCTCTCTGTGCTTTATTATTACTGCTCGGGTTAGTTTTGATCCTAGGCCAAGATGGTGCTACCCCGCCTCTTCACTGTAATGTGCCCATCTTTTCCCTTTAAAGTAATAAGTAACTATTTGGGGAAGAGTTGCAAATATCATATTTCTTCTCAAATGGTCACTACTAATGGACTCCTGGTGTGGCATTGTAGGATCAGCGCTGGACTTGGAGCCATAAGATCAGCAGTTCAAACCCACCATGCTCCTTGGAAACCCTCTACAGGGTCGCCATGAGTCAGAACCGACTCGACAGCACTTCATAAGTAACTTCAAAATGGCAACAATGTTTTCTTCTGTTGGTGGACGTGTCTGTAACAGTTATTACTGGAGTATTGGCTGACATAATTGTTTCAGGTTCCTTATTCTTGCTACCTTTATTCCTTGAAATTCTTTTGTAAGGAAGAACTATCCCTTCTGCCCCTTTTGTGTACCGATCGTTAGTTAGATCAGTATGTTGTTGTTGTTGTTGTTATGTGCCGTGGAGTCGGTTCCAACCCATAGTGACCCTGCACAGGGGTTCCGAGGCTGTAAATCTTTACAGGAGCAGAAAGCCTCATCTTTCTCCCGCAGAACAGCTGGTAGTTTCGAACTGCTGACCTGTAAGGTTCGCAGCATGATTCGTAACTACTATGCTACCAGAGATCCTTTAGATCAGTATGTTGTTGTTAAGTGCCGTCAAGTCGGTTCCGACCCATAGCGACCCCGTACAGGGTTTCCGAGGCTGTACATCTTTACGGGAGCAGAACGCCTCATCTTTCTCCCGCGGAGCCGCTGGTAGTTTTGAACTGCTGGCCTTGAGGTTTGCAGCCCGATTTGTAACCACTATGCTACCAGAGCTCCTTATAGACTCAAATATTTATTCTATGCATTACAACCCACTACTGTCATTATTTAGTTTGTTGCTCAACTTGTTCAGATGTTGGCCATTGGAAATGTCTCCTGGTGTCCTTTCCTCCTCCCCTCCGGGATTATATATATAATTTTTTTTTCTATGCTTGAGTGTCTACACAAAACCATACACCAATTCCAGTTTCTACGGTGCTGTTCAGTGACATTGAAGGCATTCTTGGAGTCGTGCAATCAGTCTTCTACTCTGAGTTGCTCCTCCCCGATTTAGGTAAACTCACTGACTTCTGAAGTCCTGTTATCTTGTTCCCGTGGCTGTGGTTTATTTGATGCCATAGCGATAGGTCTTCCAGAGCACAATGCTCAAGGCTGACTTTCTTCACCAGGGAAGTTAAACCAGTGTTTGCTTTAGAGAAGACTTCAGGGATCATATTGGGTTAAGGTTTAAAGACCATCTCAAGACAGTAGTATTGACATGTCCCTATCTTTTTTCAAGTACTTCCTGAGCTTCTGCTAGCATAGTGATTAAGAGTCGGACTGCTAACTGCAAGGTCAGCAGTTCAAAACTACCAATCGCTCCATGGGACAAAAGTGAGGGTTTCTGCTCCCGTAATGACTTATAGCCTCGGAAACCCTATGCATGGTCTCTATGAGTCAGAACCAAGTCCATGACCTACCACCACCCACCACCATAGATATTTCAAGAGTCCTGGTATAACCCTGTAGGATATGCTCTGGACTGCTTAGGTTGTGAGTTCAAACCCACCAGCCACTTCTTGGAAGCCCTATACATGATCGCTATGAGTCAGAACCAACTCCACAGCACTTAACAACAACAAGAAGCTATTTCAGGCTTTCTTTATATTTTTCCTGCCCCAGCCCCGGAATAACAACTTCTCCAATGATGGATGTCTTTTTTTTTTTTTTTTTTTAAATGTTTATTGTGAATTATGTGATAGTTTACATGGGAAAACATTAGCTTTACATTCATCCTGTTGTATATCATTTCATTGCTATGGTTACAATCCCCTCCATGCATCATCAACCAACCAAAGGGTATACCCTGCAAGCCTGCCCACCCCCCACCGCACCCCCCAGTCATCAGCACACAGCTCCTTTCCCTCTCTGGGAAGAGATGGATGTATTCTTGGAGGTCTATATTGAGAAAGAAGCAACATCTAAGCCATGTATCTAATAGAACTGGGAGGTTCTATTAGTGCACTGGGCTAGAAAATATAGATATCCATTTGTTGTTGAGTGCCGTTGAGTTGATTCTGACCCATAGCAACCCTATATAGGGTTTCCAAAGAGAAGCTGGTGAGTTTGAACTGCCGACCTTGCAGTTCAAATGGCTTTGCAGTCTGGCGCATTAACCCACAGCACCACACCACATGTATATGCATACTAACCCCTATATCTGTATTTATTTCTGGCTCCATATAAGCACTGCACTGAGAACCACAAGGCCCACAGTTTGAGCTCCCCAACCTCTCCACAGGAGAAGGATGAGGCTTTCTCCTCCTACAAAGACTTACAGTCTCGGAAACCCTGTATAGGATCACTGGGGTGGCACTGTAAGATAACCACTTGACTGCAAGGTCGGTTTGAACCACAAGGTCAGTGGTTCAAACTCAACATCTGCTCCTTGGAAACCCTATACAGGGTCGCTATGGGTCGGAACCAACTCAATGGCACTGAACAACAGCAACAAATATGTACCCAGGTAGAAGCACAGTTGGGCTGCTAACAGCAAGGTCAGCAGTTCGAATCCACTACCTACTCCTCCAGAGAAAGATGAGGCTTTCTGCTTCTGTAGAGATTTACAGCCTCAGAAACCCTCTACAGGGTCATGGTGAGCTGGAACCTACTTGACAGTTCACCTTTCTGTACATATATACTTTTTTATAATTGTCTATTCATACTCCCCTCCCCCATTTTTTCCTGGGTTTTTGGTCCTCTGTCTCTCAATTTTTAGGAGTCTGCTATAAATTAGGAATATTTTCAGGAGTCCCCTTGTGGCGCTGCAGGGTAAAGTACTGGATCGAAAGGTCAGTTTGAAGTTCAAGGTCAGCGGTTCAAACCCACCAGTCAATCCTTGAAAACCCTATACAGGGTTTCTATGAGTCGGAACCAACTCGACAGCACTTAACAACAACAATAATTATATATTAGGAGCATAGCCCTTATGTGTGGTCACTGTAGATCATCCTAGATCGTCAGGTATATTGGACCTTGTTTTGTGTCGTCATCGAAGATCCAGATCTACTGCTATGAGATGTCTGCAGAGCCCCAGCTGGAAGCCACCTCCCACACACTTAATTTTTACCTGTCACACCAGCTGTTATCTTTTTGGGGGACACATCCTTGTGTTTCACGTATTGCATCCTAGTCTTGAGTTGACCTAGATTCGTGGTCTCCCCCACCCATGTGTGTCAGAGTAGAACTGTGCTCACAGCATTCTCAGTTGATGATTTTTCTTAAGTAGATTCCGCTCATGGTGCCTCCGTGTGTGTCAGAGTAGAACTGTACTCACTGATTTCTCTGTGGATGATTTCTCATAAGTAGATCCCACTCATGGTGCTTCGTGTGTGTCAGAGGAGAACTGTGCTCACAGGGTTCTCAGTGGATGATGTTTCATAAGTAGATTCCACTCATGGTGCCCCCATGTGTGTCAGAGTAGAACTGTGCCCCACAAGGTTCTCAGTGGAAAATTTTTCGTTAGTAGATTCTACTCATGGTGCCCCGTGTGTGTCAGAGGAGAACTGTGCTCACCGGGTTCTCAGTGGATGATTTTTTGTTAGTAGATTCCACTCATGGTGTCCCCGTGTGTGTCAGAGTAGAACTGTGTTTACAGGGTTCTCAGTGGATGATTTTTCATAAGTAGATTCCACTCATGGTGCCCCGTGTGTGTCAGAGTAGAACTGTGCCCCACAGGGTTCTCAGTGGATGATTTTCCATAAGTAGATTCCACTCATGGTGCCCTGTGTGTGTCAGAGTAGAACTGTGCCCACAGGGTTCTCAGTGGATGGTTTTTCATAAGTAGATTCCTCTCATGGTGCCCTGTGTGTGTCAGAGTAGAACTGTGCTCCACAGGGTTCTCAATAGATGAGTTTTCATAAGTATATCCCACTCATGGTAACCCACAGGGTTCTCAGTGACTGATTTTTCAGAAGTAGATCATCAGATGGAGTTCCTGGGTGGCACAAACAGTTCAGCACTTCACTAGTAGCTGATAGGTTGGCTGTTTGAACCCACAGGCATGGTGATCACCTTCTGAAAGTTCACAGCCTGGAACACCCTATGGAGCAACTCTGCTCTACACACATGGGGATGAGTTAGAATCGACTCGACATAGTTAATAACAAGAATAACAATAGATCACCAGGTCTTTCTTCGGAGGCACCTGTGGTGGATTTGAACCCCAGCCTCTAGGTCAGCAGTTGACCACCCAGAGTGCCTGGTTCATTAACTAGGTTCACAACTCTTCAAAGACAAAGTGAACGTCTAAAAAGTAAAGATCTTTTCAGTCCCGCCATACCCAGCAGATGGTCCAGCGCTTATCAGATCTTTAAAAGGAGCGAGAGTTGGGTTGCTAACCAACAGGTTGATGGTGGAAAGTCAGTAGCTGCTGAGCTAGAGAAAGGTGAAGCAGTTAGCTTCCATAAAGATGATGCCTAGGAAACCCTGTGGGCAATTCTGCTGGTCTGCAGGCTCACTATGAGATGGAGTTGACTCAATGGCAGTGTGTTTGTTTGGGTTTGAATCTTACAATTATCGTTCATGAAATATTTTAGCAACATGGTCTAAAGTCATGTCATTTCTTTCAAGAATTATAATTAATATGATTTTTCAGTCAGTGGTATGTCTGAAAGGGGTTCCAATGTGCTTGGGTGTCGTGTGGCACATGTCAGAAATGTATGTCTTTGGCAACAGTTCCAGATAAAAAGAGAAGGTACTCAGTATGCCCTTGTGGTCAGTTAATGCTGTCTCCTCCTCACTGCAGGTGTCAAGGTCAACAGAAGACCTTGGGTGCTCACCAAGGCCCCAGAGCACAGGACCCAGGTATGAAGCAGCTAAGGTAGAAGTTGACGTGTCTGCATCCATTACCCTGCAAGTGATGCTCAGCATCGCCAGGAACATTTCCTGCCTCTGGATCTTCAAACAAAGTTCCCTGGACTGCCAGCCAAGCTTTGATTTTCAAAACAGGTAAGAACACAAATGTACAACCACAAGAATTTGTGGAGGAATGTCTTATTGGTGGCTGAGTGGTAGAACTCTCACTTTCCATGTGGGAGACTCGGGTTCGATTCCCGGTCCAGGTACCTCATGTACAGTTACCACTTGTCTGTCAGTGGAGGCTGGTGTGTTACTAGGATGCTGACCAGGTTTCAGCAGAACTTTCAATTATGACAGACTAGGAAGAAAGACCTGGTGATTTACCTCCCAAAATCAGCCTATGGAAACCCTTTGGCTCACAACAGTCCAACCATAGGGATGGTGCCACACCAAGCAGCATTCTTTTCCACCTTTCAAGGGCTCACCATGAGTCGGGGGCTGATTGAATAGCAGTGAAAAAAGCAGCAACATTTTATTGCCATAAAATGGGCTTCACTTGGAATTTCTTTTCTAGTTTCTGTCCATATCTGTTGTAGAAGCATCCTCAAACGGCAGAATGCACTTAAAAAAAACATACTTAGTAGCTAAGAAAGCAGTGAATACTCAGCAAAAATGTGAAACCAAAGTTGTAGAAAAAGCATTTGGGAGCTTTAAGGTTTCTTATTTATCACACTAAAGGTAAAAATGAGAGAAAGTGCATCTCAGTCTAGGTAAAATAGTGAGACGTTTCTTTCTGGAAGAGCTTGGGGAAAGAACATTGGATTTTATCCATTTGTTCCACAGTATGATGGGAAGAATGGCAGGGATATGTGAGAGCTACAAATATTTCAGTAAGAAATTGATCTGTCTGTAAGGAACATTGGTCTCAGGGTGGAGAAAAAGATCTTAGCCAACATTTGTGGATTGCGTCAAAAAGTCTAAATCTGTGCTGATTCCTACCCTTGCTGTTTCTACCCCTGCGGAGACCACATAGGTGGGTGTGGAGAGCAAGGCACGCGGGCCCTTTAAATCCCCATTAGAGATTCCAAGCCTGCCTTTCTGTCTCATTCTTGGAATGAGAGTAGTGGCGTCTCTTTCAGGAGAGAAGGCATTGTCTGTCTGCCTGCCTCTCTCTCTTTCTTTCCTTCCTCCCTCCTTTTGCAATTACACTGTATTATTATTTAGGTGAATGTTTATAGAGAAAATTAATAGCCTTTCCAACAATTCATACACATTTTCTTTTATGACATTGGTTGTGACCCCCCCCCCCCCCCACCGTAGCAGCCTTCTTTCCACTTCCTCCCTGGGTTTCCCATTCCATTCTCTCATCTTGTCTCCTCCTACTTGCCTTCTGCACTTGGCTTTTGGGAAAATGGTGTCCTTTTTGGTCTCAAACTGTTGATTGTTCTGAGGTGTACATTTTTCTCAGGTGTTATTGTTCACTGTATTGTTGTTAGGTGCCATCAAGTCGGTACCGACTCATAGCGACACTATGCACAACAGAACGAAACATTGCCCGGTTCTGGGCCAACCTCACCATTGCTGCCATGCTTGAGCCCATTGATGCTGCCACTTGGCCAATCCATCTCGATGGGGGTCTTCCTCTTTTTCTCTGACTCTCCACCTTACCAAACATGATATCCTTCTCCAGCAACTGGTCTAAAGTATGAGAGATGAAGTTCGGCCATCCTGACCTCCAAGGAGCGAGCACTCAGGCTGCACTTCTTCCAACACAGATCTGTTGGTTCTTTTGGCAGCCCATGGTACTTTCAATAGTCTCCTCCAACACCATAACTCAAAAGCATCGGTCCACCTTTTGCATGCGTATGAGGTTATTGAAAATACCATGGCTTGGGTCAGGTGCACCTTAGTCTCAAACTGATATCTTTGCTCTTCAACACTTTAAAGAGGTCTTGTGTAGCAGATTTGCCTAATGCAATACGTCATTTGATTTCTTGACTGCTGCTTCCATGAGTGTTGATGGTTGATTCAAGCAAAATGAAGTCTTTGACAACTTCAGTCTTTTCTCCATTGATAAGAATGTTGTTCACTGTATAGTTCTGACTTTGGCTAAAAGGTGATCCTTGGGTGTGAGTTCAGTTCCAAGTTTGAAGGGTGCCTAAGGGTCATAGTTTTGGGGTTCTACCTGTCTCTATCACTCTTGTAAGCTGGTCTTACTTGTGAATTTGTTCTACATTTTGCTCCCATCTTATCCAGGACTTACTATTGTGATCCTTGTCAGAGCGGTTGGTAGTGGTATCTGGGCACAATCTACTTCTGGTCTCAGGCTAGTGGAGGCTGTGGTTTGTGTTGTCTTTTGCTGGTTGTTTCTCCTTGAGTCTTTGGTCTTCTTCATTCAGCTTCACTTCTGATGGGAAGAGACCAGTGATATCTTCTATGTGCTCTGAAAAGCTTTGAAGATTCCAATCCCTACTCACCAAGGTAGGATGTGGAACAGTGTCTTAATGGAGATTATGGCCCTAAGCTTCCAAGTTCAGTGATCGAATCCTGCAAGGAGTTGAGTTATGGCTAAGAAGTTTCCATCACTGTGCTCCATCACTGTTGCATACATGAATCTGTTTGTAGTATATGTAATCATGTATGTATAAATGTCTACTGCTAAACAGCTGTGATGATGGATGTACTTTCCCATGCCACCCCACACCTGTTCGGCTCATATATATACTTATAACTATTGTCTGTTATTTCTGTCTTTGCAGGGTTGTATGTGTAGTGGGATTTAGCAATGTTGACTATTACTCTTGCATACTTTTCAGTGCCTATCTTTACCTTAAGGAGCTCTGGTAGCATAGTGATTACGAATCAGGCTGCTCATCTCACGGTCAGAAGTTCGAAACTATCAGCTGTTCTGTGGGAGAAAGATGAGGCTTTCTGCTCCCGTAAAGAGTTACAGCCTCGGAAACCTTGTACAGGGTCACTATGAGTCGGAACCGACTCCACGGCACACAACAACAACAACAATCTTTACCTTGGTCATTTTGTACCCATTCCCTTCATATTGTTTATTGTCTTTCCCTTCTGCAGGTTAATGAAGTGGTTCAAACCCACCAGCCACTCCTTGGAAACCCTGTACAGGGTTGCTATGACCTGTATGGAGTTTCCAAGGAACTGACTCAACTGCACTTAACAACAACAACTATTTAGTTAATGATTTTTACCTCACTCTCTCTCGTACCAAGGTAACCATCAAATTATATTTGTGTGCTCGCACACCTTTCCTTGGCTTTTCATAATAGTGGTCTCATGTAATGTCACCCTTTTGTAACTAACTGATTTCACTCAGATAATATCCTCCAGGTTCATCCATGTTGTGAGACACTTCATGGATCTATTGTTACTCTTTAATGTTGCGTTATTATCCATTCTTTCACCAGTGGGCGCTTTGGTTGTTTTCATTTTTTTGTTATTATGAAGACTGCTGTGACAAACATGACATGCATGTGCTTATTTGTGTCATGGGTCTAATTTCTCTTGGGCCTCTGCCTAGAAGTGGGAATCCTGGGTCATGTGGTGGTTCTGGTATTATTGCTAGCTTATGGGAATGCCATACTGTTTTCCACAGTAGTTGCAGTAGGAATCGTCTTTCCCTGACCAAAGCAGCAAAGGACATGCAGATGACCTCTGCACAGCCTCTCTCCTGAAGTACTGGGGGCCATCTCTGCGTCTGATGGACACAACACTTTGATATCTGTTTCTTTAAAGTCAACCAAATGTGTGACTAATTTCCCAGACAGTGGCTATCATTTTAGAGTGTTGTTCTACGTCTTGGGACACATTCATTTTCCTTTCCTCTTTTGACACCGTAATACTCACTTCTGTTTTTCGGTTACTTTTACCTTGGGGTTGAAACCAAATCCATCTGCTAGGAAGATGTTCGGTTTAAAGAAATGTCTGGTAATCTTCTTAAAGCTTCATGCCATAGCAGTTCTCACTGGATCGAGACTAAAGCAGAGTAGAAGAGGAGGATTCTTTTTATTCTGAGTAAGGTTGCCTTGCTTGTTATAAATTGTGTCATCCTGTTTGGACCTAAGTCACAGGTTTTATGTATGTTAGATAATGAAACAAATCAATTATATATTTTTGTTGTTTAAAATATATACAGCAGCATACACATTGATTCAATAGCAATATTTTCTTGCTGTAAAATGTGGTTCATCTGGAATTTCTACATGAACAGCTCAGTGACAATGCATTCATGACATTCTTTGACTTGTACAACCTTCTCACCTCCTTTTCTGAGCTGTCCCTCCCCTGGTAGCTGGACTCACTGCCCTCTAAGTGTCCTGTCTACCCTTCCGAGTTGCTCTTGTCAGTTGGATCCCACGTAGGTCATTCTTTTTTTTTTTTTTCATTTTTATTTATGACCTGAGTGATTTATGAACTGCATTTATGAACTGAGTGATAGTTTACATGGGACAACATCAGTTTTACACTCATTGTTTCATTGCAATGATTATAGTCCTCTCCATGCAACATCATTCAACAGTATTTGCTTCTGTATTTGGGGAGTGGGGGTGGGGAGATGTACACAGAAACACTCAGGAATATATAATCATTTAAACAACCAAAGGGCACATTCTGCAAGCCTGCCTCCTGGCTGCCAGCACACAGTCTTTTTCTGTCCATGAATCTAGAGTCCTCAGCTGCTTTCTCTCTCCATGTCATCATCTCTGCCTCCATCTCTGATGTCGCTGCTTCTCTGGATAGGATCCCACATTCCACTCCTGCTCTTCTCCCTTGATGGTCCTAGGGTCCTCTGTCCCTGGACTGTAAGATTAACTACTCTCCACTTTTTGTTACAAAACTTGTACCTGTACAGTTGTGAAAGTCACAATTAGTCTTGGTAACAAGTATTCACTATTGAATCATAAGAATCTTATCCCCATATCTTTTCACCAGACCTGTCTAGACAAGATGAAAGCTATTCAGTGAGTGAGTCTCCCTTCCCCTGCACACTCTGAAACTAAACTCCTTCTTGAAAACTTGTAAGCCGGTCACTTCATGCCTTTATAGCCCTCCTCCACCTCCCCCCATTTTAGGTAGTCAGTGTCTAAGTTGTCTGTCCTGTAGATCGCTCTTTTAAAGAGTACAGTGCTCAAAGCAAACATTCTTTATTAGTTAAGCAATCGTTGTTTGGTTCAAAGACTTCCAGGAATGCTTTTTGGTTGATGTTGAAGTTTTAAGATGATCTTAGAGCAGTGTTTCAGGGGTCCATCCAGCCTCCATGGCTACAACAAGGCTGTTCACTACTTTTTCCACAGTAGAGAATGCTAGAAATTTGTGTCTGGACTCAGACTGGTAGCCAGAAAGGTTGAACACGTAAACTTTCATAGCCGTCATATAATCTTGATGATGTAGCACAGCACGTTAAGTGATGAACTACTAACTGCAAGGTCAGCAGTTCCAATCCACCAGTGGAAAGATGAAGCTGCTGCTCCCATGTTGTTGTTGTTAAGTGCCATCTAGTCGGGTCCGACCCATAGCGACCCTGTACAGGGTTTCCAAGGGTGTAAATCTTTACGGGAGTAGAAAGCCTCATCTTTCTTCCGCGGAGTGGCTGGTAGTTTCGAACCGCTGACCTTAAGGTTCGCAGCCCGATTTGTAACCACTACGCTACCATAGAGACTAACAATTCTGGGGGGAACCCTAAGAAGCAGTGTGACTGTCTTAGAGGGTCAGTGAGTCAGAACTGACTCATTGGCAGTGGTTTCTTCATGGAGAATTCTAGGAGAATGAACAATTCCATGAAAGTGCCTCACTAGAAGATCTACAGGTAGAAATAATGTCTCATATAGGCACCAACACCAACCAAACCCACAGTCACTGAGTGGATTCCAACTCACGGATCTGCCTCCCAGGTTTCCTTTACACCTCTCTCTAGGTGAGTTTGAACTGCCAACTTCAAGGCTTATCTAGTCCTTAGGTACCATTGAATCCATCTGAGTTCTAGTGATCCTAGGCTGTCATTTTATGGGAGCAGACTGCTAGGTCTTTCTTCCGGAGCTGTTGACCTTTTTAGTTAGCAGCTGAGTGCTGAACTATTAGGGTGCAAACTGTGGCACCCCAGGACCTTTGGAAGCACACGTCATCCTGTGCCACTTTGCCCTCTAAAGCAGTGCTTCTCAGTGTGCGTTCTGATTGTCTGGGAATCTTGTTAAAAATGCAGATTCGGATTCAGGAAGACTGAGTGGTCCTGAGAATCTGCATTTCTATCAGAACCCCAAAAATCAAAGCCAAAGCCACTGCCATCAAGTCAGCCCCTAGTGACCTATAGGACAGAGTAGAACCGCCCCCTAGGTTTCTGAAGCTGTAACTCTCTCCCGGAGTGGACAGCCCCCTCTTTCTCCAACAGAATGGCTGGTGGGTCTGAACTGCTGACCTTGTGGTTAGCAGTCCAACACTTAATCCACTGAGTCACTTGTTGTTGCTGTAAGTGCTATCGAGTCAGTTCTGACCCATAGCAACCCTGTATAGGGTTTCCAAGGAGCAGTCTGTGAGCTTGAAGCACCGACCTTGTGGATCAGATGACTTTGCAGTTCAGCACACTAACCCTCAGTGCCACACCAGGACTCCTGTTGTTACTGTGAAGTGCTGTCTAGTCAGTTCTGACTCACAGTGACCCTGTATGGGGTTTCCAAGGAGTGGCTGGTGAGTTTGAACTGATGACCCTACGATTCAAACCCATCTTGTGGTCCCAAGCCTAGCCCACAGTGCCACATCAGGTCATGCTAATTCTGTTGGGAGGAGGACTACGCTTTGGGTAGTAAAGGTCTGAAGGTCAGAAAATATAAGTCCAAAATCCCTCAATAAATCACTAGAGAATAGTTTACGATGGAATGAGAATGGCTATCACCAGATGGGCAGATGGGCCTCTGTGCTGTTTCTGCGGAGAGACTGCCCAAACCAAATTTCTTTACCATGAATGCAAAGTTGAAGACAGCATCGAGACATCTCTCTCCTGACACGTATGTTCGAAGCCAGTGATAATTAGTACTTCATAGGAAAATGCCCTGGGACAGGTTTTGCTGGGATTCTTTTACAGCCCAGTGGTACAGTGGTTAAGCGCTGAGCTGCTAATGACCAGTCAGTGGCTGGAACTCACCAGCCGCTCCACAAGAGACAGATGTGGCAGTCTACTTCCATAAAGGGGGCAGCCCTGAAAGCTCTGCCCACTTGGTCCCAGCTTTGTCCAAGCCTAGTATTTGCAAACACCCTGTGTTACCTTAAATGACTCCACAAGTCACAGGTAGAGACACTGAGGTCCGAGGGCATCTTAGAGGCACAAGGAGACTCCAGAAACTCTCATAGCGCCCCTAGTGGACACAGTAGAACTGCCCCATACGGTTTCCAAGGTTGTCGTCTTCACCAAAGGGCAGCTGTGGGCATGTAGGGCAGCTGTGAGTCAGAAAAGACTGGATGACAGAGGGTTTGGTTTGAGAGGAAGCACAGAGAACACTCTCTAGGATGAGTTGAGATCACTGTTAACAATAATCAGGTTCAGAAGCAAATGGGGAGCTGACTGGCTGACTGGGTAAATATGGTGATGGAACGTGCCTTCGATGGTAAACCCCATCACTGGGAGCTCACCACAGAGCAGCCCCTGGTGTCCAGAGACGGAGTGTGGGGGCCGTGGAGCCAGCCTTCTGACTCAGGGTGAAATTCTACGTTTCTAGTTTCACAAAGATTCCAAAATAACAAGTTCTCTTTCCTGTGTTGCAGGAGCCTTGTTTCCATGGTCATTTTGAAAATGACAGAAACTCAAGCTGGAGAATACCTGCTTTTTATTCAGAGCGAAGCAGCCAATTACACAATATTGTTTACAGTCAGTGTACGAAGTAAGTTCCGCTGGCTCCTAGGGTTCTGCCGTTTCTCAAGGAGTGGGTTAGGAGCCGCTGGCTGGGACCAGCTGCTCTGAATGCCCTATGCAGACTTCTCTCAGTACATGTTGCACAGAGACCTCAACTCATCCCTGAGAATGTTCTGTGAGCACACCTCACTCTCGCCTTTTTATAAACCTAAACCAAACCGTTGCTGTCAAGTGGATTTTGACACATGATGGTCCTACCATACAGAGGAGAACTGTCTCATGGGGTTTTCATGATTGTAATCTTTATAGAAGCAGACTGCCATATCGTTCTTCCATGGAACAGCTGATGGTTTCCAACTACCAACCTTTTGGTTAGCAGCCAAGTGCTTAATCACTGCACCACCAGACTGTGACGTCTGTCACAAGGCAGGTGTGGTTGAATTCATTGTTCTCACTCTGACCCTCTACATAAGCTGCTGAGACCCTCTGAGGTGGCCCATGGACCCCGATGGCCCTCGGACATCCTCTGTTCTGGCCTCTCATGGTTTCAGGATAGTTAGTTATATTTTTCACAACGTAGTTAACAGTTTCCACAATGAGTCATTGCTTTCTGGTTGTTCCATTTCCAGTTCTCTAGTTTCCCTACCCACAAATATTCTCATCTAGTTCCCTTGCCTCCTTATCTTCTCATCTTTGCTTTAACTCAGAGAACACTGTATGAGATGGTGAAACTGTGTCTGCCCTGTCGAATATAGTAGCCACTAAACCACCTATAAGAAAGGAGCTCTGGTAGCGTAGTGGTTACGAATTGGGCT
>NW_006408523.1:2777912-2783332 GCF_000296735.1 Chrysochloris asiatica | reverse complement strand
GCGGTTTGAAACTACCAGCCATTCTGTGGCAGAAAGATGAGGCTTTCTGCTCCTGTAAAAATTCACAGCTTTGGAAACCTGTACAGGGTCTCTGTGAGTTGGAACCGACTCCACAGCACATAACCGCCACCACCAAACCACCTATTGTCATAGACATTGTGTTTTTGTTTCACTGGAGTATCATATTCATTTTATTTTGTGAGCCAATCTGTTATTTCACCAAAAAGTGACCTCAGTGGAGAGTTTTGGCTCAAGACTTAAAGGGTATTTCAGGGCTATCGTATGGGGATATCCTCTAGTCTCAACTGGATTTTTAAAAAAATGTGAGTTCTGTCCCTGGTTTCTTATTTAATCTGTTGTGGTCCTAATCAGAACAGTTGCTGATGGTAACTGGGCACCATCTAGTCCTTCTGATCGCAGAGTAGTTGAGGCTGAGGTTCATGTAGATTCTCACCATGTAGACTTGTGTTTTCTTTGAGATTTTAAGTTCCTGGAATGTAATTCTGGATCCGATGCTAGCTCCTTGGGCAGGTCACTTAATCTCTCTGAGCCTTCATTTCCTGATCTACAAAATGGGACTAAAAACACATATATCACAGGATTCTAAAGTCTCCTCAATATCCATTAAAATTCTGCAATTTCAGTGGAATCCTTAAAACTAGTGCTGTAAAACAATCTTTAAACTTTACACCTTCAGTCAAAGCTATCCCCTGGAACCTTCTTTGGAATCTTCCCCCCTCAAGCGCTGCCTGAGATGATGAAACTGTGTGTACTTTGTCTAACATAGTAACCACTAAACCACAGGCCAAGAGGCTGGTGACGCAATACTTAAGTGTTCAACTGCTAACTGAAAGTTTGTTAGTTCAAACTCATCAACCGCTCCAAGGGAACAAAGATGAAGCAAGTGCTTCTGTAAAGATAGCAGCCTTCGAATCCCAATGGAGCAGCACAGTGTTCATGCACAGAATCAGAGGTTAAAAAACAACACAAGCCTGGATTGTAGAATGTGTTTGGGTTTAAGAGCTGAGTTACATTGGTGAGGATCAACCCAAGGGCTGCTCTGACCTGCGGTTGTAAAGACGACAGTCTCGGACACTCTATGGGGCTGTTCTACTTTGTGGTGTAAGCTCAGTTTGAGTCAAAATCATCTCAGTTGTAACTGGTAATGGGTAAGTCACGTGCAGGTACTACACATTTAAAATGTGGCTAGTATACCTGAGAAACCAAAATTTAAATTTGATCTGCTTGTAATTAATTGAACACGTACATTTTAGTAGCCACAAGCAGCTAATGGGTACTGAAATTGAACATTGCAGGGCCATCAGAATGCCAGCTCACTGGGCAGCATTTGCCTAAACACAAAGCTCAGGAGGCAGGAAGGGGCAGGAGAGAAGAAAACGGGGTGGGGGCTCAGGGAGGACACGGGAGAGCTGTGGCATTGAGAGGGATTGAAGCCAACGCCACGAAACAAAATGTGTAAACGCTGTTGAACAGAAAACAAAGTCGTTCTGGAAACTTTCACTCATACCACGATGAAAAGTCAAAAAGGAATATCAGATTACTATGGAAACGACAGGGAGCAATCTAAATAGTTTTACCAAGGGAAGCAGCTGTGTAGCACGTAGGCAGAACTATTAAGGGTGTATAGATCAGGCGCAGGTGTTTTCTGGCTCCACCTACTTGGTCCCAGCTTTGTCCAAGCCTAGTATTTGCACAGACCTGGTGCTACTGCTGAACATTCTGTGTTACCTTAAATGATTCCACAAATCACAGGTAGAGACACCGAGGTCTGAAGGCATCTTAGAGGCACAAGGAGACTCCAGAAAGTCTCATAGCGCCCCTAGTGGACACAGTAGAACTGCTCCATAAGGTTTCCAAGGTTGTCATCGTCACGGAAGGGCAGCAGAGTGGCTGGTACGTTTAAACCACTGATCTTTGCATTAGCAGTTAAGCACTTAACCACTGTGTCACCAACATTCCTTCCCCATGAAGATTATGTCACATGGGGTTGCTATGAATTGGAATCAACTCACCGGCCCCTAACAACAAAACACCAACACGAGTAAGCAAAGCTAGATTTTCTACTTAATTGCTTTAAAGAGTAGAATTAAGGCTAATGGCTAGACGTTATAAGGAGAGAAAATAAACAGCCACAAAGATGGGAGCAGATACTTGCAATATACATGATGAACCGAGGGTTGTTATTGTTATGTGCCATGGAGTTAGTTCCGATTCATAGTGACCCTGAAGAGAGTTTCTGAGGAGCAGCTGGTGGGTGTGAACCACTGACCTTGAGGTTAGCAATCCAGTGCTTATCCTACAGTGCCACACCAGGATTCCAAAACAAAGGATTCGTAGTCACAATATGTGAAGAACTTCTATAAATCATTAATAAAGAAAAACAACAACAATTAAACAATAGAAAACTGAGAAACAGATATTCATTTTTAGAACAGGAAACAAAGTGGTCAGTAAAACTGTTAAAAGATGTGTAACCTCATTAGTAATCAGAAAAATGCAAATGAAGCCCCCAGTGAGAGATACTGTGTTATACCCATTCGACGGGCAAAAATTACGACATGTTGGTGAATGGATAGAATAGTGAGACGTCTGTGTCATGCTGTGTGAATAAGTCTAAGCAGTTTGGAGAACAAATGACCTTCATGTACAGCTGACCTTGCTCATGCTATATACATGAACAGTTCCACTCCTAGGCATATTGTTAGAGAAGCGATGATATATGTGCCTCAGTGGACTTGTACAGAATGTTCATAGCATTATTGTTAGTAATACAATGAACTGGAAGTAATCCAAATGTCCACTGCAAGAAAATGGAAACATATATCCTGGTATATTCACCGGTGGGATACTATGTGCCAGTGAAAAGTGAATTAACCTGATACATAATACTATACATTTGTCCAAACCCATCAGACGGAATGGTGAAGGAAGAAAGAAAAAGAAACAGCTAAGATAACATGCACCCTCTGAGAAAAAAATTCAAATCATTGCAGAGACACAGAAGGGGAAAACACAGTCTAAAGGTGAACTTACGCAGCCAGAGAATCACACAATCTGCTGGGGAGCTGAAGAGAGATTTGACGGTTCAAGGAGCTCTGGTAGCGTAGTGGTTACGAATCGGGCTGCGAACCTTAAGGTCAGCGGTTCGAAACTACCAGCCGCTCCGCGGGAGAAAGATGAGGCTTTCTACTCCCGTAAGGATTTACACCCTCAGAAACCCTGTACAGGGTCGCTATGGGTCGGAACCGACTTGACGGCACTTAACAACAACAACAACATAGCTCAGAACAATAGCTTTTAGTTCAGAAAAGGCTAGACTTGCTGAATGATTCTGAGAAAGTTAGTGTTCCTCTCTGTACCATATTGGACTCAACTTTCAAAAGGAGGCATTTAGACTAGATCATCTCTCATGTTCCTTTCAAATTTAACATTATACAATTGCATGTTTCTAGATACATAAGTTAACATAGACTCAGACTGCTTACATCTCAGTCTAACTTCATATTTCTTCAGCAGAGTTCAAAGGTTCCTGCTATTTTTGTTATTAATAAACTCCTCTTTATACCTTCTGAAAAAACAAAACAAAAACCCACCAGACAGGTTGAACAGGGTGATGGCAGTATGCCATGGAGTTGATTTGGACTCATTGACTTTCCGAGGCTGTAAATCTTTATGGAAGCAGAAAGCCTCAGCTTTCTCCTGTGTAGAACACCTGGTGGACTTGAACTGCTGACCTTGTAATTCACAGCAGGACCCACTGTGCTACCAGGGTTCCACAACATAGAGAACCCTAATGCAACCTTGAGTGAATAATGTTGTAGTTAGGTGCTGTTGGGTTGATTTCCCACTCATAGTGACTCCATACAGCAGAGGGTTTCCTAGATTGGAATTGTTAAGGGGCTGGGGAGGGGGCCCTGATGGTGTGCTGGGAAGACTGGGCTACTAATGGTGGTTCAAACCTACCAGCTGCTCTGCGGGAGGAAGAGGAGGCTGTCTGTGTTCGTCAAGATGTACAGCCTGGGAATCCCTACTTGGGGTCACTATTAGCTGGGATCAGCTCGGTCGTAGTGAGCTTGGTTTGGGTTTGGGGGTCCTGGTGGTGCAGTGGGCTCCTAATGGAAAGGTCAGCACTTCGAACCCACCAGCATCTTGGAAGGAGAATGATGCGGCAGTCTGCTCTCCCAGGCTTTAGTCTCAGAATCCCTAGGGGGCAGTTCGGCTGCATGGCAGTGGGTTTTGGGTTATGGTTTAATCTTTATGGGGGCAGATCACGTGTGGAGGTGTTGCATAGGTTGCAAACTGTTGACCTTTTGGGTCAACCTTTGTGCCATCAGTGATCGTTTCAGGTAGTAGTTTGGAGTCCTGGCGTGGCGCTGAAGGATCAGCACTGGACAGCTAACCACAAGGTTGGCAGTTCAAACCTACCAACAACTCCTTGGAAATCCTATACAGGGTCACTGAGTTGGAACTGACTTAATGGCACTTAACAACAACCATGTCTAATTGGCTTATCACTTGTAATGACTGAGCCCCATGAATGGACACAGGTATTAACAGTAGGGGAAAGAGTCTGCAGGGGAGAGGGAATAAAAGGGGACTCGGTGCTTCAACACAAGTTCTTTATAAATCTAGAACTTGCCTAGAAAATCAAATTGATTTTAAAAAACGAATGAGCTATAAAACCCACTGCCACTACACAGACTTTGATTCATGGCGGCCCTAGACATTGCAGAGCAGAACTGCACACCATAGGGGTTTCCAGGCTTAGACCTTTCAGAAACAGATTGCCAGGACTTTCTTCCAATGTACCTCTGGGTGGGTTCAAATCGTCAAGCTTTCAGTGAGTTGTTGAGCATTTAACCATTCGAGCCATCCAGGGATTCTGAATGAACTATGTGGTTCTTCCTGTGTCGCAGGTTCTGACTGATAGCAGGCCTGTGTGATAGAATAAAACTGCCCGAGGGGGTTTCCAAGATTGTCACCATAATAGGAGCAGATGCCCTGGGCTTTCTCCCAATGGAGCCGCTGGTAGATTCAACCTACCAACCATTCAATTAGTAACCTAGAGCTTACCCATGATACCACCAAGGCTCCTGGAATGTACTGTGTTGTTAAGTGCCATCAAGGCGATTCATTCTCATAGTGACTCTGTTTCTGTGGCTTTTAAAAATCTTCGTGAGAGCCCAAAGCCCCATCTTTCTCCCGAGGAGCAGCTGGTGGTCTCGAACCGCAAACCTTGTGGTTTGTTGACCAGTGCGTATCTTATGGAGCCACTGCATTCCCTTGAATGAGTTATGTTGTTGTTGTTGTTGTTGTTAAGTGCCTTTGAGTCTGTTCTGACTCATAGTGCTCCTATACAGGGTTTCCAATGAGCAGCTGGTGAGCTAGAACCACTGACG
>NW_006408523.1:2767419-2777642 GCF_000296735.1 Chrysochloris asiatica | reverse complement strand
CTGACCTTAAGGTTCGCAGCCCGATTCGTAACCCCTACGCTACCAGAGCTCCATAGAGAATGGTAGCATGTTTCAAATCTTAAGTATTTATGTGACAGAATGGTCTTTAACAGTACAGAAATGATCAATGCAAAACTCAAGAGTATCACTTACCTAGGATTGAGAGCTGAGGATTTCGCTTTACTGTTACTCCAGTTATGATGTTGGATTGTGGGTGCATAAGTATTTGTTTTTCTGACTGTGCTTCAAAATGTATACTTCATTTATTCTTTTATCTATACAAGAGCATTTCAAAAAGTTTGTGGAACAGTGGAATGAAGAGAGTGGAATTTTTCCACCAACTTTTAAAAGCCCCTTCCTATATGAAATCTTTGTTGCTGCCATGTGCCGTGGAGTTGGTTCCGACTCATAGTGACCCTGTACAGGGTTTCCAAGGCTGTAGATCTTTACAGGAGCAGAAAGCCTCATCTTTCTCCCGTGGAACAGCTGGTAGTTTTGAACTGCTGACTGTGAGGTTAGCAGCTTGATTCATAACCGCTACGTTACCCGAGCTCCTTATATAAAACCTTACATACTTTTATAAACAAAGTTTATTATTAGGAGGGAAACTGGAATTCCAGATCAGGAAACATTCTTTGAGGGGAAAAAAAAAAGTTGAATATGGAGTGATGTGTCCTGGGGTACTGGACACTTCTATCCCTGGAATGTTCCAAGCAGAAATAGAAGGCGGCTACGTCAAGCATGAGTCCTGGTGTGGCGCTGCAAGGCCGTTTGACCCCCAGGGTCGCAGTTCAAACTCATCAGCCGCTCCTTGGAAACTTTATACAGAGTTGCTACTTGTTGGAACCACTCAACGGTGCTTAACAACAACAGCAATGTCAAGCATTGTTGAGAGCGACAGATGAGGAGTTTGTGGGGGGTAGGGGTATGGAGGTGAGAAGAGGAGAGCCCAGAGTGAATGGAAGTTAGGCCTCTACATTCTGTTCTGATTCCAACTCCACACTCTATGCCTGCATGCCTAAATCTCAAAACCACACTGGTTGTATAGTGGGTCAAGCATGGGACTGAAAACCACAAGGTCAGTGGTTCCAACCCACCAGCCACTCACACCATGGGAAAAAAGATGAGGCTGTCTGCTCCCATAAAGATTTCAACTTCAGAAAGCCTACAAGGGCAGTTCTACTCTGTCCTACACTATGTTCTTTTTATTTTGAATTGTGTGATAGTTTTTACACTATTTATATTTTACACTATTTATATTTATTGTGAATTGTGTGATAGTTTTTACATGGGAGAACACCAGCTTTACATTCATCCTATTGTATTTTGTTTCATTGCCATTACAGTCCTCTCCATGCGTCATCAAACAACCAAAGGGTACAGCCCGCAAGCCTGCCCCTGTCCATCAGCACATAGCCCCTCTCCCTCCCTGAACCCAGAGTCCCCAGCTGCTCCATCTCTCCACAGCATCGTCTCTGCCTCCATCTCTCTACAATATATTCTTGCTTGTTGTTTTTGTTAAGTGCTACTAAGTCAGTTTCAATTCATAGCAACCTTGTATACAGTTCTGAGGCTATAAATCTTTAACCGGCCTCATCTTTCTCCTTTGGAGAAGCTGGCAGGTTTGAACCACTGGCCTTGTGGTCACCATTCCCCTACAGCACCCCCAGCGCTCCTGCTTAGGGTTAGGTAAGGCCATGAGACAAAAGGTAGGTTTCTGAAATGTCTACTATTGCTCCCTTTCCTTTTCTCATACATACCAATCTCTGTCTTTTAACACACCCTCACCCACTTCCTTGAGTTATTTCAAGATTTGTGATAGACTCAAAACCATTGGTCAAAAGGATATGTATGAAAGCTGACATTTTAGCCAGAGTTGACATTCATATACTGGGTGGGGGCTGGGGAAGGGCAGAAGATGCTGACTGCTGGAATATGAACTATGAATGTTTCACGAGGATGTAGATTTTGTATGTGTGCTAAATCTTATTTTGCAAGTATTACAGTGTTCATCCTTGATTCCTCAGGCACACTGCTTTACACATTACGAAGACCTTACTTCCAAAGAATGGGGAGTCAGGATGCTCTGCTCTGTACCTCCGAGGGCGTCCCGGAACCTGTGGTGGAATGGGTGTTCTGTGATTCACAGAGCGAGAGGTACGGTTCCCAGGAGAATTATGACGGTGATCTGAGTTTTTTCCTGGTCTTATTCTCAAAGTTGGCATTGTACTACAGGTTGTTGTTGTTAGGTGCTGGCGGGTCAGTTCTGACTTAAAGCAACCCTCTGCCCAACAAAAAGAAACACTGCCCGGTCCTGGGCCATTCTCACAATGGCCCCTGCCCTGTGTCAGTCCATCTTATTGGGGGCCTTCCTCTTTTTCACTAACCCTCTACTTTACCAAGCATGATGTCCTTCTCCAGGGATTGTAGATAGGATTGAATATATTCCCATTTCAACAGGAAACTTGAGTTCCTTACATGTAAATAATGACTTCTGTAGGCTTCCCGTGAAGGATGATGGGCACTTTTTAGTAAGGAAAGTTTTTGGAACTCCTCAAATTTAATCTGCTCAGCCACAGCAGAGTCCTCCCTAAGCATTATCAATCAACCAACCCCTCAAGCCCCGCCCCCAAATTCTGACTCTTGGCATCCCTGTATGTGGTTTCCAAGGCTGTAAATCTCTACAGAATCAGGCAGTCTTCCGTAGAGCTGCTGAGTTTGAGCTGCTGACCTTACTGTTAGCAGTCCAGTGCTTATCCTACAGCACCACAGGGCTCCTTATACAAATAAAACCATTATTCACTTGAGTTGAAACTATAATTCCTTTTTAAGTAGGAAATTCACTGTGAATAAAGGTGTAACTTGTGATTATTCTGAAAAAAAAAACAAAACAACAGTTTAATATGATGGTTTAAGGAGATGGAATCTAGAGCCAGGCATCCTGGATTTGAACCTTGGTTTGCTTATTAGCTCCAGAGTCTTGGGTAAGCTACCTAACTTCTCTGTGACTTACAATAGAATGGGGATCATAAAGGGACTTGCCTTATAGGATTGTTATGATGATTAAACAAGGAGCCTTGGTACCTCAGTGGTCTGACATTCTGCTGCTTAGTTCAAAGCCACCAACTGTTCAGCTGATCTTTCATAAAGGAAAACAAATAAACAAACCCATGGCCCTCACATGGATTCTGAATCACAACTACCCTATATATAAAACAGAGTAGAACTGCCCTATAGGGTTTCTGAAACTGTAAATCTTTACATAAACAGACTGCTTCATCTTTCTCCCTCGGAGTGACTGGTGGGCTTAAACAGTATGTAAAACACACACACACACACACAAGATTGGAAAGATACACTCCCAAATGACAAGTATTATTTTAGGCTGGAAGGAATAGGGGGGATTAAAACTTATTTCCTTTGAGGAATTCTCTCCCATAATTTCTACAGTGAGCCCAATTATTGTTGTTTTGTAATAAGAAACCATTACTCAAGGAATGATACATAAACAAAGGAAAGACTTAGCTAAGATGACAAAGAAGGGAACCTAGTGACGAAGTGGTCAAGTGCTCATCCGCTAACCAGCGGAGGAAAGATCTGGTGATCTACTTGCATAACGATGATCGCCTAGGAGACTCTACGGGGCTGCCTGCTCTGTTGCATTGTGTTGATATGAGTGAAATTGACTCGATGACGTCAAACAACATGATAAAGAGTGAAGATTTGTGAGTCTACAGGCTCCTAAACCAATATGAACTTTGGCAAGGAAGGGGTTGGGGAAACTTTGGAACTTCATGTTTATTTTTCAGGCAAGCAGACAGAGTGCTGTCCCACTGAACACAAGGCAGTCTCTTCTCTCATCAGTGCTGCCTCATATACCTTCTCTATTTGGTGCAGAACTTGCGTGACTTTTGTACCTTTAGCATTTCTCTTTCTCCACCGGTTGTCTCTCCTGGGCTTTAAAGAAAAGGATTCCTACTTGGTTAAGACACTAGGAATCCTGGGTTAGGCATTGAGTTGCTAGCTGAAATGTTGGCAATTCAAACCCACAATCTGCTCCAAGGGAGAAAGATGAGGTTGCCTGCTCCTGTAAGGATTTAGTGGCATAGTAGTTACGAATCGAGCTGTGAACCTCCAGGTCAGCAGTTTGAAACTACCATCGGTTCTGTGGGAGAAAGATGACGATTTACTGCTCCCGTAAAGATTTACAGCCTCAGAAACCCTGTACAGGGTCTCTATGAATCAGAACCGACTCCACGGCACATAACCACCACCAACACCAAGGAGCAAATCTACCCTGCCCTGTAGGATCGCTAAGCGGCAGTGGTTTGGGGTTGGTTAATTTGATTCAGGAGTCCTGATGTGGTATTTTAGGATTAGCACTGGAGGTTCAAGCCCACCAGTTGTTCCTCAGAAACCCTATTCAGGATTGCTATGAGCTGTAACCAACTCGATGGTGCTTAACAACAGCAAACGTATTAAAACCCAGTTATGCCCTTGTTTTCTGCTTTTTTATTGGATTCTCTCTATGTTTTTATTTTCTGTCTCCTTTTCCATTCTTTCTCTCAAAAAGTAATAATACGAGTTAGTAAACACAAGAATTTCATATGATTTTATTACATAATTACCACTTGTGTAGTTTGACTTGGCTGAGATAATAAGTAACAAATCCATTCCCTTATGAGCCCTTTGCTGAAACTGTAGCCTTGCGTTTATTTATCTTCTGACCTTGTCTTTATTTTGTTCCCTGAAAGCAGGTGCTAGACTCTCTAACTTTGTTCTTCTCCGAAGCATTCATTTGTAATTTGAAAGCATGTTACATGCCTTCATTTCCTAATTGCAGCTGTAAAGAAGAAAGTCCCGCTATTGTTAAAAAGGAGGAGAAAGTACTTCGCGAATTATTTGGAACAGACATTAGGTGCTGTGCAAGAAATGAATTGGGCAGAAAATGTACCAAGCTGTTCACAATAGGTAACACCAACAACATCTCTCAACGTTCTTTTATTTTCAGCATCTGTTACTTTGAAACCATCTGGGATTACTGATAACTGTTTCAGTAACCATTTGACTTCAGATCTGCTGAAGTGCCTTCATACCATTTAAAATGCCCTGTTATAAATTCTTCAAGTGTTGGGGGGTTTTGCTTGCATAAAAAGTAGTCAGTTTCTGAAAGATTCCCTTATGACTGTGCTGACTCACATTTCAGATGACATCAAAATCTTGTTCTTCCAAACGTTCAGAGTTATGTTTTGTGATGAGGCAAAGGTCTTTTCTTATCTGTGATTTTTTTTTTTAATCTTCTAGATCTAAATACAACTCCTCAGTCAACACTGCCAGAGTTATTTCTCAAAGTGGGGGAGCCACTGTGGATAAGATGCAAAGCCAAGTATGTAAATCATAGATTCGAGCTCAAATGGCAACTAGGAAACAAAACCCTAACCGAGGTAACCTATAGGACAAGTTTGCATTTTGATTATACAGGAACTATGAAATGATAGTATAGATGGAAAACATTAAATTCCAACTTTGTTTCATTAAAATCTAGGACAGCTACTTTGAGATGAGTACCTATTCAACAAACAGAACTATGATACGGATTCTGTTTGCTTTTGTATCATCAGTGGGAAGAAACAACACTGGATCCTACACTTGTTCCTCTTCAGAGCATCCCAGTAAATCAACTTTGGTTACCATCGTAGGTAATGCAGGCTTGTAATGCAGTCTTTGTTCATATGTTCACTTACTTTATTGTGGATTGTAAGGTATGTAGACCCAGTCCCTGAGTCACAGATGAGATCTGCTCCTAGGAGTGTCTTGAGTCACATTTGTAGGTCCCTTGGAATAGGTGCATGTGGTTCTTTTGTAGCATGAATGAATCAAATGTTTGTCTTAGTGCATAAGTATATACAAAGGGACTTCCAAAAGTTCATGGGAACAATTCCATTATCTTTCCATTAAAATTTGCCAATTTTCATTGAAAAGTGGTAGAGAAAAAAAGTAAACACTAGGTTACCAAATGATCTGAATATGATCTCAAATTTCATAAGAAACAGAGATTACGTATGTAAAACTCACTGCCATTGACTCAGACTGGCGACCCTGTAGGACACCGTACCACTGCCCCAAGACTGTAAGTTTTTACATGTCACTGAGAGTGACGGTCTAGCTGTGAGCAAGGCTTCCTAAACTTGTGTGTACTGTATGTAGTTGCCCTAGGGTCCTTTGAGATTGTATGAAACTTTATATATCTATTTTTCCTTCCTCTGGGAAGAGAGGAGATTATTTGCCCGCAATTCTTAGAAGAATCTTGACTTCAAAAAATATGAACCCACTTGGGAAAGGAATCCTATACTTTATGTGCACTATCAAGTCATGCCACATCCGAGTTTTCTTTTGTCAAACTGATAAATCATTTAAATACAGTAAAACTCATGAAAGTCAGAACCTGTGAAGGAGGAACCTATCAGAGAAGGAAAAGTTGAAATTCTGCACCAAACAGAGAGCAATAGGGAAAAAAAATGGTAAGACTACATATGGCCAAAGATGGAAGCCTTGTGAGACCCACAGAGACTTGGCAGTGCTGTTGAGGTTCCGAGTTCTCACAGGTTCCTGTGTATCTTTTCATAGGAACCTCATTATCTAATTTGTAACTATATTGGCTTTTTAACAGACAAGGGATTTATAAATGGTTCCAAGTCAAATGAAGACTATGAAATTGACCAGTATGAAGAGTTTTGTTTTTCTGTCCGGTTTCAAGCGTACCCACAGAGCAAATGTACCTGGTGGTTTTCTCAGAAATCCTTTCCTTGTGAACAGAGCAGCTCTGATGATGGATACAGGTGAGACAATAAACACCTGAAGGTGCTCTCATTTCTAGCGTCGCTCCCCTTCCTTGTTTTGTTTTTTTTTCTCCGTTGTTATTTTTGAGGGAACTTGTGTACTTATGGGAATGCAATCATTTATGATGAGTTTATATATGAAACTAAGGATCCTTAGTAGCACAGTGGTTACAGTGCTTGACTATTAACAGTAAGGTCAGTGGTTCAAACTCACCAGTAGCTCTTTGGAAGAAAGATGAGGCTGTTTGTTTCCATGAAGATTTACAGCTTCAGAAACCCTATGAAGAAATTCTGCCCTGAATCAGAATCAACTTGACAGCAATGGATTGTTTGTTTTTGTCAGTTAGTTTGTTTATAGATTGAATTGAAATCGATGAGAATAAACACCAGATGTGAAGCCACAAGTTAGAGTCTTATAAGCCATTCAGACAATATGACCTGCTACATACACAAACCACGAAGGATCGAGTTATTTGGTGGCATTTTCTGAGTCACAAAACAGCTACTTCCCATGTGAGAGTGGTGGCAGCAGTGCTTGGCTGCTAACCAAAACGTCGGCGGTTCAAATCCACTAACTGTTCTAAGGGGGAAAGATGTGGCAAGCTGCTTCCGTAAAGAAACCAGCCTTGGAAACCCTTTGGGGTGGTTCTCCTCTACCCTATAGAGCAGCTGTGAGTCAGAATCAACTCGTTGGCAATAAGTTTTTGTTGTTTTTTTTAAAATATAAGAATACTGTGCTAAAGTCAAGAAAGCCTCTCGGAGCACATTTGCAGCCGACTGAGGAAGTAAAACCCCTTAAAACAGGAAAGTATTACCTCCAGATGTACTGATTTGACTTTTCAAAAAACAAGACAATGCAGAAATAGCCCAATTGTAAATGCAGAAGAAAATTGTTCTTCACTGAGGATTTATACACCTAAGTTCAAGTCTCTCTTTTTTGGAAAGAAAAGCAACAGAAAAGACTCATTTCCTATATTTTATATAGTTATGACATCTCTTTAACTCTTAAACCCAAGCCCATGTACATGGTCATTTAAGACTATGTTATGAGGACCAGAGAGGTACAGGCTAATCAGTTGTTGTCTAGAAGAAATCGTCATTTCTCCTTCTTAGCCATAACCCAAATCCTTGAGGGGATGAGTCAGAACCAACTCAATAGCACACAACAATACAACAACAATAGCAATGCTAGGTTAGCACAGAACTGTCCACCCTCTTGTGTCCAAACCTCCTGATGTTCAGAGTATTCCTGTTCAGGTCATTTGGAATACAGGCTTTGGTTTGTGAGCGGAGCGATTCTTGAAGGACAGTATCTTTCAACAGGGGCACTGGTGATGTTCTGGGCTGGATGATTCTGTATTGTGGGGTGCCGGAGAATATTTAGCAGCCTTCCTGGCTTCCACCACTGGATACCAGTAACATACCCCACCTCCCCACTGCCAATTCGGACAACCCAAAATGTCTCCAATCCTCTGCCATTGAGTCAATTCCAACTCTTAGCGGCCCCATAGGACACAGTAGAGCTACTTCTTTGGGTTTGTGAGACTGTAAATCAACCTCACCTTTCTCCCACAGAACAGCTTGTGGGTTTGAACTGCTGACCCTGAGGTTTTCAGTTCAGCGCTTGACCCATTACACCCTGTTGTGTTGTTGTTGTTAAGTGCTGTCGAGTTGGTTCCGACCTATAGTGACCCTGTGTGGGGTTTCCAAGGAATAGCTGGTGAGTTTGAACAGCCAAACTTGCAGTTCAAATGGCTTTGCAGTCTGGCACATTAACCCACAACACCACACCAGGACTCCCATTGCACTCTGGTGGTTATATGCCGTGGAGTCGGTTCCGACCCATAGTGACCCTGAACGGGGTTTCCGAGGCTGTAAATCTTTATGGGAGCGGAAAGCCTCGTCTTTCTCCCATGGAACAGCTGGTAGTTTTGAACTGCTGACCTTGCGATTCACAGCCCGATTTGCAACCACTATGCTACCAGAGCTCCTTCCCATGGCACTCTAGTGCTCCTTAAAAAGTGGCTTCAGATTTTGTGGAACGTCTTCTGGTGGGCAGAATCGCTCCTGGTTGTGAACCACTGACTTAGAGAAATATCCCATAGCCCTGAGCTCTTTCCGAATCATCAGACATTTGAAAATGAAGGTCAAAGAGGCAATGCTCTCTAGGTCACTGACGTGACTGTCTTGTGACTTGTGTTCCTAAGGAGATCAGCAATTTCACTCTGCACCCCTTTCTTGGTACTGTGTCCAGGGATCAGATAAGCTTTTAGTAGTATGGGATTCATTCTTGCTCTTTTTAAAAACTAATCTGTTATTATGTTTTTGATGAAGGTTTACACCGCTGTTTAAGTTAACATTCAACAAACTCTACGCAAGTTGTTCAGTGACATTGGTCTTTACAATACATAAACAGTCTCTATATTTTCTTTCTGGTTCCTCTGTTTCCATCCATCTAGTTTCCCTGTTCCCTTACCTTCTCATCTTTGTTTAAAAGTAACTGTTGACCGTTTGGGCTCATACAGATGGCTTTTTTGGAAGGAGCACAGTTCTCACAGGTGACATTCTTTATTTTGTGAGCCAATCCAGCTAAAAAGTGACACTAGGAGCTAGTTTCAGTTCAAAGCTTGAGGAGTATTTCAGGGCGATAGTCTCAGGGAGTCCTCTACTCTCAACCAGTAGGTTTGGTGGGGTTTTTTTAAAGCAGGGTTCTGAGGTTCTGTTCCACATTTTCCTCCCATTTTATCAGGATCTCTCTTTGGAGGTCTTGATTATAGCATTCAGTTGTGGTAACTGGGTGCTAACTGCTTATAAGAGTATGGGTCTCTCCTGATTCAAAGAGATGAAGGATTCATTCCGTTTATTTCAAGAACTCTTTCTTCAGTATCGTCTTGATGGTCTGATGCAATGAGGGGCAACAGGAGTGAGTAATGTCCCTCTCCCTCCCTGGAAAATTGACTAGGGCTCATTGTAGGGCCAGGGACCATCTGAGAAGATCATTGCAGCTGTGTGGCTGCCATCATACCGCGCTCTGAGCTTTAGCGAGACCTTGATTGGAGAACCATGGGTCATGGGTCAGTCTAACCCCAAAGCAAACCCATTGGTGTGGAGTTGATTCAGACTCATAGTGGCCTTGTAGGACATAGTAGGACTGCCCCATTGTCTTTCCAAGGCTGTGATCTAGGAACAACTCTTGGATTCCAACCCCAACCTTCTTGTTAGCAGCCAAGTACGTGGCCACTACGCCACTAGGGCTTTGGGGCCAATCTAATTAATTTAGTTTCTTCTCATGAGCACAATCTTCACCTTTACACAGGTATGCTAGGAAGGTGGTGGTGGTTATGTGCTGTGGAGTCGGTTCCAACACATAGCAACCCTGCGTAG
>NW_006408523.1:2671130-2767184 GCF_000296735.1 Chrysochloris asiatica | reverse complement strand
GTCAGTTTTACATCCAACAAATCACACACTTTGTTTCATCCTAATGATTGCGATCCCCTCCATAGAACAACATGTACCCCACTTCCTCCCTGTACTTCCTATTCCCATTCCACCCTCCTCCCCACCCCCTCTGAGCCTTGTCACCAGGTAAATGTTGCCCTTTTAAATCATCAGTGGTTGACAATTCCATGGTGAGCTTATCGTACCAGTGCCCTTGTCCCCCCTATATACTTATCCACCACTTGGTTGGAACTTGGTCCATGAAGATGAGTTCCCTTCCAGACCTGAAGGGAGATTGAGGACCACAGGCTCAGGTTCCTCCAGTCTCTTTCTGACCAGTCAGCACAGTTTGTTTTTTATAATTTTGACTTTTGTTCCACAGTCTCCCGTTCTCTCCAGGACCTTCTAATGTGATTCCTTTCAGAGCAGTTGGTAGTGGTAGCTGGGAACCATGCAGCTCTTCTGGTCTCAGGGTGTTGGACACTGATGGTCACATGGTTCATTAGGCCACTCATTGATTCTAAGCATCTTCAGTCCTCATCACTCTTCTTTCTTGTGCACGTGGAGAGAGCAGTAGCTGCACCTTAGCACCTGTGATGTTTTTTACTCTGTCATACATAATTGCCTGGTGACACTTTGGTTAATGCGCCAGACTGCAAAGCCATTTGAACGGCAAGGTTGGCGGTTCAAGCTCACCAGCTGCTCCTCGGAAACCCTATACAGGGCCCACAAGGATAGGTGCTCTGCTATTTCTCTATCTACGTCCAGTGCTATGATTAGTAAGTGTTTGTTTGATAAATAACGAGTTCCTCATTGCCTTTGGACAGCAACTCAGTGTGCATAGGCCTGGACCAAAGATGAGTCAATAGAAAGCCCCTTGGCTCTAGAAAGACCACACGTACCATTGACCACAATGTGCTACAATAAGTGTTTATTTTATTTAAAAAGTTATTGAAGAACAACAAGGCTGTTTGGTGATAATGATGCCCCCAGATACACAACCCCAAGGAAAAGATGGAACTTTCACCATAAAAAAGACGCTCAAAATATTGAACAAATGTGAGCACCAAGAAATTGGCTCACACTTGTGTGTGCTCTAAATGTGTTGAGATGGGGGCTGGCAATGTATATTGGAATCTGAGCTCTCTTTGACTTCTTATCATGAGAAGTTTCAAATTTACAAAAACACTGAAAGAATAGTTCAGTGAGCACCCTTTGGTCTATCATGGAGAGTCAACAATTTAACTGCATTGTATATGCGACACACAGTAGTTTACTCATGCTATTGAAAGAGGTGATTTTATAGGCAAAATGGCATGGGGTTTTTCATCTGTAACTAGCAGTTCTGTAATGGTACACCTCTATCTACGTCTGTCACTGTGACAGTCATAACAGTAGTGCTGAAAAGGCCCTGGTGTGGTCACGGTGTGTGCGCCAGTTCTCGGCTGCTTCCGTACCTTCAGAGCTTCATTTCTCCAATTCACTTCCTCAAATAGGACATGGAAATTTATCAGGGCTCACCTTTATGTGTTTACATTTTATTCACTTTAACCCTCCAGTCGTCCTGGCAACCTGCTTGTGATCCACATTTTGAGACTATTTGACTTGTTCTAATTACTGCCAAGTTCACTCGGACTCCTGGCGCCCCCATGTGTGTCAGAGCAGAACTGTGCACCATAGGTGCTTCAATGACTCAGTTTTTCATCTGTTAGTATTTTAAATCCTGGTGTGGCGCTGTGGGTTGATGCGCTGGACTGCAAGGTCGGCGGCTCAAGTTTGCCAGCTGCTTCTTGGAAACCCTATACAGGGTTGCTATGAGTCAGAACCGACTTGATGGCACTCAACAACAACAAAATGAGAGAACCCATCCACAATTGTCGGGAGTTGACCTTGAATCCTGGTGACTCTCCATGCATCAGAGTGGAACCGTGTTCCACAGAGATTTCAGTGACGGAATTTCAGAAGTAGATCAGCAGATTTTTCTTCCAAGACATTTCTGGGTGGACTGGGACCTTTTAGCCTTTTGGTTAGCCGCTGACTTCAGTAACAGTTTATACCATTTGGGGGTTCCTCTTCTCTCTATTTAAATGCAAACCCACAACCACAGGGAACTGCTTCTTAGGGTTTCTGAGACTGTAAATCTTTATGGGAGCAGACGGCCTCTTCTTTTCCCCACAGGCAAGCTGATAAAAGACAAGTTTATCGAGCCTGTGGGAGGAATGTATCTATTTTTTTTTCCTCCCTGAAGGCATTGATTCTTGGTTGTTTATAGGAGGGAGAGTAAAGACCATCAAGCACAATCATATCCGGAGGACTCCCACCTGACCCTGTCTCTCTCATTGCTGTTTGTGACCATAGTCCTGCCTCATTCTCCCCCAAAAGAACCCACCCGGTAGAAAACGATTACCCACAACACAGGGGACCGCTCACTGAGATGCAAAAAGACTTACTTCAGCCCTTACTCTGCGCCAAGGAGCCCTTATATAGTGGTCAGTGGTTCAAACCCACCAGTCAACCCTAGGGACAAAGATGAGGCTTTCTGCTCCCACAGATATTTAGTCTCAGAAACTCTATGGAGTTGTTGGATTCTGTTCTCCAGGCTCACTATGGGTTTGACCCAACTCAATGACTGTGGGTGGGTTTAGTTCTACATGCCAGACGGTACGTAAAGTTTTGTATATAAATTGCTTCATGTGACTCTCACAGTCCCATTGTGTGAAATAAGGGAACCGAGGTGAAATGACTTACCCAGTCACATTGTTGTTCTTGTGAAATGCTGTTGAGTCGGTTCCAACTCATAGCGACCCTGAATAGTGTTTCCAAGGAGCAGCTGGTGAGTTTGAACCACCACCCTTGTGGTTAGCATGTTATTCATCCTGCAGCGCCACATCTGGAGTCCTGCCCAATCACACAAGGTCAAGTAAATACCCTTCATCTACTCCTGTCAATTCAATTTCCCTTTAAAAGGAAAAAAAGGAAGTAATACCCATAATTCCACAAGAGATAACATTTCAGACTATGCAAACACAAGGCGCCTTCAAAAAGTTCATGGAGAAATGCCATTATCTTTTTTTTTTTTGGAAGTTTTTATTGTGAATTGAGTGATAGTTTACATGGGAGAACATCAGCTTTACACTCATTGTACTTCGTTTAACTGCAATGACTATAATCCCCTCCATGCATCATCATTCAACAGCATTTGCTTCCATTCACTCTGTTTATATATATATATCTTGTTTTTTTTGATGTACACAGAAGCCCTCAGGAATGTATAACCATTCAAACAACCAAGCCGGCCGCCAGCACACAGCCCCTCTCCCTCCATGAGTCCAGAGGCCCTAGCCACTCCATCTCTCCACGTCATCATCTCTGCTTCCATCTCTGGTGTCACTGCTTCTCTGGATAGGGTCCCACATTCCACTCTCCTCCCTTGATGGTCCCAGGATCCTCTGATCCTGGACTGCAAGATCACCACTCCCCTCCTTTTGTTACAAAATGTCTACCTTTACATTTGCAACACTCACAATCAGTCTTGATAGCAATTATTCACTATTGAACCATAAGAGTCTTATCCCCATCTCCTTTCTTTCTTTCTTTTCTTTTCTTTTTTCTTTTAATTTAAAGTTGTTATTGTGCATTGAGTAAAAGCTTACAAGGCAGATCATCAGTTTTACATTCAACAAATCATACACCTTGTTTCATTACAATGATTGTAATCCCCTCCATGTATCATCAGTTAACAGTATTTCTCTCTATTCACTTTAGCTTTTAAAAAAAAAAACAAAAAACACTTAGGTAGATACAATAATTTACACCACCAAAGGGCACGTTCTGCAAGCCTGCCTTCTGTCCGCCAGCTCTTAGTCCCTCACTTCCCATGAATCTAGAGTCCTCAGCTGCTCCCTCTCTCCGTGTCCCCATCTCTGCCTCCATCTCTGGTGTCGCTGCTTCTCTGGATAAGGTCCCACACTCTGCTCCCGCTCTTCCCCTTTGATGTCCCAGGGTCCTCTACTCCTGAACTGCAAGATCAACTCGGGTTCCTTTTGTGTATGATGCTGTTGTTGTTAAGTGTCGTTGAGTTGGCTCCGACTAATAGCAAGCCTGTATAGGATTTCTGAGAAGCGGCTGGTGAATTTGAACCTCGGACCTTGCAGTTCAAACTAACCTTGCAGTCCATTGTTTATCCTACAGCTCCACACCAGGAGTCTTATACTTATGATGGTTGTTTTTTTTTTTTTAAGTGTCATCAAGTCAGTTGCAACCCATAGCGATTCTGTACAGGGTTTCTGAGGATAGACACATATAAATATAGACATGTATATATACACTTGAAATTAATTGTGCCATTTTGTAATCTGACTGTATCCACTTAAAAATATGACTCATTAACAACTTGTGATATGCAAATGACACAATCTTGCTTGCAGAAAGTGAAGAGGACTTAAGATAACTGATGAAGATCAAAGACCACAGCCTTCAGTATGGATTGCAACTCAACGTAAAGAAAACAAACATCCTCACAACTAGACCAATAAATAACATATGATAACTAGAGAAAAGATTGAAGTTGTCAAGGACTTCATTTTGCTTGGATCCACAATCAACACTCATGGAAGCATCAGTCATGAAATCACATGATGTATTGCATTAGGCAGATCTGTTGGGCAAGACCTTTTTTTAAAGTGTTCAAGAACAAAGATGTCAGTTTCAAGGAAGGTGTGCTTGACCCAAGCCATGCTATTTTCGGTAGTCTCATATGCATGTGAAATTTGGGCAATGAATAAGGAAGCCTATAGAAGAATTGATGCATTTGTTATAGTGTTTGGAATATTAAAAGTACCATGGATGGCCAGAAGAACAAACAAATCTATGTTGGAAGATGTACAGCCACAATGCTCCTTAGAAGCCAGGGTAGCCAGACTTTGTCTCTCATACTTCAGACATATTATCAGGAGGGACCAGTCCCTGGAGAAGGACATTATGTTTAGTAAAGTGGAGGTTAGTGAAAAAGAGGAAGACCCCCCAATGAGGGTCGCTAGGGATCAGGATCAACTCAACAGCAGTGGGTTTTCATGCATCTAATATGTTTGTTTTGTGCTTTATAGGAAAGTGTTTTGTTATTTTAAAAACTGTCTCTCTAACAACCATGTGAAGTACATACTATTTGTATCGTCATTTCTCAGATATGGAAACTGAGGCAGGAAGTAGTTGTGTAAGTTGCCCATTGTTGCTCCACTAGGAAATGGCAGAATTGGCATTCCGGAGTAGGCAGTCTGGTTCCAAATTGTAACCCTATTGCTTCTTGACACCAATTCATCCAACATTTTTGAAAGCCTCAAAATGCGTAAGAGAAAAACAAAGTACAAACAAATGCTTTGGCCATTCAAAATGGAAACCCTGCCTCCTCATTTGCTGGGATGTGTTTTCAATGGGTATATTGCCCTAGACTTGTCCACTCCTGGTAAATGAATTGAAACAACAGCATGGTGTTACAATCCAAACAAACCTAACCTATTGTTGCTGAGTCAATTCCGACTCGTAGAGACCCTGAAGGACAGGCTAGAACTTCTCTTCAGGATTTCTGAGACGAAGTTTTTACAAGAGCAAACAGCATCATCTTTCTCCCATGGAGTGGTTGGTGGGTTCGAACTGCCATTTTTCAGTGAGCAACCCAATGCTTACCCCACTGCTTTACCAGGGATCCTTGTTGTTGTTGTTAGGTGCCATTGAATTGGCTCTGACTCACAACGACCCTATGCACAACAGAATGAAACACTGCCCGATCCTGGGCCAAGCTCACTACTGTTGCTACACTTGAGTTCATCGATGCTGCCACTTGGTCAGTCCATCTCTCTGGAGGTCTTCCTCTTTTTCACTGACCCTCCACTTTACCAAGCATGATGTCTTTCTCCAGGGACTGGCCCTTCTTGATAACATGTCCAAGGTCTGAGAGACAAAGTCTTGCTTCTAAGGAACATTCTGACTCTGCTTCTTCCAACAGACTTGTTTCTTCTAGCAATCCATGGTACCTTTAATTTTCTTCTCCAACACTGTAACTCAAATGCATTGATTCTTCTCTCGTTTTCATGATTCATCCAAGGGTTCCTTGGCTCTTCAGCACATGCTTACTACTCCCTGTCTTATGATTGTTGTTGTTATGTGCAGTGAAGTCGGTTCCGACTCATAGTGACCCTGTACAGGGTTTCCGAGGCTATAAATCTTTATGGGAGCAGAAAGCCTCATCTTTCTCCTGTGAAACAGCTGGTAGTTTTGAACTGCTGACCCTGAGGCTAGCAGCCCAATTTGTAACCACTATACTACCAGAGCTCCTTGCTTTATGGTTAACCTTTGATAATCTCTTTCCTTTTCAATGATGCAGACTTGACTTTATGGTAAAGTTACTTCCCAATCCACTGGAAAGAATGGTTTTCTCAACTCCTTTCCTGTGGGTACTGAATAGAAACTAAAAATGTCATTTTGATTGTAGACAGGGGAAACCCTTGGAATGTTGTCACAAGAATCCATCATGTTAGTCACTGAGATATTATTTCACTGTAAACTCAGAGCTCCCAATCTGAGACCAGCTGGGCAATTTTAGAAAAACCCAAAGATTTGAATCTCCCTAGCACCCAGCTGGTGAGTCCCCTTGGGATCTCAGCCATGGTTCAGCCACGTGGTTGATGCTCTTAACAAGGTTAACGCTTACTAACAGGAGGCAGTGAGGGATAACATGGTCTCCATAGACTGCTTGTCTTCAAGGTACTATGTGACCAACTTCCTACATGGAAATTAGTCAAAAGAATAGAGACATTTCAGGTGTGGTGTTGCCTAAACAATTAAACCCACAGCCATCGAGTTGAGTCCAACTCTTGATGACCCGAGAGGACAGAGTAGAACTGCTCCCTGGGGTTTCTGAGTCTGTCAGTCTTTATGAGAGAAGACAGTCTCATCTTTCTCCCGTGGCAGGTTCAAACTGCTGACCTTTCAATTAGCCGTCCAATACTTAACCCTCTGGACCACCAGGGCTCCTTCAAGCTATTAACAGCACTACAAAAGACTGAGAGGAAAAGTAATCCAGATGTCACTGAGTGGACCTCAACTCACGGTGACTCCATCAGAGAAGAACAGTGACTCATAGGGTCTTCAATGGTTGATGTTTCGAAAGCTGATTATGAGACGTTTCTTCTGAACCACTGCTGGGTGGCTTTGAACCTCCAATCTTTTGTTTACCAGCCAAGGATGTTAGCCATTTGCATCACTCAGGGACTCTGAAAACTGACAGAATATTTCACTTTGGTATGCATGTTTATGAGTTGGTGGGTGTATTCATAATGTCTTTTCTACCATATTGACTAACGCTTTGAGCATGCTCCCTGGCTTCCTTTCTACGTCCTATCCTCTTTCTTTCAGGGCCTTTGGCCATTGCACACTGAGAATCATATGGTCCCTTTAGAAATGATGGTCTTTCTTTTCTTGGAGTACTGAAGTCTGTCTTCCTGAAGTCCGGAAGTCGTGTGTAACTACATTCATTCTTCTACTCCCTTGTTGTTGTTGTTGTTAAGTGCTGTTGAGTCGGTTCCGACTCATAGCGACCCTGCACAGGGTTTCCGAGGCTGTAAATCTTTACGGGAGCAGAACGCCTCATCTTTCTCCCGCGGAACCACTGGTAGTTTCGAACTGCTGACCTTGCGGTTCACAGCCCGATTCGTAACCACTACGCTACCAGAGCTCCTTAGGGCTATATAATTTGGCTTTCCCCCAATCTTTCTAACACTTCTGCCTCACCAGCCATTTCCTTCTTGTGTCCAGAAGTAGGTCAGGATTATGAAATGTCCTTATTATCTTCTTCAAACAACCAAAAAACTAAATCCACTGCCACTGAGTTGAGTCTTACTCATAATGACCCTATTAAGAGATTCTTAGACTAAATCTTTATGGGAGGAGACAGTCCCCTCTTTCTCCTGAGGATTTTAAGCTGCCAAGCTTTCTGTTAGTAGTTCAATGCCTAACCCACATGGACACCAAACAAACAAAATCAAGCAACAGCCAAACACTTAATGGCTCTGCTTTTAAATGGATGAAACTTTGGTAGTTCAGAGATATGCACTGTGAATCACTATATTGTTGTTATTGTTAATGTTAGAGACCATTGAGTTGATTTTTGACTTTTGATGCTCCCCACAGATTTTTGTAGATTTGCCCCACAGACTTTTGAGGCTGTAATCTTTTCAGAAGCATATTGCTAGAACTTCCTTCCATGGATCTGCTGTGTGGATTTGAACTGCCAACATTTGGTTTAGTAGCCGAGTACTTAACCTTTGGGCTCCATGATTTCTTCTCATCACCGTACAGAAATGCCTTCTGACAAAGGTGTTAAGGGCACAGAATACTGGTATCAGACAAACATGCATTCCAAGCTACACTGTTTGGGATCAACAGGGATTACTTCTGGGTACAATCCTGTCCCGTTATTTCTTTTTTTTTTTTACCTGGTGCCTCGAGTTCAAGCTCACCAGCTGCTCCTCAGAAACCCTCTACAGGGTCTCTAGGGGTCAGAACCGACTCGACAGCATGCAACAACAACAACAATCCCTATCTTAGATAATACTGGATCAGCACTAGATTGCTAACTGCAAGGTCAGTGGTTCAAACCCACCATCTGCTTGCTCTTCAGAAACTCTGTATAGGGTTGCTATGAGTCAGAACTGACTCAATGACACTTAACAACAACCTTTGATAACACTCTCATGTCTGTATGCTCTGAACCACCAAATCTGAACTTGTATTTTTTTTACCATGGAGCTTAGAAGGAGTGCAAACACTGAACCACCTTGCTGCTATCCAAAAGATTGGCCATTCAAACCCACTCAGAGAAAGACTCGCTGACCTGCTTCTGTTGTTAGGTGCTGTGGAGTCAGTTCCGACTCTAAGCAAACCAACCTATTTGTATGAGGTGTCCGAGGAGCATCTGGTGGGTTTGAACTTCCAACTTTGTGGTTTGAAGTCCAGTGCTGATCCTATAGCTCCATACCAGGAATCCCTAGAAAACACCAAGGTGTAGTTCTTGTCTGTCACATGGGGTCGCTATGAGTCAAAATTGATTCTACAGCACTAACCACGCCTTGGAGTCCTGGTGTGGCGCTGTGGGATAAAGCACTGAACTACAAGTTGATTTGCACTGCAAGGTCGGTGGTTCAAATTCACCAGTCCCTCCTTGGAAACCCTATCATAGGGTTGCTATGAGTTGGAACTGATTCAACAGCACTGAACAACAACTACAACAAACAATGTCTTAGTACTCATCACCCAAAACCCAAACCCAGCCTGCTGATTCTCTGTCAGTATCTCAGAGAACTGCCCCATAGGGTTCCTTAAGAAGCAGATGACTTCATCTTTCTCCTGAGGGACAGCTAGTGGGTTTGAACTGCCCACTTTCCAGTTAGCAGCCCAGTGCTTAGCCCTCAGCACCACTAGGGATCCCTATTCCAGGAGCATCAAAAAGTTGGTAGAAAAATTCCATTATCTTTGAATTCCATTCAAAATGGACGTTTTGAAACCCCCTGGTACTTATCACACTGTGTGTAACTAGCTCCACCACTCATCTGTCAACTTCTTATGGGTCTTCTTTCAGTGACCCCCGACTTTGCCATGCGTAATGTCCTTTGCCAGGAACTGCTCCATCCTGATAACATATCCAAAGCACATGAGACGAAGTCACACCATTCTTACTTCCGAGATGCACTCTGACTGCACTTCTTCCAAGACAGATTTGTTTATTCTTTTGGTAGTCCATGGTACTTTCAATATTCTTTGCTAACACCATAATTTGAAGGCATCGGTTCTTCTCTGGTCTACCTTATTCATTGCCCAGCCTTTGCATGTGTATGAGGGGATTAAAAATGCCATGGTTTGGGTTAGGTGCACCTTAGTCCTCCAAGTAACAACTTTGCTCTTTGATATTTTAAAGGAATCTTTTGCAACAGAATTTGTCTAATGCAATACATCATCTGATTTCTTCACTGCTGCCTCCATGAGTGTTGGTTATGGATCCAAGTAAAATGAAGTCTTTGATAAGCTTCACCTCCGGAGGGTCTTCCATAGTTATGGGAAGAGTCCAGAAAGTATAAGGGCATAGTTCTGGTGTCTCTGAATTTCTGGCCTCGATCAGTGCTCCTTAAACAATACCGTGCATGTGAATCACATGGAGATTCTGAATCAATAGGTTTGGGGCAGTGCCTGAAATGTACATTTCTAATAAGTTCTCAGATACTACTGATGTCTGCCCAGAGGATACCACTTTGAGTAACAATGGTTGGTCTAGAATGCAGACGCCTCCTTGTTAGTTGAACTTCAAGGAGTGGGTCAGTGTCTGAAGGACGACTCCTCCCACGCACACTTTTGTTCGTTTCAGCATCTCCTGCAAGAATTGGGCTAAGTCTCTCTTTAATTCTTTTTCAAACAGCATATCTAAGTTTTGCAACCACAGACACCAGCCAGGAGAATATATATTCCATGCTGAAAATGATGATGCTGAGTTCACAAAAACATTTACGTTGCATATAAAAAGTAAGTAAAACCATCAGAAATGTTCATTTCTATTTTGTAACTCCCTCTGGGACAGTTTCCAAGGAGCCTTGGCTGCTGAGCTTGAACCGCTGCCAAACTGGTTTGCGGTCCAGCGCATTAGCCCACAGCACCACACCAGGACTCCATATATGTACATATATAGGAACACAGTGGCTCCATATGGAAAGCACTGGACTGTGAACAAGGTCAGTGGTCCTAGCCCATTAGCTGCTCTGCGGGAGAAAGTTGAGGCTATTTCTACGAAGATTTGTTGTTGTTAAGTGCCTTCGAGTCGGTTCCGACCCATAGCGACCCTGTACAGGGTTTCCAAGGCTGTAAATCTTTACGGGAGCAGAAAGCCTCATCTTTCTCCTGCGGAGTGGCTGGTAGTTTCGAACTGCTGACCTTGTGGTTCACAGCCCAATTCGTAACCGCTACGCTACCAGAGCTCCTTTAAAGCCTTGAAAATCCTATATAGGTTCGTTATGAGTTGGAACCAACTTCATGCATATATATATATAGTCCTGGTGTGGTGCTGTGGGTTAATGTGCCAGATTACAAAGCCATTTAAACTGCACGGTCTGAGGTTCAAGCTCACCAAAAGCTCCTCAGAAACCCTATACAGGGTCACTATGGGTTGGAACCAACTTGACGGCACTTAACAACAACATATATATATATAATTTTTTCATACAGTCCAATAACTCAGAGACTCCAAGAAATCCAAAGTAGGCATCTTATCCATTAAAGAGTAAATCGTAGCCGAATCAAGAGTGCATTTTATGGCTCATTGTTCAATCTTTTGTTATACTGACAGGACCTTCTACTTTTGCTGTGTACTTTTTGGTGTTTTGTTGATCCTTTTCTCATGGGACCAGCCGTGTCCACATGTTAACCCAGTACAGGAAGGGGACCCCCAACCCTGCCCACCCCAAATGTCTGTCGAAGTAAACATTGACCACGTCCACGCTTTCCACAGGCTCCATCCAAGTGGCACTGATGATGTTCATGTTTGCAATTATTTCCACTGTTCATTTCCATGTGTCTCCACCACCTTTAATGGAAGCTCAGTGCCCCCAAGCCTAAGAGTTCCCTTTCCCCTTCCCTCCATCTCTAATAATCACTAGGAAGACTTTGTTTCCTGTATTTGGTTATTCTAGATGCAGGTAGTCCCCAATCGATGATGGGGTTCTGTTCCTACCACTCTGTTGTAAGTCAAATCTCTCTCTCTCTTTTTTCTAAAGTTTTCATTATCATTGCCTTGTTTTCTCCCTTATCTTTATAAATCTGATCTTTATTTGTCTTTGGGAATTGAAAATATTCCATATAAATTTACAGATGCCATCAGTCAATTCTGTGCCACCAACTTGTATATGGTCCATGTCACTAATGAAAAGACATTTTTTAAAAGAATGGTTCCAAGTGTGAGTCACATAACTTGGTTATATCCAAGGTTGAGGAATGCCTCATATGATGGGATCCTACGGTATTTTTCCTTTTGTGTCTTACTTCTTGTGTTTAGTATCACGTTTCAAGGTTCATCTGTGTTGTGGCATGTATCAGAACTTCATTTGTCTTTGTTTCTCTTACATGACCTTATTTCATGTTCTTCTCTGCAGGGAAACCTCAAGTGCTGGCTGAGACATCAGCGAGCCAGGCCTCTTGTTCCTCCGATGGGTACCCACCGCCATCTTGGACCTGGAAGAAGTGCTCAGAAGAGTCTTCCAAGTAATAGGAACATTGGCTTCTGTTGTGACGGAAGGATGTGAAACCCACTCTCTGTGCCGTACAGACCCTTTCATGAGTGCAGTTTAAGAAGAAATGATGAATTCTTAAAAATGCTTCCTTTTGGAAGCAGTCATCATTTCAACGGTCATAGGTTGATTCTGATAACCCAACATCTGCTTTGTGGGAGAATGATGAGGCTGTCTGCTTCCTTAAAGACTGACAGTCTCAGAAAGCCTATGAAACAGTTCCACCCTGTCCTCTAGAGGTGTTATGAGTCAGAATCAATTTGAGTGCAGTGAGTTTGCTTTAGTTATAGATAGCCTACGTTAAGATTAAAAAGAAAAACAAAATGTCTGTGGATGGGCAGAGATCTGGTGAGGCGCTGTAGATGAGCACTGGACTGCTAATCACAAGGTCAGCAGTTCAAACCCACCGGCCACTCTCAGAAACCTTATACAGGGTTGCTATGAGTCGGAACTGACTCTATGGCACTTAACAACAGCAACGATGGACAAGGTATAAATGTAACCAGGAGGAGTGAGAGTAAAGCCATCCCATAGGGTAGCTAGAAGTTGGAACTAACTCAGTGGTACTGGGTTTGGTATAATCGATTAATCTGTGACTAAAGCTCACTTACTGAAACCCTAGCTTCCACCCTGATGCCAGCCCAACCAGCCAACTTCTCCATCTGCTACTCCTTTTCAGCTGCACAGAAGAAATCACAGAAGGGGTCTGGAATAAGAAGACTCACAGAAAAGTGTTTGGACAATGGATATCCAGTAGCACCCTCAACATCAGCAAGGCCGTGATGGGTTTCCCGGTCACGTGCTGTGCATACAATTCCATGGGTTCTTCTTGTGAAACAATCCTATTAAAGTCATCAGGTATGCCAGAACCATTCCTGTTGGACTCGGACACTGGCAGGAATCCCCCACTGACAAGTTAGTCCCTGCTGCCATCTCTCTTTGGGGGAATTTCCCAAGAGAATGGAGTAGATTCAGTGTGTGAGTCAAACAAGAATCCCCCTGTCATTATGCTGTTTTGTAGCTCAGTGTGAAGCCCCTCTTACTTAGGATAGCATGATCATGAGTTGTAGTCATCTAGGAAGAACCATGAATGCATCATGGACAGCAACTGAAAGGTTAAATCCTACAGAAAATGAGCACGTGGTTAGCATCTCCCTCATCTTCCTTATTTCCCTTGAGCCTATTGTCCTGTGGAGTCCTGGCCTGGCACTGCATGATAAAGCACTGGGCTGCAAGGTGGCTTTGAATCTCAAGGTTGGCAATTCAGACTCAACAGCCACTCCTCTGAAACCCTATACGGGGTTTTTTTGAGTCGGAACCGACTTGTCAACACTTAACAATCACAATAACATTGTCCTGTAATTTTTCATTTTTTAGAGCTCCTGAAGCTCAACTGTTCAGAAACTTAGGCGCCTACAGTTTGTTGTTGTTGTTAGGTGCCATTGAGTCGGTATGACTCATAACGACCCTATGCACAATAGAATGAAACACTGTGGTCCTGGGGCAACTTCACAATCATTGCTACATTTGAGCCCATCGCTGCTGCCACTGTGCCGGCCCATCTTGCTAGGGGTCTTCCTTTTTTTCTCCGCCCCTCCACTTTACCAAACATGATGTCCTTCTCCAGTGACTCATCCCTCCTGATAATATGTCTGAAGTATGACAGATGAAGTTTGGCCATCCTGGCTTCCAAGGAGCGCTCTGGCTGCACTTCTTCTAACACAGATCTGTTGGTTCTTCTGGCAGTCCATGGCACTTTCAATATTCTCCTCCAACACCATAACTCAAATGTATCAAATGCCTACAATAATAGTGTAGAATCACCAGCCTCCTAAACTAACTTCACATTCACATATCTTCATAGAGGAAACACAAACCTCTCTTATCTAATATTTAGAAGGGGGGCAGGGGGCTTCAAAAAGTTCATGAAAAAGTCCATGATTTTCCATTTCTTTTATTTTTACCAACAGTTTGAAACCCCCTCATACATACTGTGATTTTTAATAGATGTAACTCTTAGAACACTAATGAATAACTTTTTAAAATTAAAATAAAATTTTAATAGATGTTTAGTGCAGTGTTGTTGTGGTTAAGTGCTGTCGAGTCTGTTCTGACTCAGCAGCCCTGTATAGGGTTTCCGAGGCTATAAATCTGTACAGGAGCAGAAAGTCTCATCTTTTTCCTGTGGAGCCACTGGTGGGCTTGAACCATGGACCTTGTGACTCACAGTCCAGTGCTTGTCCTACAGAACCACCATGCTCCCCATTGCAGTGTTAGGTTTATAGAAATACTGTGCAGAAATCTCTGTAGAGTTCCCATGTATCTTCTCTCCCCATATTGTTTCTGCTGTTATTAAATATCTTGCATTCTTGTGATCCATTTGTTACAGCTGATGGATCATTATTGATATCTGATTATTAATTAATGTCCACAGCTTTCATTGGGGGTCACTCTCTTTGTGTTGTATATTCCCATGGGTTTTGACAAATGCGTAATGTTGTGTAACCACCATTACAATATCATATAGAATAACTTCACTGCCCTCCAAATGCATCTCTCTTCCCCAGCCCCTGGCAACTGCTAATCTTTTTATTTTCATTTATGGTCTTTTTCTGAATGCCATATAGTTGGAATCACAAACTATTTTGCTTTGATCAGATTGGCTTTGTTCACTTAGCAGTATGCATTTAAGCTTCCTAAATGATTTCTACTTTTTAATGTGTTCAGAAACATTGAACACTTCTTAGAGAGGAAACAACTTTTCAGTTGGTCCTCATGTGAACATGACCTGATTTTCTGTGGGGAGTAATGTTGATGTGGAGTATGAGTAAGAACTGAAAATAATGGTTACTAAAAAGGATGAGGGAGATCATATTGAGCCAGTCCTGGTGTGGTGCTCTAGGTTAATGCGCTGGACTACAAGGTCAGTTTGGACCATAAGGTCAGTGGTTCAAGCTTGCCAGCCACTCCTCGGAAACCCTATACAGGGTTGCTATGAGTCGGAACCGACTCGATGGCACTTCACAACAACAAAACTCCACAACTTGTGATACAATCAGGAATTGTCACTCAGTGCTCCGTGGTGTTCTTGTTTTTAGGTCTTTTCACTTTCATCCAAGACAACATCTCTTTCTACGCAACAATTGGACTCTGTCTTCCCTTTATTGTGGTTTTAACTCTGCTACTTTATCACAAGTACAAAAAGGTAAAAGCAAAGGTCAGAATTCATCCTTGATTCCTATTTCTGCAGAATTGCCCTGTTCTTAATGATTTCATTCTCTCATCATTATAGCAATTCAGGTATGAAAGCCAGCTGCAGATGGTACAGGTAACTGGCTCGTTGGATAACGAGTACTTCTACATTGACTTCAGAGATTTTGAGTATGATCTCAAATGGGAGTTTCCAAGAGAAAATTTAGAATTTGGTAAGCACAAACTGTGGCCAATACTTCTGTAGCAGTTCCCTCCTGTTGGGAGAGCGTTCAAATGCACTCTCGATGTTTCTCTCCTAGGCAAGGTGCTGGGATCCGGTGCTTTTGGAAAAGTGATGAATGCAACAGCCTATGGGATTTGTAAAACTGGCGTCTCAATTCAGGTTGCAGTTAAAATGCTGAAAGGTACGGTCAAGTCGGACAGTACCTACACTGGTGCGCAAAGACAGGAGGCAGAATCTCCTAACTTCCCTTTTTCCACGGTTCTTTTCATAAAAGCTTTTATTGTAAACTGAGTAATAGTTTACATGGGATAAAATTGGTTTTGCACTCAACCTATCCTATTTTGTTTCATTGCAATGATTACAATCCCCTCCATATATCATCGGTTAACAGTATTTGCTTCTATTCCCTCTTTTTTTTTTTGATGTGCACAAAAACATGCAAGAATATATAATTGTTTTAACAACCAAAGGACACATTCTGCAAGCCTGCCTCCTGCCTGCCAGCACCCACTCTTTCTTTCCATGAGTCTAGAGTCCTCAGCTGCTCCCTCTATCCATGTCCCCATCTCTGCCTCCATCTCTGGTGTCGCTGCTTCTCTGGATAGGGTCCCACATTCTGCTTGTGCTCTTCTCCCTGGATGGTCCTAGGTTCCTAGAATGTAAGATTAACTACTCCCTCCTTTTTGTTACAAAAGTTATACCTTTATAGGTTGTGTAAAGGTTGTGACAGTCACAGTTAGTCATGATAACAGTTATTCACTATTGAATCATAAGAATCTTATCCCCATATCCTTTCATCAGACCTATCTAGACAAGATGAAAACTATTCAGTTGGGACTCTACCTTCTCCCGCACACTCTGAAACTAAACTCCCTCTTGAAAACTTGTAAGCCAGCCACTGTATGCCTTTATAGCCCTCCCATTTTAGGTAGCCAATATCTAAGTTGCCCATCCCTATAAACCCTGTGTACAGAGGGGATATGGTTAATCCTTGATGTGAAGACTCCTTCCCCCTCAATTGGTATTTTGAGCTACTACCTCCATTAGTGTAGGTCAAAGTCATCAAATTGTAGCAATTTATACTTATTTCCTTTATCAAATGTCTTTATTGGCCTAAATTTGAATTATTTGAGTTCTGATCATCAAGCCATAGAAGCTAGTTCAAATGAGTACTATCTGCAAGTTTGGGTGTTCTTATGCATCTCCCCTCACTTAATATCAGCTGGATGCTTCACTCTCAGCTCTAGCCCTCCATGGCTACGTCCTTGTCCATGGGTTCAGGAGTCCCCAGGTCTCAACACACTTCAGACCAGCCAGCACTTCCTCTTCTCTCTCTCATCTCCCGGTTGACAGGAATCTAATGGAATGTGGTCAAACTCAACCCATGTCTTCATTGCTACCTCCCCCCCTCTTCCACTCACCAGTAGACCAATGTGTTTCCTTTGAGTTTCAGTCTTGGACGGGGGTTTGTCCTGAAGGGACTTGATTACTTGCCTTGATGGCTGCCCGGTGAACAACTTGCTTGTTCTTATAGTAGCCAATCAAATTGTCGTTTTTGTTTTTGATTTTTTTCCTACTGCTGTTTCTTTCTGGAAGTGTCTTCTGTCACTCTAGCTGTTCCAGGTTGGTCTGCTTGTCCTTTCTAGTGGAAATTTCCTACCTCAGAAGGTTCTGGATGGGGCTCAGGATTCCACCTAAGGGCCTATCCACTACAAAGGCTCCACAAGAGGCCTATTTCACTGGGTAAATTCTAAATATTCCTTTTAGATATTCCAATCAGTTATAAGTTGAAGACGGACTTACAAGCTTTCTGTAATTATGTTTCCTAACATTCTCTTTATTGAATTTCTCTTTGTTATTGGAGATATGAAGTCCTGGTGTGGCACTATAAGATCAGCACTGAACTGTTAGCCTCAAGGTTGCCGGTTCAATCCTACCAGCCATGCCTCAGAAACCCTATGCAGGGTCGCTATGAGTCGGAACCAACTCGACAGCACTTAACAGTAACATGGGAGATGTCGTTGTTGTAGGGAGATGTTGTTTCTTACGTTACTAACATAGACTCTAGGTGGTGGTGGTGGTGGTGCACTCTCTAGTCCATTCAGTGACAGAGAAGAACTGTCCATGGTGCTTCCTAAACTGTCATAGGTGGTGGTGGTGGTGGTGCACTCTCTAGTCCATTAATGTGACAGAGAAGAACTGTCCATGGTGCTTCCTAAACTGTCATCTTTGTGGGAGAAGATCACCAGGGCTTTTCTCCAGTGGAGCGACTGGTGGGTTCAAACCGCTGACCTTTTAATTGGTTATTTAATGCTTAACACACAGCACACCAAGACTTCTAGACTTGGGGTAAAAACACTAGTAGAAGCTCTGGGTATCCTGTCTTCCCCTTCACTGCTCCATCCGGCCCCTTCGCTCTACCTACGGCCTCTTGCTAAGGTCTTCAGCGATCACAGTGGTCACCAGGTGGATGAACTCATCCCAGGGCTGTTTCCAGACCTCATGCTGATTATTGTTCAGCACAAATCAAGACCGATGACTGTGGATTCCATCCAAAACGTTTTCTTCTTTTGATTTCCATGTTGCTAAAGTTTTCTAGCCTGCATAGGGTTTCTTCCTGCCTTCCCGATGGCTTCTCCCAGCTCTCTGCTGGCTCATCGTGGTCTAGCCAGCTTTCTGCATGGAGTGCCCCAGTCCTCCTCCTGTGTCTTCTTCCTTTTCCACCCTGTTTGCTCACAGAGGCCAAGCTGACCTACCCATCCACATTTCACCTGGTGGACCAGTGGTTCTCAGGAGGATTTCTCCTTTGAGAGCTTCACATACATCTGCCCAAACGCTTGAATATCTCCCCCAAATCCCTTGAATTCAGATTATTAAAGCTCCCCAAGCTGACCCTCCATAGTGCTGTATTTCTCAGTCAATGGTAACAAACCAAAAACCCAAACCCACTTTAGTCAATTCTGCCTCATAGCAACCTTATGGAATAGAGAAGAGCTGCCCCTTAGGGTGTCCAAGGCTGTAATATGATAAGCACTGAATTACGAACCACAAGGTTGGCAGTTCAAGCCCACCAGCCACTCCGTTTGAGAAAAATGCAGCTTTCTGCTCCTGCAAAAGATTTACAGTCTCAGAAACCCTATGCAGGGTTGCTGTGAGTCAGAACTGACCCAAGGCACTTAACAACAAAACAATCTTTATGGAAGCAGATTGCCACATCTTACTCCCAAGGAGGGGCTGGTGGGTTCCCATTGCTGGTCTTTTGGTTTGCAGCCAGGTGCCTTAACCACTGTGCCACCAGGGCTCTGATTGGTAACTGGCACCACTGAATAGCCACACTCCATACATTTAGGCAAACCAGAAACTTAATAAACTGTCCTCTTTCTAATATCACTGTGTGGCATTGTAGGATAAGCACTGGGCCACAGGTCAGTTTGAACCACAAGGTTGGTGGTTTGAAGTCACCAGCTTCTCCTTGGAAACCCTACACAGAATCACTATGAGTTAGATTTGACTCAACAGCACTTAACAACAACAATAAGTTATTCCTATCTGTCTTTCTCCTTGATATCTCTTTTATCTCCATTACCTATTAGACGAGGAGTCTTGGTGTGACACTGTAGGATAAGCACTGGACTGCAAGTTCGGTTTGAATCACAAGGTCAGTGGTTCAAACTCACAAGCTGCTCCTTGGAAACTCCATACAGCGTCACTGTGGGTCAGGACAGACTTGCGGCACTTAACAACAACAACAACAATAGGCATAAATAATATGGATCTGCTCTGAATGAAGGAATGACTTCATTCTTTACGGGCATGTCATGTGTTATGTGTCCTTGGATTCACAGACAAGGCAGACAGCTCTGAAAAGGAGGCTCTCATGTCGGAGCTGAAAATGATGACTTACCTGGGAAGCCATGAGAATATTGTGAATCTGCTGGGAGCATGCACCTTGTCAGGTAAAACCCACTTCCACCTGCAACAGTTGCTCAGAGGTGTTATAGTGCAGAGAGGATATTTGTTCTTTTCTTCTCAACCACAGTGGGCCCTCAAACCCAAGCAGAATTAGATGTGAATGTGGTCTCTGTCTCTCGCTATCTATATATACAAGAGGGCTTCAGAAAGCAGTGGAACAAATTCCATTCTCTTTGAATTTCATTTGTCCACCACATTTTGAAGCCCCCTGTATATACGTAAGTCTCCTGGTGTGGCGTTGTGGGTTAATACGCTGGACTGCAAAGTTGGTTTGAACCACGCACGGAGGTTCAAGCTCACCATTCACTCCTATGAAACCCTATACAGGGTCACTATGGGTTGGAACTGACTCGACGGCACTGAACAACAATAACAAATCCTATGCAGGGTCGCTATGAGTCAGGAACGACTCGACGGCACAGGACAACAAACAACACATGTATATGGAGTCCTAGTGTGATGCAAGGTCGTTTGACCTGCAAGGTCAGTGGTTCAAGCTCACCAGTTACTCCTCAGAAGCCATATACAGGGTGGCTGTGAGTCAGAACCAACTCGACAACACTTAACAACAGCAATATACATGTATATGTGGAGTCCTGGTGTGGTTCTATAGGGTAAGCACTAGACCGCAAGGTCAGTTTGAACCACAGAGTTGGTGGTTCAAACCACCAGCTGCTCCTCGGAAACCCTACACAAGGTTGCTATGAATCAGAACTGACTTAATGGCAGTAAACAACAATACACGTGTGTGTGTGTGTGTATCTCACACATACAAACACATGTAAGGGTCGGTTGAAAAGCATTGCTGCAAAATCATAGACACCTTTATTGAACAAAAGTATCCAATGTGAAGCTACTGTTTCTCAACATCCCCTCCATCTAGTTTAGGCACGTCTGAAGGTGGTGTTTCCATCTCTCTGACCCTTCCTTGAAGAATTCTGCGTGATTCATTTTATATCACATCAAAATGGCAGTTTTGACATCCTTGAGGAACTCAAATCATGTTTCTTCTCAATGTTCTTTGAGTTTGGACAACAAAAAGAGATCTGAGGGGGCAAATTCAGGGTTGGAGAGTAGACAGGCTAAGGTTTTCCAATGAAATTTTCATAAGGCAGCCCTGGCTAACTTCAAAGAATGAGCAGGTGCATTGTCGTGATGGAAAAAAAAATGCCTCAGTGTAACTTTCCTGAACTTTTTCTTACCAATGCAGCTGTCAATTTTCTTCTGACTGCTCCCTAATAAGTTCCCATGATCATCTGTGTCCACTGAGAAAATATATCAAGAATATCATTGTTGTTAAGTACCATGGAGTCAGTTCCAACTCATAGTGACCCTGTACAGGGTTTCCGAGGCTGTAAATCTTTACGGAAGCAGAAAACCTCATCTTTCTCCCATGGAACTGCTGGTAGTTTCGAACTGCCAACCTTGAGGTTAGCAGCCCGATTCGTAACCACTGCGTTACCAGAGCTCCATATATCAATAATGCCTCTTTGAAATCCCAGAAACTAGTCCCCATAACCTTCTGAGCTGATCGCTCTACTCTGAACTGAACTGACTCAGCAGATCCACTCAGAAGTCATTATTTTGGTTGGACCTTTTTTTGAAGTCACCCCAATGAGATTAAGCGTCCTGGTGTGGTGCTGTAGAATAAGCACTGGACTTCTAATGCTAATATTGGTAGTTCAAGCCCACCAGCTGCATCTTGGAAAACCCTACACAGGGTCACTATGAGTAGGAAGTGATGGACAGCACTTAACAACAACAGGGAGACTAAGACAAGCCATCTACTGATTGCAGAGACGTGTTTAAACATGTTTTGTTTGTTGTAACAACAAACTGGTCAATATTGTATGACCTGGAATCCCAGCAGCAGTACTTTGTGACGTAAGACCCTTGTCTATGACGTATTTAAGTCAAGTGGTTCATTATGAAGAGTACCACTTTCTCTTACCCACTGTAGTGAGATGCTTCACAAAATTCTCAAAACTTCCACTTAACAAATAACACTGCAAATACATCATGGGGTGTCTAGTTCTGCCTACTCAGCTGAAGGCTGCCATAAATGCAGGGGAGTTGGGTGGTGCCTCAGGTGGGCTGTCTTCAAGCAAGGCACAGTCCAGACGGGATTTCCAAGTTCATTTCCCCATCTCTCAGGCAGCGGTGAATTACCCCATAAGCAAGGTAAGCACGGGCTTACTGGTGCTTGCTTACTCACATGGTTTTAACCACACTAAGTACTCCCCTCTCTGTTAGGAATTGCAATTCTGAAAGAAGCTTTGAAGCTGTGGGAAGGTGTTAGGGGGTCGGGAGGGAGACAGAGGCCAAGCCATACCTAGAAGTGGAATCTTTGATGTGGTTTTTTTAAAAAAAGTGAAAGTATGTACTACAGATTAGTAAATTAGCACAAGTAAACCTAAGCTTACCCTGCACTGCCCTGGGACTTGCTTTCTGATTAACTTCTGCCTTGTTGTTGTTGTTATTGTTGTTAAGTGCCATCGAGTCGGTTCTGACTCATAGCCACCATGCGTAGGGTTTCCCAGGAGCAGCTGATGAGCTTGAACCTCTGACCTTGCAGTTCACATGGCTTTGCAGTCTGCCGCACTAACCCACAGCGCCACACCAGGAAAACCTCAAATGTGCTCAGAAGCATACTGTCCCTTGGGCACCATGCACAAATGATAATAAAAGAAGAGAAAAAAGAAAATGAACCTAAGTGGGGGGTTGTTATATGGTTTTCCCTTCTTAGGCAAGCAGTGAAGCCTCCAAGATGGGCCATTGTTGACAATCAGCTAGCATCTTTGCCCCAGTTGCACACTGGGGAATCCAGGTAGTCCGGGGCTATTGGTGAGGCTGCTTGTATCACGAGAGCTAAAGTGAAAGGCAGAATGTTGAGCAAAAAGCTGAGGTGGACCTGAAAGTCTAAGAAGGGATTTGTTGTTGTTGTTAAGTGCCGTCGAGTCGATTCTGACTCATAGCGACCCTGTGTAGGGTTAGCACTAGAAGCTTAAAAATGTTGATGGAGACCTTCCATTACCTTTTCATTCCATTTGTCCACATGCTTTTTGAAGCCCCCTGGGAACTCCCTTGGCATCGGAGGAGCACTGAGCCCTCCCAGGTTCTGCTGGAAGTAACTTGGGGACTCCAACCCCCCTAGTGAACCTGTACCTGTTTTAGGACCCGTCTACCTGATTTTTGAATATTGTTGGTACGGCGATCTTCTCACCTATCTCAGAAGTAAAAGAGAAAAATTCCACCGGACATGGACGGAGATTTTTAAGGAACACAATTTCAGTTTTTATCCCACTTTCCAATCACATCCAAATCCCAGGTAAGAGATGGGGGCCAAGGTTTCTTAATTATGCATCACAGAACACCAGACTATGCTGGTTAGACCACCCAACCGGCCAGTTTCGAAAGGCCAGCACTGGGGGTCTGTGTGTTGGAAGACATAACACCGTTTTAGGCGTAGCTTTCCTATTATTCTCGAGTCACGGGACTTCCTTTTCCCTATGGAACAGCTTCTGCCGTGACTGTTGTTAGCTGCTAGTGGCTCAGTTCCGACTTATGTTATGACCTGTAACATAATAAATCGTTACCATCCTGTGCCAGTTTCATAAGCATCGGTGCACCCCAGTTCATTCTGTAGCCACTGTGCCTCTTGAGCATCTTCCAACCAAGAGGATACATCTCCTAGTAGTGTATTGGACACTAGTCTGCTAATTTTTATTGGCTAATTTTCAGAAACAGATTGCCAGGACTTTCTTCCTACTCTGCCTTAGGTGGGAGCTCCACTGAAACATGTCCATCATGTCTGACTCTTCTAGCATTTGGGAAAACAGTAGCATGTCTTCCAGCATCATAGCAACATGTAAGCCACCGCAGCAGGATGAACTGACAGACAGGTGGTGCTTTCTATGATTTCATTGTTGTTGAGTGCCATTGAGTTGGTTCCAACTCTTAGTGATCCTGTATAGGGTTTCCAAGGAACAGCTGGTAGATTTGAACTGCCGACTTTGTAGTCAGCAGTCCAGTGCTGATCCTAAAGTGCCACACCAGGATGACTATTATTAATTAATTTCACAATCAAGGAAAATGTTACTGAAGAAATGGCTGCATCAGTACCTAGAGAACTGCCAGAAATTCAAACCAGATTCTCAAGAGGATGTGGAATGAGAGGTATCATTGCTGATGTCAGATGGATCTTGGCAGAAAGTGGGGAATACCAGAAAGATGTTTACCTGTGTTTCATTGACTACACAAAGACCTGTGGACTGTATGGATCATAGCAACTATGGATAATGTTCCGAAGAATGGGAATATTCCAGAACGATGAGGAACCTGTACATAGACCTCAAGGCAATCATTCAAATAGAACAAGGGGATTGTTGTTGCTTGGTGTCATCGAGTCCCGAACCATAGTGACCCTGCGCACAACAAAATGAAACACCGCCCAGTCCTGTGCCATCCTCACAATCGCTGCTATGCTTGAGCCCATTGCTGCTGCCACTGTCAATTCATCTTGTTGGGGGAGTGGTCTTCCTCTTCTTTGCTGACCCTCCCCTTTACCAAGCATAAGGAACCAGTTGTTCCTGATAACATGTCCGAAGTATGAGAGATGAGCTCTCACCATCCTGGCTTCTAAGGAACACTCTGGGAGTTCTTCCAACACAGATCTGTTTGTTCTTCTGGCAGTCCATGGTACCTTAAATATTCTTCTCCAACACCATAACTCAAGTGCATCAGTTCTTCAATGGTCTTCCTTATTCACTGTCTAACTTTCACATGCATCTGAACAAGAGGATGCTACATAAAATCAGGAAAGGTGTGTGTCAGAGTTGTATCTTTCACCGTACTTATTCAGTCTGTGTGCTGAGAAAATCATCTGCAAAGCTGGACTACGTGAGGAGGAGCAAGGCATCAGGGCTGGAGGAAGAGTTATTAACAACCTGTGATATACAGATGACACAACCTTGCTTGCTGAAAGTGAAGAGAACTTGAAGTGTTTACTGATGAAGATCAAAGACTGCAGCCTTCAGTATGGCTTGCATCTCACTATAAAGAAAATAAAAGTCCTCACAACTGGACAAATAAGTACCATCAGTATAAGCAAAGAAAATATTAAGGTTTCAGAATTTCATTTTATTTAGAAGTACAATCAACGACCCTGGAAGCAGCAGTCAAGACATCAAATAATGATTGCACTGGGCAGATCTGCTGCAAAAAGACCTCTTGACAAGTTGTAAAAAAATAAAGATGTTACTTTGAGGACTCTAGTGTGCCTGAAATGAGCTATGGTGTTTTCAGTCACCTCATATGGATGCGAAAGCTGAGAAATGAATAATAAAGACTGCAGAAGAACTGATGCTTTTGACTTATGGCGTTGTCAAAGAATACTGGATACATCAAGATGGACAAATGTGCATTGAAAGAGGTACAGACAGAATGCTCCTTAGAAGTGAGGTATCACTTTGGACATGTTCTCAGGAGGAGTCCCTGGAGATGACCATCATGCTTGGCAAAGTAGAGGGTCAGCAAAAATGAGGAAGACCCTCGATGATGTGTATAGACACAGTGGCTACAAGAATGCGCTCAAATAATGATTGTGAGGCTGGTGCCGCACCGGGCAGTGTTCCCTTCTGTTGTGCATGGGGTCATGAAGAGTCGGAACTGACTCGATGGTACCTAACAGCAACAAGTTTTATTAATTTCAGAGGGAATGGAAGTGAGCTTTACAAAGGCAAACTTGATAGAAGGATAATGAAACTCTCGTAGGTTTTTGTGGAAGATCTGCGTTACCTGAGCTTTTATGGTGACTGTGTGGTGAGCATGAAATCAGAAGTAGATGTCTGAGATCTAATTCCATGATTTACTAGCCTTGTGATATCAGCCAGTTCTATTTTGCTCACCACGTCTAATTTCTCTTTTATAAAGTGTGATCTTAACACCCAAATCACAAGCTTATGGTAAGGATTAAGTCAGGTTATTTTTGCACTTCAAGACGCTATACAAGGAGTCCTGGTGTGGTTCTATAAGATAAGAATTGGACTGCCAACTGTAAGGTTGGCAATTCCAATCCACCAGCCGTTCCATGGGAGGAAAATAAGGCTGTTGTCTCCAGAAAATATTTACAGCCTCAGAAACCATATACTGGTTTGCTATGAGTCAGCATTGACTCATAGCTATGGGTTTGGGGTTTTGGAAGATTCTATTCAATGGCGCTTAACAACAACATGCAGATAACAGAACTTGCGCTTATCCTAGTTCAAACACTCAAATGTTTTTAATGCTTTAAAACTGGACAAGTGGATGGTGTGTTCTTCATTTAAAAACCTATTTGTAATTTGAATTCTATGATGAGTTGCAGTGAAATTTGTAAGAGCCGGATTGTCTTTTCTTGATCGGGTCTTACAAGTTTTCTGCCTTTGACAGTGACCTGTCTCCCCAGTCTTACACCTGTTTCAGTGGAAATTATTCTAGTGTTCCTTCTCTGGCAGGTTTCTGCCTTACACAGGTTCTGACTTCCTCAGGATTTGCTATGTCATTTTAAATGAAAGTTCAGAAGGAGAATAGAAGTAATGACAAATACGGTTTTTTCACAGTATGCCTGGGTCAAGAGAAGTGCAAATACAACAGGATTTGGACCAGATGTCAGGGCTCAATGGGAATTCGTTTCATTCGGAAGGTAATATTTCATTCTAATTAGTAGCACTTTAAAACAGATGTGGATACTGTCATTGCATACTAGCAATTTCTGAGAAAATTTAGTGCAGAAACACGACCCTGGTGGGTGGCATCATGGGTTAAACACCAAACCGCTAACAACAAGGTGGGCAGTTCAAACCCACTAGCCACCTCTGAGGAGAAAGAGAAAGCAGTCTGTTCCCAGAAAGATTTACAGTCTCGGACACCCCATAGGCCAGTTCAGCTCTGTCTGATAGGGTCCCTGTGAGTGGGCACCGACTGGATGGCAGGAGCTTGGAATGCCACTTACAGGCTTTGTTGGAACTAAGTTGCTTTAAAACTCTCTAGATAGTCTTATGTTGGGGTCCCGCTAATAAACACCAAGACCTGTTTTACTTGGGCAGGTGAGAGCTGTGTTATTACTTGACATGTAGTTAATTCTGGAGTCAGGTAGATGCGTTGGCTTCTGACACCATCACGTTCTGGCTGTGTGCCTCTGGACAAGTTACTGCACCCTTGGCCTTAATGTCCTGATTTGTAAAATGGGCCCAATACCACCTTCCTCAGAGAGCTATCAAGTCGATTCCTGCTCTTAACCACCCTATAGGACACAGTAGACCTGTCCCAATGTGTTTCCAAGGCTGTAATCGTTACGGAAGCATACGGCCTCATCGTTCTCTTGTGGAGTGGCTGTGGGGTTTGAACCACTGACCTTCCGGCTGGCAGCCAGTGCTTTACCATTGTACCACAAAAGCTCTGTTAGTGCACAACCCAGTTCATAAAATGTGGCCAATGCTCGATCAAAGTTAGTTACTAAATTGAAAAAAATTAAACATGAAGAAAATCAACTAAAATTTCTAACTAATTTGGAGACTACTTATTACCAAAGCAGCTAGGAAATTTATTCTCTCTAACTGTGTAGTGGTAACGAGTTGGGCTGTTAACCTCAAGGTCAGCAGTTCGAAACTACCATCCGTTCCTTGTGAGAAAGATGCAGCTTTCTGCTCCTGCAAAGATTTACGGCCTCGGAAACCCTGTACAGGGTCGCTATGAGTTGGGACCAACTCCACAGCATATAACCAACCAACCAGTCCAAGAGAAGCTTTCCATCAGCCTGCATGGGGTACACACCTTTTAATAAAAGTAGGTTGGTGGAGTCCTGCCAGAGAACACTGGAGAACTCCTATGTTGTATCTGCTCACCCAACTGTAGCTTTAATGACCTCAAATATAACTGCAGAAGGAGCCTGGTGGTACAGTACGGTCTGCCCTGGGCTGCTAACCAAAAGGTCAGTGGTTCAAGCCCACTAGCTGCTCTTCAGGAGAAAGATATATAGATGAGAGCCTTAGAAATCCTGTGGAGTTGTTCTGCTCTCTCTTCTGTTGGTGTCATTGTGTGTGTTGAGTTGGTTCCGATGCATGGCGACCCTGTCTAGGATTTCCAAGGCTATAAATCTTTACGAGAGCAGAAAGCCTCATCTTTCTCCCATGGAGTGACTGGTGGATTTGAACTGCTGACCTTCACTGGTCCCTAGTTGTTGTTGTTGTTAAGTGCTGTTTAGTTGATTCCAATACATAGCCACCCTGTATAGGGTTTTCAAGGAGCAGCTGGTGAGCTTGAACTTTGCAATTCAAATACTTTGCAGTCTAACGCATTAGCCCACAGCACCACACCAGGACCCCCTAGAGGCACTATAAACTGGAGTTGACTCAATAGCGGAGGGGTGGGGTTTCTGGTCTAGAGATGTAATTACATTGAAATGTAATTTCTTAGTGTTTGGACAAAGTGAAGACTGGCTCTATTTTGCAGATGAAATTGAATATGAAAACCAAAAGAGGCTGGAAGAAGAAGAGGATTTGAATGTACTTACTTTTGAGGATCTTCTTTGCTTTGCATATCAAGTTGCCAAAGGGATGGAGTTTCTGGAGTTTAAGTCGGTAAGGCCTTTACAAAGAAGAACCTAACGAAAGAGGTCAAGAAAGACAATGATGAAAAAGGGGAGAGCTTATACTTTTATTTTATTTTTCAAGTTTTTATTGTGAATTGAGTGATAGTTTACGTGGGAGAAAATCAGTTTTACACTCATTGTTTCATTACAATGATTACAATTTCCTCCGTGTATCATCATTCAACAGTATTTGCTTCTGTTCCCTCTGTTTTTGTTTTTTTTGGGGGGCGGGATGTACACAAAAACACTCAGGAATATATAATCATTTAAACCACCAAAGGACACATTCTGCAAGCCTGCCTCCTGGCCACCAGTACCCAGTCCCTCTCTTTCCCTGAGTCTAGAGTCCTCAGCTGCTCCCTCTCTCCATGTCCTCATCTCTGCCTCCATATCTGGTGTTGCTGCTTCTCTGGATATGGTCCACATTCCACTCCTGCTTTTCTCCATTGATGGTCCTAGGGTCCTCTGGTCCTGGACTGTAAGGTTAACCACTTCCCCCTTTTTGTTAGAAAACTTCTACCTTTACAGTTGTGACAGTCACAATTAGCCATGATAACAATTACTCACTACTGAATCATAAGAATCTTATCCCCATCTCTTTTCACCAGACCCATCTAGACAAAATGAAAACTATTCAGTGGGGATTCTACCTTTCCCCCACACACTCTGAAACTAAACTCCCTCTTGAAAACTTGTAAGCCAGTCACTTCATACCTTTATAGTGAGCTTATACTCTTTGTTGTTTATTTTACCTTGCATCCTGAAGTCTGTCCTTTTCCTTCTGTTCATGATTGGTATTATCTAGAACATTATCTCAGCTCTTGGTTAATTGTAGTATTAAGGCCTGGGGTCCCTGACTATATAATGGTTATCAGACCCTCTCAGGCTGTCCAAAGTCCCTGAACTTGCTCTTGAATGTACAGTAGGTGAAATGAATAGAAGAGATGATGAAAATAAAAGAGCTCAGCAGAAGATTTCACAGGGCAACTCACGAAGACCACTATTAATAATGAAGTGGGCAAAGATCTGGAGTTAGAAATCCAAAAGAGAAAAAAACATGCTCATCATTCTCAAGTTGAAAGGACTGAAGGCAAAAATCAAGCCTCAACTTGCTATATTGAAGAATTCCTTGGTCAAAATATTAAATGATTAAGGAAGCATCAAAAGAAGACAGAAGGAATGCATAGACACAGTCGCTGTACCAAAAATAATGGGTCATTAAACCATTTCAGGAGGTCGTATATGATAAAAAATTGATGGTACTGACGGAAGAAATCTAAGCTGTACTAAAGACATGGGCAAAAAGCAAGACTCCAGGAATTGACTGAATACCAATTGAAATGTTTCAACAAACAGGTGAAATTCTGTGTGTGTGTGATCATTTGTGTATGTCAAGAAATTTGAAAGATATCTGTCTGGCCAATTGATTGGAAAAGATCCATATTTGTGCTCATTCCAAAGAAAGGTGATCCAATAGAATGCAGCAAGTATCAAACAATATCATTACTATCATACGATGTTGTTACTGTCACACACAAGTAAAATTTTGGTGAAGATAAACCAAGAATGGTTGCAACAATATACCAATAGGAAACTGCTAGAAATTCAAGTTGGATTCAGAAGAGGATGTGAACCTAGGGATGTCATTGCTGATGTCAGATGAATATTGGCTGAAAGCAGAGAATGCCAGAAAGATGTTTAACCTGCATTTTATTGTCTATGCAGAGGCATTCAACTGTGTGGATCATAACCAACTATAGATAACATTGGCAAGAATGGGAATTCCAGAACAATTAATTGTGCGTATGAGAAACCTGTACATAGACCAAGAGGCAGTCGTTCAAATAGAATATGACGTTTGTTCTTGACCAGCCAGCTTCTATTTTGACTGGGCCACTTCCACCTCTTGGTAGGCACTGCTTTGATTGTGCTTTGTCTTCAGGATCATACTGGCAAAGCCATGTTTCATCTTCTGTTACAATTATTTCAAAGAAATGCTTAAGGTCTTGATCCCACTTGTTTAAAATTTCCATTGAAAGCTCTGCTCTTGTATGTAGCTGATCTGGGTATAATAGTTAGGGCACTCATTGAAGGGGAAATCTGTTCAACTTTAATTTTTCAGTCAGAATTGTGCAAGCAGAACCAATTGAGATGTCTGTGGTGTAGGCTGTTGTTTCTGCTGTTAATCAATTGTGGGTTCTTGTCGATTAAGGAATGGACAAGAATCGTTGATGTGGATGGTCTACCTCTGTGGGCTTCGTCTTCCACATCTTCTCATCCCTTCTGAAAACAGATTATCCATTTGTACACTGCTGACTTCTCCGGAGCACTGTCTCTATCAACTTTTTGTAAAGCATCAATGATTTCACCATTCTTTCATACAAGCTGCACCACAGATTTGACGTTTGTTCTCACTTCATTTTTAGCAGAATTCGTTGCTGCTCTGATAGCAGCTCTTTTTCAAACTGATGTCTTATTATCCTTCTTAATGCCTCAAATGAGATCCTGCTCAGACAAGTTAGTGCGAGTTTATTTTGGTGCAAAAAATGTTTTGTAGTCCACGCCTAGTTTTTATCATAACAAGCATCTTCCTTGAGCTTTTTGAAGACCCCACCCCCATACCTTTCCTTCCTTTGTAATTCATTTTGCACTTTCAAACCAGAGAAAAGATGTCAGTTTGTGATCACGTATTTCATAGTAAATAGCGTTTGGTATTTTTTCAATGTTTTATTGTGATTTATGTGATAGTTTACATGGGAGAACATTAGTTTTACATTCATCCTATCGTATATTGTTTCATTGCTATGGTTACAATCCTCTCCATGCATCATCAGCCAACCAAAGGGTATACACTACAAGCCTGCCCCCCAGTCATCAGCACGCAGCCCCTCTCCCTCTCTGGGTCGAAAGTCCCCAGCTGCTTCGTCTCGCCATGTCATTGTCCTGCCCCATTTCAGGTATCACTCTTCTCTGGGTAGGGTTCCGCAGTAAATAACGTTAGATTTTCTTCTTCTCAGTGTGTTCACAGAGATCTGGCTGCCAGGAATGTGCTGGTAACACATGGAAAAGTAGTGAAGATCTGTGATTTTGGATTGGCTCGGGACATAATGAATGACTCCAACTACGTTGTCAGGGGCAATGTGAGGCTGCAAACTCTTGTATTGTCTTATTAAGTTATTTTGTATTCTGTAAACCATCTTTTGTCATCGTTACAGTAGATAGCTGCTCTTGGTCACTTAAAGAAAAACGAAAACCAACAACAACTGAAAAAACCCACTGCTTTCACGTTAATCCCAACTTACAGCAACCCTGTAGGACAGAGGAGAAATGCTCCATAGGGTTCCCAAGGCTGCAGTCTTTACGGGAACAGACAACCTCATCTGTCTTCCACAGAATGGCTGGTGGGTTCAAACCACTGACCTTGAAGTTAGTGGCCTAACTTAATCCACTGCGCCCCAGGGTTTCTTCACTCATTTTTTTAATGGTGACATAAACCACTTAGTCAAAACAGTTTGTTCCCTAAGCTTACAGAGCTTCCCTACAGGTTCAGGGGACCATCCCCTACCTCCCATGTGTACTAGGTGAAAAAAGTCTGGTGGTCCAGTGGGTATGGGTCAGCTGCTACCTGAAAGGTTTGTGGTTCAAAACCACCCTGTGGCTCTGCAGGAAAAAAGATCTGGCAATCCCTTCCCATAAAGATTACAGTCTAAGAAACCCTATGGGGCCAGCTCGACTCTGCCTTTTAGGGTCACCGTAAGTTGGAATCGACTTGAGAGTACCCATTTTGTGGGTGAAGAAGCTGAGGCACAGAAAGGTTAAGAATCTCTCTCTGATTATCCAGCATATGGGTTTGAATATGAGTAATCTGCACCCACAAATTTGTGCATGGCCCATGGTGACTGTATTACTTACCTCAGAGGCCCATTGTGGGAGCAAACCAATACAATCACCAATGTTCAGGGAAAACAAGTTGAATTCTACTCCTACTGTTGTTGTTAAATGCAATCCAGTGGGCTCAGACTCATAGTGACCCTGCTTAGGGTGTCCGAGGAGCGACTGGTGGGTTTGAACTGCTGACTTTGCAGTTAGCAGTCCAGTGCTAATCTTACAACACCACACCAAGACTCCATATTTCCACTGGAATCCTATAATAATCTTAACTGGTGTTAGATCTATGCCTCAGTCATAAATAGGATGAATGTCCGTATATGAGGAGGCTTCATAGAGTTCATGGAAAAATGCCATTGTCTTTTTATTGTGTTTTTCCACTAACTTTTTGAAGCTCACCTGTATGGTTAGAGCCCTTGTGGTGCAGAGGTTAAGCACTCAGCTGATAACCAAATGGTTGATGGTTTGAACGCACCCAGGCCTGGCAAACTCTTCCTATCAAGATGGCAGCCTAAGAAACCCTACGGGGTGATACTACTCAGTCATATGGGCTCGCCGGAAATTGGAATTGACTTGACAAAACCCAACAACAACAGCAACATAGTTAGGCAGTTTGGACTCTGCAAGTTGTTCAGAAAGATTCTTCTAAAGAATCTTTCATGAAAAAGTTCAGTCATGATAGGCGGGCATCATCATCACTTCGGTGGGAAGGTGAATGCCGTAGAACACAGTGAAGTGTTTCAATTGGTCACATCAATCAGACCAATGCTCTTAATTCAACCAGACCATCAGCTTGTGTTTGACGTAACCGAGGGCTTCTGTCTTAAGTTTTGATTGGACTTGGCAGATAAAATGTGCTCTGTGGGGTCACCTCAACCAATGAAAATGAAAGCCAGTTTACAGTACCCTGCCTCCAAACCCCATGAGCCCCCGTGTCTCAATTCTTCTGTGCTCTTGGAAGTTTTTAAAGCCACAGAAATCAGGCTGGTACCATTTGTGGAAATGCTGACATATGTCTCCTCATGATATTCTTGGGAGTGGCACTAAAGTTCTTCCAGAAAATGCTTTCAGTAAAGTGTGTAAGGCAGCAGTCTGTCAGAGAAGGAAAACTCATACATGAGTGTTTTCCACTCAAAATGAGCAAGCAACAGAGAGTGCCGAGACTGCCCCTTGTCAGCAAAACACAAGGAAAACCAAGGCAGTCCCGTTGGGCTCACTATACTACCAGGAGTCCTGGTGTGGCACTGTAGGATCAGCACTGGGCTGCTGACCCTAAGATCGGCAGTTCAAACCCATCAGCCACTCCCCAGAAACCCTACACTGGGTCACTATGAGTCAGAATCGACTCGACGGCACTTACTACCAACAACTCCTCGTGGTACCAGCTACTCCTAATGGAAAGTCACTGTCTTCTGTCGCGTTTCCAGTGCCAAGTACCAGCTGTGGTTGGAGATGGGTTGAAAGGCATGTGTCTTCACTGAGCCCCCTGTTTTAGAAAGTTAATTTAAAGTGGCAAGAGTGTCGGGAGTTTCTAAATTAAAGCACCAGGTGTGGTCTTGGGGAAGATATGAAACCCTATCATCTAGTGAACACGAAATGAAGAAGCCGTGTGAAGTCTGTGGACAGTTCACGGTTTGTTCTCTTGGGTTTTCCACAGGCCCGCTTGCCTGTGAAGTGGATGGCTCCTGAAAGCTTGTTTGAAGGAATCTACACCATTAAGAGTGATGTCTGGTCGTATGGAATATTACTATGGGAGATATTCTCACTGGGTACGTGCTACTATTTTCTGCCTTCGCTGGTGCTAGGTCTTTTGTTTTAAATATCTTATTGTGAAGTATGTGATAGTTTACATGGTAGAACATTAGCTTTACATTCAACCTATCATATATCGTTCCATTGCCATGTTTACAATCCCCTCCATGCATCATCAACCAACCAAAGGGTATACCCTGCAAGCCTGCCCCCCCCTCCCCGCCCCCGGTCATCAGCACACAGCCCCTCTCCCTCCCAGAGTCCAGAGTCCCCAGCCGCTCTGTCTCTCCACATCATCATCTCTGCCTCCATCTCTGACATCACTGTTTCTCTAGATTGGGTCCCTCTCGCTCTCCATGGTGCTAGGTCATTAACATCCTGACAGCTCCACCCCCTGCTGTCTCCTCCCACCCTCTCTGCTAACTCCTAAGTCAAAGGTTGGTTAAATGCCACCTCAAGTACACTTCCAAGCTCCCTAGTCTTGCTTCTATTGTAGCACGTGAATACATTTCTTTTCTTTTCTTTTTTTCCTTATTTTGTTATCGTTGAGAACACAGACAGAAAAGCATACACCAATCCAACCATCACAACTCAGCGACATTGGTAACACTCTTGGTGTTTGGTGACCATTCTCACCCTCTTTCTCCAAGTTGTTCCTCCCCATGAACATAAGCTCACTTCCCACTAAAGTTCTAATCTTTCAAGTTGCTGCTTTCAATTTCATCCCAGAGACAGATCTGAAAGGAGCACAATGTTCAAAGCAGACGTTCTTTGCTAGTTAAGCTAAACTAGTGGTTGGTTTTTGAAAGACTTTTGGGGATATTTCTGGTTTAAGAATTAAACAAGATCTCACTTTGGGGTTCATCCAGCCTCTATGGCTCCAGAAAGTCTGATTCTATGAAAATCTTTTCAGCATTTTCCCCCTGTTGATCAAGATTCTTTTAAAGAATCTTTCATCCACATGTTCAGTTACGGTAACCAGGCATCATCTAGCTCTTTTGATCTCATGACAAAGGGGATCGTTGTTCATGGAGGCATGTGAGCAAATTTCACCTGGAGGCAGTGGTAGGTCTGTGGTAGAGTTTTCGCCTTCCATATGGGAGACTTGGGTTCAATTCCCGGAAAATGCACCTCATTCAAAGCCACTACTTGTCTGTCAGTGGCGCCTTTGCATTGCTATGATGTAGAAAGATTTCAGTGAGACTTCCAGACAAGAAAAAGTAGGAAGAAAGACCCAGCAAGCTATTTCTGAGAATCAGGCAATGAGATCCTCATGGATGGTCCAATCCCATTGCGCATGGTTTACCATGAGTCAGGGTCATCAGGACAGCAACTGAAAACAACAGCATCTTCCCCATTGGCCTCTAACTTGCTTGAGAGCTGATCCTGTGACAGGTGCAGCCCTAGCAATGCCTGGCAACATGGGAGTTGTTAGTAGATGTTTGTTGATCAACTGAGTTAGGAAGCAAAGACTCAAGGGCTGAGTGTTTATGGTGCTCTGGTGTTTCCTCAGGTGTGAATCCTTACCCTGGAATTCCAGTGGATGCAAACTTCTATAAACTCATTCAGAGTGGATTTAAGATGGACCAGCCATTTTATGCTACTGAAGAAATGTAAGTTCAAACCAGACTGCACGTTGGTTGGAATCTGAAATATAGACTAATTTCAAATGCATGACAACAAAAGTGAAAAAAAAAAAGTCTTTCATGAAAAGTTTATATGGTTTAATTTTTTTGTTTGTTTTTAAAGAATGCTCTTTGGGGTCTTAAAAGAAGATTTTGGAACACAACTGAAGTCTTTCTTGTCCTCAGAACAGGGCTTCCAACTGGTTCATTCTGGTTTGACCCCTACAGAGAATTTGCCTTTCTCCCCCAGATGTTCATTTGATCAGAACTGGTATTTTAACTTAATCCCTGGGTTATTCCTATGCATACTCATCTTTACATACACACAGAGGGATCGCTTGAGGGTCTTGTTAAAATGTTGATTCTGATCAAATGTATACTGGATGGAAAGGCAGAGGGTCAGTAGGGGGTCAGGCTATGTGATCTGGTTTGAAGTCCTACCTCAGAAGCTCTGAATGCCAAACTTTGAACATGTTGTTGTTGTTGTTATGTGCTGTGGAGTCGGTTCCGACTCATGGTGACCCTGTACAGGGTTTCCGAGGCTGTAAATCTTTACAGGAGCAGAAAGCCTCATATTTCTCCCACGGAACTTCGAACTGCTGACCTTGTGGTTTGCAGCCCGATTCATAACCACTACGCTACCAGAACTCCTTTAATCAAATATAGCAGGCTAATTTTTAATTTTTAAGTTGATAATTTTGCATGACCCATGAATGATGTTATAAACTTTGGCAGAAAAAAGGTTCCCCATTTCTGCCGTAGAGTCTCTGAGTGGTGCAAAGTGTTAAAATGCTTGACTGTGAACTGAAAGTTTGGCAGTTCAAGTCCACCCAGAGGTACCTTGGAAGAACGGCCTGGAGCTGTACTTCCCAAAAGTTAGCCATAAAAACCGTGTGGAGCACAGCTCTACTATGACAGCTGTGGGGTCATCATGAGTTGGCTCATTGGCCAAATGGGTTTGATTTTGTTTTGCATTGCCTGCCCTTTCTATTTAATTTCTCATTTCTGATGTGGATTCACAATTTATGGTAGAATTCTTGCCATAAAGCAACATGCCATGAATCAATAGTGCCATGATCATCATGGTGTTTCGTTATGTGGAGGATGACCCGCTTTGATTAATCCAGATCGATTCATCTGGCTCCTTGGTGTGTTGCTCTGACAGATACTTTATCATGCAGTCCTGCTGGGCTTCGGACTCGAGGAAACGGCCTTCCTTCCCGGACCTGACTCTGTTTCTTGGGTGCCAGCTGGCAGATGCAGAAGAAGCGGTAGGTGGCTGCCTTGCTGCTGTCGGTGCTGTTGAGTGAACTCTGACCCCGTGTGACAGAGAACTGCCCAAGGGTTTCCTAGGCTGTAAATCTTTACGGGAGCAGATCACCAGGACTTTCTTCTGAATCACTGGGTGGACTCGAACTGCCAGCCATTTGGTTAGCAGGCCAGCTCTTAAATGTTGCACCACCAGGGTCCCTATAACCAAACCTACTGCCATTGAGTAGGTTTGACTCATGTAGGGTTTCTGAGACCATCAGTCTTTAAGGGAGCAGACAGCCTTACGTTTCTCCCATGGAGCAGTTGGTGGGCTTGAACCACTGAACTTGTGGTTAGCAGCCTAATGCCTGATCCACAGCACCACCAGAAATGGTAATTCAAACACTTAGGGATGGTCTCCTCAGGACCAGAGTGCTCTTTTCACCACAATTTGGCCTCATTGCCCTTTAAAATTTGTATAGGGTGAGAAGTAGTTATTAATAAGTGTTTTAGAAGAAATGGCTTTTTCTGAAGATTTCCACCAATTGATTAATAAATCAAGGTGCTGAAGTGTCCTGGTGCACAGGACTCAATCATGAATCAAAGTTCCTCCTAATCTGCAGACTACACAGATCTTTCCTAACCCAACACGGTGCCTGAATACAGAGATCAATGACTCAAGACCAGAGTAAAATATGGTGGCGTGGAAAGGGCACCAGCTTGGAGTCCTGAGATCTGCCGGCAGCTCTGTCTTCTAATAGCAGTGCCCACTGTGGCTGGTCGCTCTACTTCTCTGGGCCTCACTTTTGTCTAAGGTGCACCTGAGGCAAACCATGGTATTTTCAATAACCTCATATGCATGCAAAAGTTGGACAGTGAATAAGGAAGACCACAGAAGAATTGATGCCTTTGAGTTATGGTGTTGGAGGAGAATATTGAAAGTGCCATGGGCTGCCAAAAGAACCAACAGATCTGTTTTGGAAGAAGTGCAGCCAGAGTGCTTCTTGGAGGCGAAGATGGCCAGACTTGGTCTTTCATACGTCAGACATATTGTCAGGAGGGACTGGAGAAGGATATCAGGTTTAGTAAAGTGGAGGGTTGGAGAAAAAGAGGAAGACCCCCAATGAGATGGATTGGCACAGTAGCAGCATCAATGGGCTCAAACGCAGCAACGATTGTGAGGTTGGCACAGGACCAGACAGTGTTTCATTCTGTTGTACATGAACAACAGAGTCAGTACTGACTCAATGGCACCTAAAAACAACCACACTTTTGTTAAATGTAAAATGGAGTCTTTACCAACACCACCTGGTGGAGGAAAAAGTGCTATACCAGGTGAGGTGGTCGAAGGATAGGATCTTGAACTCCCAATGTTGTTGTTGTTATGTGATGTGGAGTTGGTTCCAACTCATAGCAACCCTGCACAGGGTTTCTGAGGCTATAAATCTTACAGGAACAAAAAGTCTCATCTTTCTCCCATGGAACAGCTGGTAGTTTCAAACTGCTGACCATGAGATTAGCAGCCCGATTTGTAACCACTACGCTGTATCAAAAACTGTTGACTGTCCAACTGTCCAGTGATGAGGAGCCGTCACGGTGCCATAGGCTAAGCAATGGGCCACTAATTGCAATGTTGGTGGTTTAAACCCTCCAGTCGATCCCCGGGAGAAAGATGGTTAGGAGTTCTGCTCTCTGGGGTGTTGATGTTAGTTGCCATCGAGTCAGTACAGAAGCATAGTGAGTGACCTTTTGCACAATGAAACTCTGCCTGGTCCTGCACCAACCTCACAATTGTTGTGAAACTTGAGCCCATTGCTGTGACCACTGTGCCGATCCATCTCACTGGGGTCTTCCTCTTTATCGCTGACCTTCCACTTTACCAAGCATGGCATCCTTCTTCAGGGACTGGTCCCTTCTCATAATATGTCTGAACTATGAGAGACGAAGTCTGGTCATCCTGGCTTCCAGGGAGCATTCTGGTTGGACTTCTTCCAACACAGATTTGTTTGTTCTTTTAGCAGTCCATGGTACCTTTAATATTCTTCTCCAATACCATAAGTCAGATGCATCGATTCTTCTACGGGCTTCCTTAGTCATTGTCCAGCTTTCACATGCATACGAGGCTACTGAAAATACCATGGCTTGGGTCAGACACATCTTCATCCTCAAACTGACATCTTTGTTCTTGAACACTTTAAAGAGGTCTTGTGTAGCCGATTTGCCTGATGCAGTATGTAGAAGGTTATTTTTCCCACCAGTATCATAGGATCTTTATTAAGTGAATTAGAAAATGCTACCACTCAGGGTGGGTTGAATATGAAGAGAAATTCCCTTCTCTAACCTAAATACCTATGAAACAGAGCACAGATTGGATTTCAGCTACCACTGGTCTGTTTTACGGGGCAGTTTTGTGCAAGGCACGTTCTACACATCCAAGCCAGGCAGCCCTGCCCATCAGAAGCAATCCTGGCTTCCTCGGATGCTCCTGTCCTCTCTAAGTTCACCTCAACTTTTCTCCTCAGTGCAATCATAACCCTTGATGGGAAGAATGAGGTTTCTCTCTACTTTTTTCTTTTTTTAATTATATTGTATCATGTTTTCAGAAAATGTTTACACAGCTAAATTCTCAGTTACAGTTTCTGCACAGATGATTCAGTGACATCAGCTACATTTTTCAGTGTGTCAACGTTCTTATTCATTCCCTTCTGCTTGTGCCATTTTTGTCTCCCTGACCTTCTCTTCGCTGGTTCAGAGTCATTGCTGAACACTTGATCTTCTGTAGATGATTTTTTTTTTTTTTAAAGGAGAGCAGTCCTCTTGGGTGAGATTCTGTATTTTATGAGCCATTCTGTTATTCAGCTGAAAGATGACCTCAGGGAATAATTTCAGTTCAAAGTTTAAAGCGTATCTTGGTGTGAATCTTGGGGAGTCCTGTAATCTCAGCTGGTCCAGTAAGTCTGGACTTTTTAAGAATTTGAGATTCTGTTCCATGTTTTTCTCCCATGCTATCATGACGTATCGATTCTGGTCATGGTCAGAGTAGTTGGTGGTGATAGCTGGGCAGTCCCTGGCTCTTATGTGGATGGCTTTTATAAAATCTTGTTTTTACTTTATCACTGTCCACTGCCACTGGGTTTGGCCCACATTCCTGATGACCCCTTGTACAAGGAACAAGACACAACCTGGCCCTACAGTATCCCTGTGGTCAGTTGTGGATCAGACCGTTGTGAGTCATAGGGTTTTTATTTTTGGAAGGAGATTGCCAGACCTTTCTTCCTAGTCTGTCTTAGTCTGGAAACACCTGTTCTGCTTCATAGCAACATGCAACGTCATGCAACATGAGGCGCGTTCAGTGGGAATTGGACTTGGATCTCCTACAAGGACGATGAGGATTTTACCACTACCTCATTTCATTGTGAACTAAACCCCTGCCATCGAGGTCATTCCAACTCATAGCCACCCTATACAGGGTTTCCAATCTTTACCAGAGCAGAAAGCCTCATCTTTCTCCCAGGGAATGACTGGTGGATTTGAACTGCCGAGCTTGTGGTTAGCAGTCTGATACTTAGCCTACAGCGCCACCTGTGGGCTAGAGAAGGAAACATGACCCTCAGAGAACAAGAGGAGAAGAGAGCTATGTAGACAAAGCAAAGGTTAATAATAGTGTTTCCATACGTTGTTGTTCTTAAGTGCCGTTGAGTCAGTTCCGACCCATAGCCACCCCATATAGGGTTTCTGAGGAGTGACTGGTGAGCTTGAACCACCGACCTTGGGGTTCAAACCAATTTTGCAATCCAGCGCATGAACCTACAGCGCCACACCAGGTAATAGTGCCATCGAATCTATTTTTGACTCATCGTGGCCCATGTGATAGAATAGAACTGCCCCATAGGGCTTCCTAGGCTGCAGTCCTTCTGGAAGCAAATTGCCAGGGCTTTTTGCCACAGAGCAGCTGGTGGGCTCCAATCCCTAACCTTGCAGTTAGCATTTGAGTGTTTAGCCAGAGCACAGCCAGGACTCCTTAGAACAAACCCTTTACCAAAGCTTAATCCCTATCAATATGTTAGTCTGGTTGACCAAAATTTAATCCCTATCAATATGCTAGGAGCTCTGGTAGCGTTGTTGTTGTTGTTAAGTGCCATCGAGTCGGTTCCGACCCATGGCGACCCTGTACAGGGTTTCCGAGGGTGTAAATCTTTATGGGAGTAGAAAGCCTCATCTTTCTCCCGCGGAGTGGCTGGTAGTTTCGAACCGCTGACCTTAAGGTTCGCAGCCCAATTCGTAACCACTACGCTAGCGTAGTAGTTATGAATCGGGCCGATGTACCTCAGGCATAGCCAACACTGTCTGTCAGTGGAGGCTTGTGTGTTGCTAGGATGCTGACCAGGTTTCAGTGGAGCTTCCAGACTAAGACTAAGAAGAAAGACCTGGCGATCACCTTCTAAAAACCACACAATGAAAAACCAATGGTTCACAACAATCCAGTCCCATTGTGTACAAGATCACTGTGAGTTCGGGGCTAGCTCCATGACTGCTAACAACAATACAACAACGTACAACCTGAACCTCCTGACATGAAATTCTGTGTGCATGGTGGTTAGAAACCAAAACTAACCCACTGCCCCAAACTGATGGAAAGGGAAAAACATTTTTTTAAGGTTTTGTTTTGTTTTAATTTTGAGGAACTTATTATTTATTAGTTGTTGTTGTTAAGTGCCATTGAGTCAGTTCCAACTCATAGCGACCCTGCATAGGGTTTCCGAGACTGTAAATCTTTATGGGAGCAGAAAGCCTCATCTTTCTCCCACAGAATGGCTGGTAGTTTCGAACCGCTGACCTTGAGGTTCGCAGCCCGACTCACAACCACTATGCTACCAGAGCTGCTTCCCTTCTGTCCTAACCCTTCTCAAATGTGTCCTTGGGTAAATGTTGTCCTTTGGATCTCCAGTGGTTGATTAAGGAGTGTATACCTTTCTGGTGGTGGTGGTGGTCCCTCTCTAGACTTGTCTGAAAATTAAGCCACTGGTGGTGAGTTCATTCCAGACCTGAAGGGTGACCAAGGGCCATTGTCTCAGGGCTTCCACCAGCCTTGATCCAACCAGTCAGCCTGGCCTTTTAAAAAATTTTTTATTTATGATTTTGAGTTTTGTTCTACATGACTCCTCCTCTCGCCAGGACCTTCTAATGTGATCTCTTTCAGAGCAGCTCAACTATCTTATTGAAACAATGGTTTGCACTAGATGCTGGCATCTTGATCACATGGTAACCAGTTGTTTTCTCCTGTTCAGATGTATCAGAACACGGATGGCCATGTCTTGGAACGTTCTTCCATCTACCAAAACAGACGATCTTGCAATTCAGAGATGAACTCAGGGGTACCTTCTGCACAGCCTCAGGTTGGAGATTCATAGAGTTTAAAACAGCCACAATGACAAAATAATCTTAAGAACTTCCTCCCCTGCCTACTTTAAACAGGTTGTAGATTACCAAACTGAGGTTAAGTTCATCACTAAGAGAAAATATACTATCAACTGCTGCTTTGCTGGACTTTTCTCTACGAGCTGTCTGTATTTCCTCTTGTTTTCAAAGCGACTTTTGTAAAATCGGATTATCCTTGGCGTGGGGCTGGAAGAGCTATTCATTAACTCCTTCTGGAGCGCCACATCCAGAAGCAGTGTGGGGCTGACTATGATTTTCTAAATCTATGTTTTAAAACAATATGTAACTTTTTCAGCTACTTAGTGATCTATTTTATGGATGGAAATAAAATTTCTACTATAGAAATGTTTGTTAGTGAATCATTTACCTGGGGTATTTATTTAGAGCAATATGTGTGTGGAGTTTCTGAACCCTGTGAGGGGTGTGTCAGGTTTTGTTTGTCTGTACATGCAGGTGTCTCTGTGTGTACATGTGTGTGTCTCTGTGTGTACATGCATGTGTCTGTGTTTGTACATGTGTGTGGGTGAATGTTTTTATTGAGAAACACATTCTTCAAAAGATTCATGTCTCCTGCCCCCAAGTTTGGTTAAGAACAGCTGATTTCAAATGTCTACACTCTTCTTTGGGCGTCCTGGTGTGGTGCTGTGGGTTAATGCACTAGAGTGCAAAGCAGTTTGAACTGCAAGGTCAGTGGTTCAAGTTCACCAGCTGCTCCTTGGAAGCCCTATACAAGGTTGCTATGGGTCGGCATCGACTCAACGGCATTGAACAACAACAACACACCCTTCTTTAGAATGTACCCCTGAAACCTTGTTCTCTGAAGAAGTCATTGAAATGAGGTGTTGTTGGGTGTCATCTTTGATTTCAATATAACGACAGAGTAGAACTGTCTCCGTAGGGCTGCCCAGGTTGTCCCCTTTGTAGGAACACATCGCCAGGTTTTTCTCCCACAGAACCACTGGTAGGTTCAAACCATTGACCTTTTCCCTTATCAGCTAAGACATTAACAGCTGCACCACCAGAGGTTCCATCCTTTGAAGCTTAAAACCAAAAAAATCCAAACCCATTGGTGTGATCTTTACAGAAGCTGCGTGCCACATCGTTTACTTGTGGCATGACTGGTGGGTTCGAACTTCTCATTGCCCTGGCAGTTAGCATCTGAGCGCTTAACCACTGTGCAACCAGGGCTCCTCCTATGAAGCGTAACCCACCCACCCCCCAAAAAATTCTCACTTCTGTTATCGATTCCCACTCATTGTGACCCTGTAGGCTAGAGAAGCGAGCCCTTAGCATTTATAAAGCTGTAAATCTTTACACGGAGTCCTGGTGTGCCAGATTGCAAAACCATTTGAACTGCAAGGTCGGTGGTTCAAGCTCACCAGCTGCTCCTTGGAAACCCTATACAGAGTCACTATGGGTTGGAATCGACTCGACAGCACTTAACAACAACAACAAATCTTTCTACAGGCAATCTGCCTCATCTTTCTTCCTTGGAGTGGCGGATAGGTTCAAACTGCTGACCTTCCCAGTGGCATCGAGCAGTAAGTCGCTGTTCCACCAGGCTCTTCCTTTGAAGCTTGTTGTTTTTGGTAAGTGCTGCTGAGTCAGTTCTGACTCATAGCATCCTTGTATAAGGGTTCCGAGGCTGTAAATCTTTGTGGAAGCAGAAATCCTCATCTCTCTCCCATGGAAAGGCTGGTGGGCTTGAACCACTGACCTCGTGGTTCCAAATCCTGCACTCATCCTATAGAAGCCCCATGATACCCCTTTGAGGCTTGTTGTGTTGTGAAGTGCTGTTGAGTCTGTTCTGACTCATAGCTACCCTGTAGGACAGATCAGAACTGCCCCATGGGGTTTCCAGGATGATAAATCTTTAAGGAGCAGCCAGCCTCATCTTTCTCCATCAGAGTGGCTGGTGGGTTTGAACCACCGATCTTGCTAGTGGCAGCCTACTGCGCTACCAGGGTTCCTTACGTATATCAGTGTAAGGCCCTAACTGATTTTGCCTAGCTACTTGACCAAACTTTAGTCAGGCTTCAAGAAACATTTCGGATAGACAAGGCCTCAGTTTTTAGTTCCCTCCAGAGACAAGGTCAGTCAGTTAGCCCTCAATGTTAAAATAATCCTTGAGAAACTCATAATGGTCAGACTGACCCAGACGAATGAGAATATCCTAAACACTAAACACTTGCAATTGCCAAAACCCATCTGCTTATAGATTAAAAAGGTTGCTTCATGCCGAGACCAATTAAACTGTAACATCTCGTACTTTGCCAAATGTCAACCAATCAGAAACTGTATCTATAGTGCTGTACAATTTTGCCCCCTAAAACCTTGTAAAAACTGGTATGTAACACAGTAGGGGGTCGCCCTCAGCTCCTGTTTTCAGGAGTCTATGTGAGAGTGGACCCCAGCGCGTTGGCAAATGTTGCCTTTGTCTCCTGTTTTAGGAGTCTGTGAAGGTGGACCCCAGCACGTTGGTAAATAAACCTCTTGCTTTTGCATCGAACTCGAGTCCTGATGATCTTTTTGGGGTCTCCTACTGAATTAGGCCACTAGGGGGCCTAACATCAGTACCCCACCTCCCTGCCTTTGAGTCCATTCTGACAAACAGCGACCCAGTACAGGGTTTCCCAGACCGTAAATCTTTACGGGAGCAAAAATCCCCATCTTTCTCCTATGGAGCAGCTAGTGGGTTTGAACTGCTGACCTTGTAGATGTAATACATTTGTAAATGTGTGAGGGTGGAAACTTAACAATATGGTCCAGCGCTTTCCTCTGTGGCTTCAATACTTGGCCTTAGAACAGACCCCCCTCTAGACACCTCACTTAGACACACCAGCTGCATATCACCTGACTCTAGTCTCTCTGCCACCGGCATTTACTCTAGGCCACTGCCAGATTGGTCTTCCCGAAGTATACTGCTTTGTGTGGGGCGCCCCTCAGCCTGTCAAATAACACCAAACTCTCCTCCTGATGCCCACCACCACCTGGCCACAAGGTTTGAACTGGTGGTTCAAACCTACCAGTCACTCCTTGGAAACTGTATACAGGGTCACTATGACTCAGAACCACCTCGATGGCACTTAACAACAATGACAAAACATCCAAACCAAATCCTAAAATACTTCTTCAGAAGAACTTACTGCTAAAGACTGAAGTAATTTCTCCCAGCTTAAAAATAATACATGTTAAAGAAAGCTTGTAAGCCTGTTTTCCGCCTATAACGGATTGAAGTACCTAAAAGGGGTTCTAGAACTTTCCCAGTGAAACAAGCTTCTTGCGGAGTCCTTGTAGTGTATAGAACCTTAGGTGGAATCCTGAGCCCCATCCAAACCTTCTGAGGTGGGACATTTTCACTGGAAAGGAAATGCAGACCAGCCCAGAGCTGCTAAAGGAACAGAAGATACTTCCTGAAAGAAAGACCTGCAGGAAAAAAACCCACAACCCAGCAGTCTGTTTGACTATTATAAGAACAAGCAAGCTATTCACAGGGGAACCATCAAAGCAAGTAATCAAGTCCCTTCAGGATAAACCCCACTCCAAGACTGAAACTCAAAGGGAACACATGAGCAGGCATGTAAGCTTGCTGGTGACCACATTGTTCTACATGTGAGTGGAAGTGGGAGAAAGGCAGTAATGAAGATATGGGCTGAGTTTGACCACATTTCATAGACTTTTGTCGACCTTAGAATAAGAGAGAAGAGGAAGGGCTGGTTGGTCTGAAGTTTGGGGAGACTTGGGCATTCCAGAGCCCGTGAACAAGACATAGCCATGGAGGACTAGAGCTGAGAGTGAAGAATCCAGCTGATATGAAGTGAGGGGAGACACACAAGAATGCCCAGACTTGCAGATTGTACCCATTTGACCTAGCTTCAATGGTTTGATGACCAGAGCTTGACTGTTGTTGTTGTGAAGTGCCGTCGAGTCGGTTCCGACCCATAGCGACCCTGTACAGGGTTTCCAAGGGTGTAAATCTTTACGGGAGTAGAAAGCCTCATCTTTCTCCCACGGAGCGGCTGGTAGTTTCGAACTGCTGACCTTAAGGTTCGCAGCCCGATTCGTAACCACTACGCTACCAGAGCTCCTTAGAGCTTGACTAGGAAGATAAATTTGATAAAGGATGCAAGTGTAAATTGCTACAAATCCTTATTATGGATGTTGTTGCTGTTAAGTGCCGTTGAGTTGATTCTGACCCATAGCGACCCTGTAGAGGGTTTCCAAGGAGCTGTTGGTGAGCCTGAACCATCAACTTTGCAGTTCAAATGACTTTGCAGTCTGACACATTAGCCTACAGCGCCAGGGGTGTAGTAGCTCAAAATACCAATCGAGAAGGAAGGACTCTTCCCATCAAGGGTCAAGCCTATTCCCTCAGTGTGCAGCGTTGATAGGGACGGGCAACTTAGACATTGGCTACCTACAATGGGGCATGGGGAGTTACAAAGGCACAAAGTGGCTAGTTTACTAGTTTTCAAGAGGGAGTTCAGTTTCAGCATGTGTGGGGGAAGGTAGAATCCCCACTGAATAGTTTTCATCTTGTCTAGATGGGTCTAGTAAAAGGAGATGGGGATAAGATTCTTATGATTTAATAGTGAGTAATTGTTATCATGACTAACTGCGATGGTCACAACTATAAAAATAGAAGCTTTATAACATAAATGGGGGAGTAGTTAATCTTACATTCCAGGAACAGCAGACCCTAGGACCATCCATGGAGAAGAGCACAAGCGGAATGTGGGTCCCCTAACCAGAGAAGCAGTGATACCAGAGATGGAGGCAGAGAGGAAGACATGGAGAGAGGGAGCAGCTGAGGATTCTAGACTCATGGAAAGAGAGGGACTGAGTGCTGGCAGCCAGGAGGCAGGCTTGCAGAACGTGCCCTTTGGTTGTTTAAATAATTATATATTCCTGAGTGTTTTTGTGTACATAAAAAACAAAAAACAAAAACCAGAGGGAATAGAAGCAAATACTGTTAAATGATAATGCAAAGGAGGGGATTGCAATCATTGCAATGGAATGAAATATAAGATGAGTGCAAAACTGATGTTCTCCCATGTAAATTATCTCTCAATTCACAATAAAAGTTTTAAATGTATATAAATGCTTACAACACTTATATTTATCTATACACACGTGTCTTTTAATAGAGATGGGATTACACTAGCCATATTGCTAATTTACTGTTTTTCTTCACAACATTTCCCCAACTATATGTGAATATAAGACACAAGTGTTATACACTGGGCATTGTGCTAAGAATGACTAGCTTTCATTATCTCATTTAATCTGAATATATATTCTAGGAAGTCCATATTACACCAATTGTTTTATGATGTAGCTCAATTTTATAACTTGAGTCCCTGTTAGCACTCACCTTACAACTAGTCTTGGGTTGACCATTCCTTTATTTACTGTTTGGCAGAGACCCTGTGTATCCTTCCTCATTTTGCTCAGTAACAGAGCCCTGGTGGCACATAGTGGGTTAAAGAGTGGGCTGCTAACCTCAAGGTCGGCAGTTCAAACCCATCAGTCAGCTGCTTGGAAGGAGAAAGATGAAGCTGTGTGCTCCCGTAGAGACTCACAGTCTCTGAACCCCAAAGAAGCAAGGTGAGTGTGTCAGAATTAACTTGATAGCAGTGAGAGTGAGAGAATGAGACACAAGCTATGTTTGGCTGCTAAACGAAAGGTCAGTGGTTCAAATCCACCACTACTCCACGGGAGAAAGATGAGGCTATGTTCTCCCACAGAGTCACAGTCTCAGAAATGCTAAGGAGTAATGCCTCTATTCTGTCCTATAGGGTCACTGGGAATAGGAATGAACTCGACAGCAGGAGGGTTGGGTTTTATGTATTGATTTTGACAGTCCAAGTGGATCCAGTTCTCTTAAAACTTCTTCTTAATATGCCTCAATAATTGTCCTATGTTCTCCAAAAAAGTCGAGCAGAATTACTTCCTTTGGAGACCTCAAAAAACAGTTTCCATAACCTTTCTGCCTTGACTTGAACCCATCTCAGAAACCATTGTTTTGATAGGACTTTTTTTTTTAAGGCACCCTAAGGAGCAGAGCATAGGGGTTTCAAATCAGGCTGCTAACATCAGGATCAGCAGTTCGAAAGTACCAGCTGTTCTGGGGGAGAAAGTTGAAGCTTTCTGCTCCCGTAAAGATTTACAGCCTTGAAAACCCTGTACAGGGTCCCTGTGAGTCGGAAGTAACTCCTCAGCATATAACCACCACCACCACCAATAAGACTAAGACAAGTGCTTTACTGAGAGAACTTGTCTGCAGCCAGCCACGGCTCACAGAGATATGTTGAAACATGTTTTCTTCAGAACAAGCCCATGTATATAACCCTAGCAGCGAGACTTTTTGACTTACTGTGGTGTGATATTCATAGATCAATATTCTCTGTTGAATGAGGACATCTAAAAACTTCTTAAATCAACACCAAACCTGTTGAGCTAATTTTGACTCATGCCGATCCCATGTGTTACAAAATAGAACCAATCCACAGGTTTTCTTGTCTGTCACCTTTATAGAAGAAAATTGCCAGGACTCTCTTCCACAATACTCCTGGGGAAGTGAAATTAGACCCTGTGAAATCCAACTCCTACCCCAAATTTAGCTACAGTTTGGGCCAAGTTGGGTCCCTAACCTGTTTTTGTTATTATATGCTATCCAATAGATTCTGACTCAAAGCAACCTTGCTTAGGGTTTCTGAGGAGCGGCTGGTGGGTTTGAACCACCAACCTTGAGATTAGCAGTCCAGTGCTTATCCTACAGCGCCACATCAGGACCCGTAACCTAACCTAACCTAACCTACACATTGTTAATACTGTGGCAGAACAGAGTTTCCAAGCACTTTGCCTGGTGATCTGTTGCCTCCTTCAGCCAGCCCTTTCTATTGATCCTGCCAGTAGGGGGAGCCAGAGGACAGCAGAGTTTCATGAATTCCGGGAGCCGGAACTCATTGCATCATTACACCTATGCCTGTGGAAAGGCGGGTATTCAGAAACAGAATGAAACAGCAGGTCAATCCATTGATTAGAAAGCAATCAAACAACCCTCTCTCTCAAGAAAATCAAACCCCACTGTTGTCCAATCAATCATGGCTCATAGCAACCTTATAGAATTGTTTCTTTGGATTTCCTAGGCTGTAACTCTCTACGAGTTAGAGTTCTGGTGTGGTACTGTAGGAGAAGTACTGGACCGCTAACTACAAGGTTGGCAGTTCAAACCCACTGGCTGCTCCTTGGAAACTCTATACAGGATTGCTATGAGTGAGAACAGACTCGATGGCACTCAATGGTGGTTAGCAGTCCAAACCAAACCTACTCACTACGCCACCAACTTCAATTTAGTCACACGCATCCCGGTGTGTCTTGTCTGTGGTAACATAACAAAAGGTTATGTGTCATATTGCCAACATTAACTGTGACATCACCGTGACAAATACTTCCCTGTGATCTCGTTGTGACTATTCTACTTCATTTTCACTGGGAATTCACTTTAGAACGTATGCTTCTTGGCACATCTGCTATGCTTGGCCAGATGGCTTCCTAGCTTGAAAGCAAAGAGTCTGTCTCTCTCTCTTGTTGTTGTTTTTTTAAAGTAAGACCCCTACGAGTGTTTAGTCTGCAGCAGGGGGATGTCCCAGATGACCTCTCCTTGCAGTATCCTTCTTCCCTCTGCGTTGTCCCCTCATCATTCCCCAGTCTACTTCCCTGTTTCTTTTCCTTCTCTCTCCTCGGCTCCTCATGGGGTACACCCTCAGTAACATCCCCCTGAACTTCTCTGCTACGCCTATGATCATTTTTGTCAAGTGTTGGTATATCAGCATTTGCATTTGATTACTTCAGACACATTGTCAATGTGTTCAGACAGGAAGATGGTGAGGCTGGGGCAGGCCTGGGCAGTGTTTTCTTCTATTGTACATAGGTTTGTAATGAGTTCGAATAGACTTGATGGCACTTATCAACAACAAAGCCACCACAAAGTAGCACTGGTGGAGCAATAGTTAAGCACTCAGCTACTAACTGAAAGGTCAGCAGTTCAAACCCACCCAGCAGCTAACCTAACGAACAGCCTCCATAAAGAGTTATCCCCTCTGGGGCAGTTTTACTGTGCACTGTGGGGTCACTACGAGTTGGAATTGACCCAACAGCGCTTAACAAAAGTGCCATCACAGCTGTCAGACAAGGAAAAAATTAAGATAGGCAGGGTTACTACCTAACAAGGTACAAACATCTTTCCACCAACGTATACAATGAGGGCTTCAAAAGTCCCCTTGTATTAAATTCAGATTGGCCACGTGGCCAGCTGCTGTTGACTCCAACTCAAGACAACCTGACGTCCAGCAGTCTGAACTCACCCTGACGATCGTCAGCACATTCCAGTCCCATTGTTGTAGCTCATGAGCCAATCTGTCTCACTGAGGGCCTCCTGTCTCCCTCGTCCTCATTGGTCCTCTACTTCACCATGCACGCGACGTTCTCTTCCAATGGGGAAAGGTTCTGCTGTGATCCATAGAGATTTCAGGAAACAAACTTTCTGAAGCCATCACCAGCCAGTCCTTTCTCCCCAATCTTAGTCCAGAAGTTCCTCTGAAACCTGTCCATCCGGTTGAGCCTGCTGGTATGTCAAATGTTGAAGACAGAACTTCCAACATCCCACCAAGCACTACAATATGAAGCATTGGTAAACAGGTGGTGGCAAATGTCCTTAACGAGTCCAAAAGGCTTTGATGAATTTTGTGTGCTGACAGCTATTGATTACATAGAAACTTACATACGGTTCCAGAACTGTGCTAAAGCCTTGGTGTGTCCTCATACCACCCATTTAACAGATGGAAGGAAAGAGCTTATTCCACAGCAGTTTGATAGATGATGAAATCAAGGTCTGAGAAGGGTCCGTACTTAGATCTGCATAGTAGGACCTGACCCCAGCCATGGTATTTTTAATAACCTTATATGCATGTGAAGGAGCTCTGGTAGGATAGGCGTTTGAATCAGGCTGCAAACCGCATGGTCAGCAGTTCGAAACTACCAGCTGTTCCGCAGGAGAAAGATGAGGCGTTCTGCTCCCGTGAAGATTTACAGCCTTGGAAACCCTGTATAGGGTCGCTATGAGTCAGAACCGACTCCATGGCACATAACAACAACAACAACATATGCATCTGAATAAGTTGGACAGTGAATAAGGAGCTCTGGTAGCGTAGTGGTTACGAATCGGGCTGTGAACCTTAAGGTCTGCGGTTCGAAACTACCAGCTGCTCTGCGGGAGAAAGATGAGGGTTTCTACTCCCGTAAAGATTTACACCCTCCGAAACCCTGTTTAGGGTCGCTATGGGTCGGAGCCGACTCGACAGCACATAACAACAACATAGAAGAATTGATGCATTTGAGTTATGGTGTTGGAGAAGAATATTGAAAGTACCATGGACTGCCAATAGAACAAACAGATCTGTGTTGGAAGAAGTGCAGCCAGAGTGCTCCTTAGAAGTCAGGATGACCAGACTTTGTCTCTCATACTTTGGACATGTTATCAGGAGGAACCAGTCACTAGAGAAGGACATCATGCTTGGGAAAGTGGAAGGGTCAGCAAAAAAGAGGAAGACTCCCAATAGAATGGATTGACACAGTGGCAGCCTCAACAATTGTAACAATTGTGAGGATGGTACAGGACAGGACAATGCTTCGTTCTGTCGTGCGCAGGGTCACTATGAGACGGCACCGAATAACAGTCAGGCCTGGAATCCATGCCTACCGAGCTGACAGCCAGCCACCTCACCACTGGGCTGATCCACTTCCTGTAGTCATTTACCTTGCTTGCTCAATCCTCCACCAATGAGCAGAGATCTGCCAGCAGCCAAAGTAAATGAACTACAACACCACCCAGTTTTCTTCAGATCACAAATGGGTTTAGGAAAGCAATTTGTCTCTTTGGTCTATTATGGAGAAAACACTTGTGCATCAGTTTCCCTGAGAAGTGACTGGCTGTAATTAAAGGGACAGACACACTTGAAATGTTTCCACCGAAAATTCGGAGTGTAGCTTTTGAAGGAGTCCTGGTGTGGTGCTGTGGGGTAAAGCGCTGGACCACAAGGTCAGTTTGAACAGCAAGGTCGGCAGTTCAAATGTACCAGCTGCTCCTCTGAGAGTCGGAACCGACTCGATGGTACGTAACAACAAAAACATTTAAAGATTGTTTCCTATTTTCTGCAAAAAACACAAAATCTATTCTCTTGAAAGTTGTAGTTCTTTGTTGTTAAGCGCCTTCATGTCAGTTCGGACTCATAGCAACTCTGTGGAGGGTGTTTCTGAGGTTGTAAATCTTTCAGGAACAGAGAGCCTCATCTATTTCTCATGGGGCTGCTTGCTGGTGGGCTCAGACTGCCTTGTTTACCCAGTGCTTAGTCTACAGAGCCACCACGCTCCTTATAGGTCTGATAGAGGAAGAATAACATTAGGGAAGTACACGCATGTTAGGTTCATCAACCGTTTATGATCCAAAGGGCAGCGTTTACCCAAGGACAAAGTTCAAAATGGTCAGAGGAGGAGGAACAGACACAGGAGACACAGGGAGGAAGTGGGATGAGTGATGTTCCCTTGTGGGAATTGCAGTCAATGATGTTGTTGTTGTTGTTGTTAGGTGCCATCGAGTCAGTACCGACTCATAGCGACCCTGTGCACAACAGAACTAAACACTGCCCAGTCCTGTGCCAACCTCACAACTGCTGCTCTCACTGTGTCAGCCCATCTTATTGGAGGTCTTCCTCTTTTTCTCTGACCCTCCATTTTACCAAGCATGATGTCCTTCTCCAGGGACTGGTCCAACTGATAATACATCAGAAATATGAGTGGCTAACTCTAGCCTTTCAATAAACTGCTAAATTTAACCTCAGGAATTCATGCATACATTAATGTTTATACAAGCACTCTGGGATTTAACTTTTCCTATTTGATGATCTCACCAATCACATCCATCAAAGGAATGTAAGATGGTCAGAAAGTGGACAATTTGAATTCATGCAAAAGGGCTAATGCATTGAGTGTTTTTAAGTTCTGACTCATAGAGGCCTGGTATGGAGGAATCCACCAGCCATTCCTTGGAAACCCTACACAGGGTCGCTATGAGTGCAAACGGATTCAGCGGCACTTAAAAAACCAGCTGCATGGAGTCAGCTTTGACTCATGGTGCCCCGTGTGTGTCAGAGTAGAACTGTGCCCCACAGGGTTCTCAGTGGATGATGTTTCATAAGTAGATTCCACTCGTGGCACCCCCGTGTGGTCAGAGTAGAACTGTGCTCACAGGGTTCTCAGTGGATGAGTGAGTTTTCAGACTTAGATCTCCAGTCCTTTCTTCCTAGGTGCCTCTGGGTGGACTTGAACTGCCAAACTCTCAGTGAGCAGCCAAGTGTTATTAAGTGCCATTAAGTCCATTCTGACTCATTGTTGTTGTTGTTATGTGCCGTGGAGTCGGTTCCGACCCATAGCGACCCTGTACAGGGTTTCCGAGGCTGTAAATCTTTACGGGAGCAGAAAGCCTCATCTTTCTCCCGCGGAACCACTGTCAGTTTGAACTGTGAACTGTGGTTCACAGCCCTATTTGTAACCACTACGCTACCAGAGCTCCTAGCGACCTTATATAGGGATTTTCAAGGATTGGCTTGTGAGTCTGAACCACTGACCTTGTTGTTCAAAATGACCTTTTCAGTCCAGTGCTTAATCACACAATGCCACACCAGGGGACCATGATGACATCCAATGTCAACGGCACCAAAAGCAATCCTGTCAACAAAGCAGAGTGTCCACTACACTGGCTCTTCTGATGGCACCAGCGGGAAGCGTTGACCTCGCGCTGGCCTCTGCCCCCTGTGTTTATTCATTACATAACACTTCTCCCATGGTGTTTAAAACCCGCAGAGCTGGGATCACATCCAGAACCAGCCTGCGTGGCCAGCAAACAAGACCCGTGGGACGAACAAGTGGACCTGCTCGCCCTCCCGGCAGTGGGGCTGACTGGCCCCTGCCTCTGCTGGAATCCGAGCCATGGATATGGACAAGGTCAACTCCATGGACTTCGGAGACTTTGTGGAAGTGTTTGGGAATGTCATAGAGAGATGTCCTCTGATTGCGGCCGCCGTGTGGTCTCAGCGCCCCTTCTCTGACCTGGAAGATTTGGAGGCACGGTTTTGTGCCTTTATCGATGTCCTTCCACAGTCAGGTAAAGCCAGGGAGTCTCTTCAGAGAGATTATTACCACGGGATGATGCAACTACTTTCAGATAGTTTACTGGAATTGCTTATCACTGATAGACATGAAAACCTGTGAAGGGCAGAAAACAGCTAGAGATTCTGACTCACAGACACCCAACCAAACACCCTGGTGATCAGCCCAGTGTTTAACCCACTCCACCAGGAGGGCGCCCTAGCTAAGGAGAAGTGGTTATTACACACAGGGCTTCTGAAGCTTTACAGGAGCAGATAGCCTCATCTTTCTTCCACCGATTGGCTAGTGGGTTCAAACCGCCAACTTTCCATTCGGCAGCCCAATTGCTTAACCCACTGCACCACCGGGCCCCTTTTGTCAGAAGAGGACAACTCAGATATGTTCCACTGATAGACAGTGATAGTCAAAGGCAGGAAACAGCCCCGTGGAGCTCCTACGGGCTCAGGTTTTGCTGTGTTTAGTTAGCTGTTTATGTTGCGAGGCTCCATCCATGAGGGTTAAGGTCTTGCAGGTGTTGAACTCAAAGTGGAATGAGGAGAAAAACCCACTACTGTTGAGTGGATTCCAAGTCCTATGCCTCTAGAGGACAGAGTAGAACTGTAGGGGCTCCAAGCTAACTGCCTTCTTGTTCTTCTGTGGAGTGACTGGTGGGTTTGAACTGCCAACTTCCTGGTCAGCAGCCCAGCGTTTAACCCACTCCACCAGGAGGGCTCCTTAGCTAAGGAGAAGTGATTATTACACATCAGAGCCCTGAGGTCTCTTGGAGGGAGGCAACAAGCGACACAGCCTCTGGGCCCCGCGTGTCCACTCTGGGAATGTTCTCTCCATCTGCCTGTTATCACACTATCTCCGGAGCCCCAGGGAGCAGGGGGAGCAGCTTGATGGCATCTTCACCGGAGAGGGCCAGTTTGGACTGGACTGTATCTCCCTGGGGGGATGAGGAGAGAGATGGAAATCGCATTGTGGGGGCAGGGGATGACATAGCCACTTTCCTCTGGATGGGCAGGGGAAAAAAATAAGGCACCTTTGGGAGTGGGGTGAAGAGACAAGAGGTGGAGAATTTAGATTTAGATGGACCCCAAATGGCTCAGGGTCAGTGGAGGACATTGTGGGGACAGAGACCTCTTCTAGAGATGTGAGTGGAGGGGGTCTCTACAGGCAGGAATCAATTCCATGACAATTGTTGTTGTTGAGTGCTGTCGAGTCGGTTCTGACCCATAGCAACCCTGTATAGGCTTTCTCAGGAGCAAATGGTGAGCTTGAACCACCGACCTTGCCTAACCTTGCAGTTCAAATGACTTTGCAGTCGGGTGCACTAACCCACAGCACCACACCAGGACTGCATGACAATAAGTTTACTTTATTGGTCTCCATTCTATGGGACTCCCTGGGTGGTGCTAACCCAAAAGTTGACTGCTCAAGACCACCCAGAGGTGCTTCCAAAGAAAGTCCTGGAGATCTACATTCAAAGTATCAGCCCTTGGCAACCCTCCAGAGCACAGTTCTACTCTGACACCCCTTGGGGACACCATTAGTCAGAGTCCACTCCATTGAAACTGGTGATGGAACATGGAATGTCCAAGTATTGGGGTCCTGGTGGCTTCCAGGTATCCGAGGAAATGGCTTTCACTGGTGTTCGGCATATCTAGGGAGCATAGTGGATACACTCAAATGGACAAAGCCATGGGGGCAGTGCTGACAGCCATATTTTCAGGGGTCTCTCTCAAGTTGAAAGAGCCCAATGGCACAGTTGATGAAATGTTCATCTGCTCTCTGAAAGGTCAGTGATTCCAACTTGGAGAGAGAAAGCCCTAGTGGTCTGCTTCCATCAAAATGAAAGCCTTGGAAACCCTCAGGGGCCACTTTACTTAGCCAGGTGGGGTTGCTATGAGTCAGAATGGACGCAAACAGCAAAGGGGTTGGAATTTTGGGCTCCAGAGTTGAGCTCTGCAGTTCAGTCAGAAGACAGTAGAGGGAGCTGCAGATACAAGGTTTTGTGGTCCAGCCCCACCCTGCTCAGGAGCCAAAAGCAGGAACCAACAAGAAGTCAGTCAAGCCCACGTTCAAAATGTCTGGCAGGAGATCGGAGGAGGCAAGATGAAAGCCTTTTTCTAAACCAGAAGGAGGAGGGATTTTTAAAGGATATAAGCTACTAACAAGTGACCTTTTTCTTAGAAGGAAAAAAAAAAAAGGAGGAAAAGCCTATGGTGTCTTTCAATACCTAAAGGGGTAGTGAGGCTGGAGAGGGGCTGCATTGAGAGAGAAAGTGAAATCACATGGAGAATTTCAATAGATTATTCACTGATGTCTCCAATTAGTCAACAAGTATTTATTTCCTGCTTACTCTGTTCCAGGAACGTAGATAATGAAAGAAAAATCTCTCTTATTTCCAGCTTCTTGTCCATTAGAACTTCCCCCTCCAACTCCCCCTGCCCCCCAAGTTATTTCTAACTCATAGCAACCCTATAGAACCCAGAGTAGAACTGCCCCATGGGCTTTCTGAAACTATAAATCTTTACCAAAGCAAACTGCCTCTTGTGCCTTGAAAACCCTATACAGGGTTGTTATGAATCAGAATTGGAGTCCTGGGGTGGCGCTGTGGGTTAATGCACCAGACTGCAAAGCCGTTTGAACTGCAAGGTCGGCAATTCAAGCTTACCAGCTGCTCCTTGGAAATCCCATACAGGGTCGCTATGGGTCAGAATCAACTCTACCGACACTTAACAACAACGTGAGTCAGAACTGACTCGATGGCACTTCACAATAACAGTGGGCCTCAATGAGTGAACGAGTGATGGAGATTTTGAAAGAAGATGGATCCTAACTTCAGGGTCAGAATGTCTGTGAGATGATACGTCCACAGGACAAAATGGCTGAAGAAGTTTGGGCTACCTGGGCAGTGTTGGCTTCGCAGTAGTCCTGCCCTTTGCAAGACTTCTCTACTGGCAGAGCCTGCTTATCAATCCTCTGCTAGGGTGTCCCTAGAAGGAAGCTGGGTCCAGAGGCTCAATGCTGGATGGCTCTCATACGTCGTCATCTTCATCTAACCCCATTACTAAGGATGCCTGGGGTGGCGCTGTGGGTTAATGCACTGGACCGCAAGGTCAATGGTTCAAACCCACCAGCCGCTCCTCAGAAACACCACACAGGGTCACTATGGGTCGGAACCGACAACAACAACAGTACCATTACTAGGTGACACTGACAATAATAATAGCCATCATATTGAATGCTTACTGCTGGTATGTTTCAGGCACTTTTCCAAACACTTTGCATTTGGAATCTCCTAACAGCCCCATACAATAAGTATTTGTATATCCATTTTACACATGATGAAACTGAGGCAGGAGATTAAGTACCTTCAGCCACCAGCAGAACTGAGACTCAAATCTGACAGACAAATCAACAGCCTCTGAAGGGATTTTTCCAGAGGGCTAGAAATAAAGTTCTGCTGTAGCACTGTGGGGCCAAGCACTGGACCAAAAGGTTGGTTTGAACCACAAGTTCAGCAGTGCAAACTCACCAGCCACTCCTTGGAAACCTTATACAGAGTTGCTATGAGTTGGAAATGACCACACTTAACAACAACAGGAATAAAACATCAAACCTTTATTCACCCTCTCGTTTATTCAACAGTAATGCTTGAAGTCTAGGCCTCCACCCTTGGTCGTTTAAATAAATAAAATGGGCTGCTTTTGTCCCCCTTCCTTTTGTGGCATAGGCTAATGGAGCTCTGGTAGAATAATGTTTACGAGTAGGGTGCTAGCCTCAAGAAGGTCAGCGGTTCGAAACTACCGGTCATTGCGTGAGAGAGAGATGAGGCTTTCTGCTCCCATAAAGATTTACAGCCTCGGAAACCCTGCGCAGGGTCAGGATGAGTTGGAACCCACTCCTCAGCACATCACCACCACCACCAACTTTACCCTTTGGATAATAAAGAACAAACTGAGTATCATGGAGTCTTTGAATCACAAAACTAGAAGAGACTTTGGGGAAAGGACCAAAAAAATGATGACCCATTTTCTCAATGACTTGTTTTTGATGATCTGAGAAAATCGTCCACTATTAGCAGAAGCTTAAAGTCCAGTTTCTAAAGAAAACCAAGGTTGACAAAACATTGAAGTTATGTTATGATGATCCTTGGCCAGTAGGTGGCAGGCCAGGATTACTATTCAGGTCCAGCACTCGCTTGTAAAGTATTTTGTCAATTCCAAAGGTTAAAGATTGGAGGAGGAGCCCTAGTGGAGCCATGGTTAAGCCCTCAGATGCTAATAGAAAGGCAGGTGGGTTCAAGCCCACCAGGAGCACTCCAGCAACAACATTGTTGTTGTTATGTGCTGTGGAGTCGGTTCCGAGGCTGTAAATCTTTACGGGAGCAGAAAGCCTCATCTTTTCCCGCGGATCAGCTGGTAGTTTGGAATTACTAACCTTGTGGTTCACAGCCCGATTCGTAACCACTACGCTACGAGAGCTCCTTCCAACAGGACATCTTTAAAGATATCAGACTTGGGAACATTATAGAGCGGTTCCACTTCGTCCTATAGGCCTGCTATGAGACGGAATGTACCTGAAGACCGTAAATCTGGGAAAGATAAGGGCAGGACTATCCCACCAAGAAGAACGGAGAAACGTCGAAACACACACAACTTTCACAACAGGGGTTCATTGTGCACCCCTTTTTGCTATTTCAGAATTGCAATAATTAATGCCACACTTCATTATTTCATATTTATTCAGAACACATTGACAAATGAATGAACAAACACATTCATAGTTGTTGAGTTAGTTCCAATGCATATCGACCCTGATATGCATTGGAGTAGTGGGTGGATTTGAACTGCTAACCTTGTGCTTACCAGTCCCACTGATCCTACAAAGCTATATCAGGGCTCAAACAAATTAATGAATCAGTCCTGGTGTGGCACTGTGGGATAATACACTGGACCGCAAGTTCATTCGAATTGCAAGATCTGTGGTTCAAACTCACCAGCCGCTCCTTGGAAACCTGATTACAGGGACACTATGAGTCATCCCTGACTAGATGGCACTTAACAACAACAACAATTGTGAGGCTGGTGTGGGGGTCCAAATTGCATCAGAACCAAATTGAGGGCACCAAACAACAATTATTTTATAATAAAATATATTATCTTTTTTAGAGGTTTGGAATTTTGGATTGTTTTGGATTGATTCCACAGCACTTAACAAAAACAAAACTATATTTAAAAGAACTTGTTGCCATCGAGTCATTCCAACTCAAAGCGACCCTATAGGACCACCGAGTAGATGTGCCCCATCGAGTTTCCTAGGCTGTCATCTTTGTGGTGGATCCAAACTGTCAGCCTTATGATTAGCAGCCAAGTGCTTAAGCACCGTATCACCAGGCCTCCTTTTGTTAGTCTTAGATAGAAAAGACTTCCTTCTGTTTATGACAATTCAAATGTCTTCACTTTGTTGGTGTTAGTCATTTTTGAGTCCATTCTGATTTGTGGCAATTATTTAGTCTTAAAAAAAAGTATAAGCCATTTTCTCAAGAGTGATGTCTGACAATAAATACCCATCAAGAGCTTACTATGCCCCCAGGCATTGTTCTAGGCACTAGAGATAAACTAGGGACTTACATTTGAGTGGAGAGATATGGGTGAGTAACATAAACGTATACCAACATATTAATGTAGCAATAAAATAACAATTTTAGATCCTACACTTATTATGAAAGGAGCCCTGGTGGTGTTGGGCTGCCAACCTCAAGGCTAGCAGTTCGAATCCACCAGCCACTCCGAGGGAGAAAGTTGAGCTTGTCTGCTCCCATAAAGATTTAAAGTCTCTAAAATGTAATATAGGGTCGCTATGCATTAGAATCAACCAAATGACCATGGGTTGGTTAGTTAGTGTGTATACTGAGTGTGAATTGTACACAGTGACAGAGGTCCTTCTAAGGATGTGCCATTTGAGTTAAAAACTAAAGGATAAGAAGGAAGCAGCCTTCTTACCTAGGAGTACGTGATGAACTCCACAGTTATGGAGGCACAGAAGGACTGAGGTGTCAGCAGAATTGTGACTAGTGGGAGGATATGAGGAAAGACAGGGTGGCAATGTCCTAAAACTCATGTAGAGATTTTTAGACAGAATAAGGATTTTTTTATTTACTCCCTTGGCAAGGAGAGACCACTGGATTTACCCTTTAGAATGATGGTGAAGAGCAGTTCAGGTCCAGGGCTTGGACTGGGTTGTAGCAGCAGAGGTGAATAGATGTGGTTGGAGCTTCAGAACGTATTGGAGAGGTAGAGCCAATAAGTTCTATTGATGAACTCATTGGGTGGGGTGGGTCCGAAACAAAGAATAATCAAGGATAATACCTGTATCTTTAGCTGGATGAACTGGGAAGGTGGCAGTGCCATTTTCTGAACTGAGGAAGACTCAGGAGATGAGGGGATAGAGAATGTGAGTACGCGGAGTCTGAGATACCTATTAGTCATCTAAATGGAAATTTCATACTCTGACCAGAACCAAGGAGCTCAGTGGAAAGTGATGGGTTGGACTAGAGATGAGTGCCATCAAACAATTGATGGATTGGTGGCCTTTAACACCATGAAATTTTTGTTGCTGATAACTGCCATTGGGTGACCCTGAATAGGGTTTCTGAGGAGCGGCTGGTGAATTTGAACTGCCAATCTTGTGGTGCATTATCCCACAGCAAAGAGGGAAGAGGTATGAGTACTCACTACCTGGGGTACTTTGAAATTTGTGGACTGGCAGAGGAGGACGAATTGATGGTGAAAGGAGGCAGTGGTGTCCCAGAAGACAAGTGAGGCTATTTTAAGAAGAAAGGGTCAAGCATGGAGACTGAGAATGAAGAAGATTGGCTTGGTAAGATGTAGGTCATCTGTGATTTTGGTAAAAGGAGACTAGTTGGTGTGCTGGATCTGAAAACTTGAGATTGGACTGGAATAAGAGATGAGGAAACAGACTAGAACAAGCAAGTCTTTTGAGATGTTTTGCTGTAAGAAGCAGCAGAAAAATAGGGTGAATCTAGAGGGTAACAAGGGAATCAAAGGAAGATTTTTTGTTTTGTTTTCTGGGATGTTTGTGTGCTGACAGCAATGAGCAGTGTAGGAGGAGAAATGGATGTTCAACACTGAGCACAAGTGGAGAGTCTGGTCTTCAGTAGAAGGGACAGGTCATCCACTGTACCTTTTATTGGCAGTCAAGACTTATTCTTTTAAATTCCAGCTGGTCCCTACTAGTTGTGCTTCTCTTGCTCTCTCTGGTTCCTGACCTACTCTCTCTTCTTCCTTCTCTTTCTCCTCCCCACTGAGTGTGAAAATGCAGGCTACTCTTGGGCAAATATTAACCCCAGGCGATGTTTCCATGAGGGGAGATAAACTCAAGGGGAGTGAAGAGTGAGTAAGGCAAGAAAAACAAGGAGGCCAACCTCATGGAGGGAACAGATGCCTTTGCCTGGAGGTCTGTCCTGGGAGTCTGGTGGGAGTCAGTAAGGAGACAACCTGAATAACCCCTCCTCCTTAAGCTCAGCCTGGTAAGAGGAGAGAGGGAAGGAAACTGTGGAGGGGGTCTGCAGGAGATGGTTTGGGATCTCCTTTCTATGCAAGGGGATGACCTGAGGAGATACCCTGGAAAAGACAGGGGTGGTACTGCTGGGTCTAGAACTGGGGGGGTCTCCAGGACTCACACACAGCAGATTCTGTGAAGGAGATTCAGATTAGACTCAAGTTTGTAATGCTCCTGGGGCAGGGCCTACAGACGGATTCTGAAACAGTGGTGTGATAAAGTGCTATTGGTGACACACGTTTTGTTTTAAACATCCTGAACCGGAAGCTGAAAGTTTCCTGCAATTGGGAGTCTGAGGTTCCAGGCACAGCTTCTGACTAAGTGACCTTGGGCAGGTCCCCTAGCCCCCTCTGAGCCTCCACTAAACCCTGTTAATTGAAAATGCTACTCCCAGTTTGCATTGCCTCTTTTTTGCTGTTGTTGTGAAGTGCCATCAAGTCGGTTCTGACCTATAGCAACCCTGTATAGGGTTTCCAAGGAGCAGCTGGTGAGCTTAAACCACCGACCTTACAGTTCAAAGGGCTTTGCAGTCTGATGCATCAGCCCACAGTGCCACACCAAGACTCCTCTTAGGATGGCAAAATCAAACCGATTGTGGGCTCGTCAATTCTAACTCATAGCCACCCTGTAGGACCGAGGAACACTGCTTCATGGGGTTCCTGGGATGGTAAATCTTTGAGGGAGTAGATTGCCTCATTTTTCTCCCTTGGAGCGACTGATGTGGCTAGTGAGTTTGAACTGCTGACCTTGCAATTAGCAGCCTGATGTTTAACCCAATGTGCTATCAGGATTCCTGACACCACCTTTTAATTGAGCAGACACTATCATGGTGGTGAAAGGGGAAGTAATAGCCCTTGAGTCGGTTCCTACTCATAGTGACCCTGTATAGGATTTACCAGGCTGTAAATCTTTATGGGAGCAGAAAGCCTCATCTTTATCCCATGGGATGGCAGGTAGTTTTGAGCTGGTGACCTTGAGTCTAGCAGACTGACGCATAACCACTCCGATGCCAGAGCTCCTTTCTGTGAAAATGACAGTCAAGCAAATCCTTGGAACAGTCCTACTCTGTTCATTTGTATCGAATACAAATTTGATATTTTTGGATTATGTGTTAACGTACCTACTTAAAGATGAAAAAAAAACCAAAACCGTTATCATTAAATAATCCCGTTTTCCAATTGAGTCTCACATCTACCCCCATTGCCAGATCCAGATAACTGCTTTGTAAGAGATACCACAGAGCCAGGTTCTTTCAGACAAGCTGTCTTTGAATCAAGTGATTATTTGATTAGATATTAAACAACAACAACAAAGCACTGTGTTTTAGGTCAGTTAAGGGTCTCCGACCCTCACAACAAGGAGCTCTGGTAGCGTAGTGGTTACGAACCGGGCTGCAAACCTCTTAAAGGCAGCAGTTCAAAACTACCAGCTGTTCCGCGGGAGAAAGATGAGGCTTTCTGCTCCCGTAAAAGATTTACAGCCTCGGAAACCCTGTACAGGGTCGTCATAAGTCGGAACCGACTCCACGGCACATAACAACAACAACAACAATCCTCACCACTGGAGTCCTGGTGTGGCGCTGTGGGTTAATGCGCCGGACTACAAAGCCGTTGGAACTGCAAGGTTGGTGGTTCAAGCTTACCAGCCGCTCCTCAGAAACCCTATACAGGGTCCCTATGGGTCGGAACCAACAACACTTAACAACAACAATCCTCACGACTACTCAGGAAGTTCGGTGTCATTACCCCCACTTTATAGATCCCGAGTCCGGGCTCACTCTGAAATGATTTCTCTGTAACGTCTCAGGGGTTTCCAACGTTAGGCCTAGGAAATGATGAGGACTGTTCTTCCAATAAAACCTCATTCCCTGCCAGCTCTTGAGGAGCCACAATGGAAGAAGTTAGCTGCTGCTATGTGCGGTGTTTGGTTGGTTACATGCCTTGTCCGAGGCTGTAAATCTTTACGGGAGCAGAAAACCTCATCTTTCTTCCACGAAACAGCTGGTAGTTCCGAACTGCTGACCTTAAAGTTAGCAGCCTGACTGTAACCACGACGCTAGCAGAGCTCCTTGGGAAAAGTGGCTAGTGGGTGCAGTGTTCCTAAATGGAAGGGAAGCCCTTTGGAAATAGGTTTCATTGCAGCTCATCACGCGTGAGTCTCTTCAAATCCCTGATTCTAGTAATCAGTCCCCCCCTCACATATAGGGGCACAAAGTCCTGGGCGTGTATTTGCTTAGCTCCATGGATGTTAGTCCTGTGGGTCCACCCCTCCCCTGCCCGATCTCCTTTGGAGCAGCCCGAAACTCATTCGGTGACTTTTGCAGGAAGTCTTTGGGCCATTGCGTCCGGCCCCCTTAGACATCAAAGCCCCCCTGAGAGCAAAGGACTTTGAAAACCTAGAAATACCCAGGCTCCTTATCGCGTTCCTGCTCCCTCCCGAGCAAGTCGTAAATTCCAAGCCTTCGCGGCGGCCGCCCTCTCTCCCCTCCGCTCTTCTTACCCCAAGGTCTCAAAGGACAAACCTGCCACTTCCCGCTCCGCCCCGCCAGGGCCGAGTGAAGCGAAGAGTGTGGCGCGCAAAGTCTGGGACACGTTGGAGGGGCGGGAGCACAGGACACCCCTGGGCCGCCAGGATGTTTCCTGGTCCCTCCTCCCCTCCAGTGCCCCCCTGAGCCCCTACTCCCCGCCCCACCCCACCCTTTGCGCCCCAGCGGTGCCCTGCGCGTCTCTCCGAGCGCGCAGCACGCCACCTGGTGTTCCCCTGACTGAGCGCGCAAGGATAGCGCGGTGATGCCTCGGGTGTGTCTGTGCTTCTCCATAGGCCAAGAGGGCATCCTGCGCTGCCACCCAGACCTGGCGGGCCGCCAGCTGCAGCGGGGCACGCTGACCGCGGAGTCGCAGCGCGAGCAGAGCGCCGCGGGCCTGCAGGGTCTGGGCGCCGAGGAGCGGCGCCGGCTAGCTGAACTCAACGCTCAGTATCGAGCGCGCTTCGGCTTCCCCTTCGTGCTGGCGGCGCGCCTACGCGACTCCGCCGCCGTGATGAGCGAGCTAGCGCGCCGGCTACACTGCCCTCCGGCGCAGGAGCTGCGCACGGCGCTGGGCGAGGTGAAGACCATCGGCCGCCTGAGACTCCGCGACCTGCTCGGCGCCGACCCCGCCCGACTGTAGAGGGGCCACCAGCCTGTCGGGCCACACCAGGCCCTGAGCCAGACGGCCGGACCCGACTCCACCTGCGACCACAAAGGAAGGAGACTATGGAGACTCTTTGTCCCTCCGATCATCCACCACCCCACACCTCCCTCGGGACACGTGGTCAGATGAGGTTGCGCTGCGCTCCGTTGGCGGCCTGGTACCACCATCCCGGGTGGATCCCCAGCGCGTCTCTTGTTCCTCTTCTCTAATAATAAGCCCAGGTTGTAAAACAAAACCGCCAGAAAACAAATTTTGGGTTCCTCAGAGCTTCGTCTGTTTGTTTTGCCTTCTCCCACCTCATTTGCTGCCCCCCCCCTTTAAGTGTGAGCGGAAACTGCTTTCTCACTTGGCAGTTACCTAGAGGAGCCCTGGAAGCCTCGGAGGGGCGTGTGCAACCAAGACCCCCAGCGCAGAGCAGCGGTAGGAAGTACGGGTTTTCACAGCCAGGAGGGTCCCTGCCAATCCTGGAGGTCAGCGGGTGGACAGCGGGCTCTGCAGAACCACCATTTAGTAAAAGAATAGCAATAGTCTTTGAGCAGCGTTCAAGGAGGTCCTCAGGATAAAGGCTGGAGAGGAGGAGGCGAGGAATGGAGGGAAATTGGTGCCCAGGAAAATCTCCCCAGACAGAGAGAAGGCTCCCCACTGGGGAACTTGTAACTCTCCACTTTTCAGAGCCCTGGTGGTTGGTTATGCACTCAGCTGCTAACTGGAGGTGTGAACCCATCAGCCACTGCAGGATTAAGATGAGACAAATTGCTTCCATAAAGGTTGACAGCCTTGGAAATTCTGTCCGAAAAGGTGGCCATATGAGTCCGAATGGACTCCAGAGTTTGGTGTTCAGGTTTTGGGAGGGTTGAGTAGCTCCAAGCACAGGTGATCGGTGACCCGAGATCCTCTGGCTTACCCACATTTATCCATTCTCTCTCTCACATACACACACAAGGGGCTCTAACTGCGTCAACAAAGACGAGTCAAGCTTCAGTGGCAGAGGAGAACAGAGCAGGTGTGTCTTCATCCCCAGCGCAAAGATGGCCGTCCATAACCAGCTTTAGCGGGGTTCAGGGGCAGTGGCAGTGGCGACTTCTTTTCCATAAAGAGAAGTGTAGCTGCCCACTTGGGTCAGACGGACTTTCCACGGGAAGAAATCACTCCGGGAGCTTTGGGAGGTTCTCTCAAGGACCTCCTTGCCCCCTTTCCCTTTCCCACCTTACAGGTGTCCCCTGCAAGTGGGAAGGGTGAACACAGGATGGAGGTGCCCTAGACCCCACAGACAGGGTCTCCCCACCTCCTCTGGGTGCTAGGAGCACCAGGTGTGCACCAAGAGGGAGCACGATGGCTCAGTTCCTGTCCTGGGTGGGTGGGTGGGTAGCGGTCAGGCAGTGGTGGGGCCATGGGACCTGGGGCTAGAAGCTAGTGTCCCTCCAGCTGGGGTAACTTGGGGGCTTTCCACTCTCTCTCTCTCTCTTACACACACACACAACGAAACCTACTGCTGGGCAAAGAGCACTTTCTAACCCAGGACTGCAATGTCCCAGAGACACGGAATTAAAGCACTGGGCTAAGGCCCCTACCCATCCTTGGGGTGAACCGAATTCTTACATGAGTTCTGCTCTTCACTTCTACAGAAACTACTCCGCTGGGACTAGAGACCCCAACAGGATTTTGTTTTGCTTTGTTTCATTTCGTTTCGTTTCGTTTTTAAGCTCCACTGCAAGTAGCAGACCTACGAACCGGGCGTCTCCAATTACACAATTGCATTTCAGCAGTCCAAACCTTGTTGGGGAAATTGTTTATTTCTGCGGAAGAGATGCAGGCGGGGGAGTCCTGGATCCGCCCCTTCCAAAGGCGCTGGGGATGGAGGGTGGGTTACTCGGTGTCTCTTACAAAGACGCAAACGCAGGCGACAGCGAGGGCGGCGCCGGATTGGGGACCAGGGCCCAAGTGCCCCACTAGGAACGGCCCTGCAAAAGTCACTGGGGACTCTTGCTTTCTCCTCGGGGAAGAATAAAGAAATGGTCGCCTGTGGCTGCCCAGATCTTTGGGACAAACTTCTCCAGTCACATCTTGGCTCAAACAGCGACACGCCCTGGGTTCCTGCGGGCCTGCTGGAGATATTTTCACGTCCCGCCCTTGGCTGTGCAGGATGCGGCAGCCCCGGCCCCAGGGCCAGCGGCCAGCGGCGACGATTAGTGCCCCAGTGTGCGCCCCATCTCTTGCTACCGGGTACACACAGCCAGAGCAAAGCACAAAAGTGGTCTGGACAGATTCTGGGATACATAAATAACACTTTAGTTACGAATTCGTTAAAAACAAAAACAGTGGCAAACCGTGGCAACGCTGAGAGCGAAGGTCTGGTTTAAACGCCTGCACCCCACGATTCCTTCATGCACGCACCCCAATTAGGTGGGAGCTCCTTCCTCCCTTTTTTTTTTTTTTAAACTCCCTCTTGAAATGTTCAAACCCCCGCAGGACGATTGCTTCACTTGAAAGGACCTGGGGAGCTGAAAGAGAGCTTATGACTCGCCCAGGAGAGAATCCGGAACTTGAACGGGTTCCTCCTTTTATTTCACCAGAGACCTGTGTGCTCAAAATTGAGTCCACAGACCCTGATATGGGAAGGAAAGAAAGTAAAAGCACACAGTTTCTTTGGATAATTTTTACTCACTTTAAATTTGACACGTTCCTCATCCTTCCCTCCAGATCAGCCACAGAATTTCAGGTTCCGTTCATAATAAAGAAAGGCTAATTTCAGAAAGTACAAGGGGAGCTTCCAAACGTTTGTGGGGAAATCCCACTTTCCCCATGAAATTTAAAGCCCTATTAAAAATTTTTTTTTTACTGACAGAAGATGAATGTCATTTATGGCAATTGGGAAATTTTCAGCATGGAATTCATGGAAAATTTACATGTCATTAGTTTGGGAATAAAATTCAATTGGAGGCACCTAGAAAAGCAAGAGGTGTATAGGGTGTAGAAAGTGTTTAGAAATGTCCCTAGAACTGGACTGTTCCGGTACTATTTGGTGGAGGGCAGGACAAGTTGGTCTTCAAACCACCAACCACTAGGCAGGACAAAGACGAGACTTTCTGCTCCTATAAAGATTTGCAGCTTCAAAACCCTACACAGAATCCCTGTGAGTCAGAACCAACTCCACAGCACTTAACAACATCAAGGGCAAGCAAGCTGTAGCTCTGTGGCTCCTGTTCATTAGTTTTGTGTTGGGAAGATGAAGCTTCCAAACAGGTACCAGTATGTGCAGTGATAAAAGCAACATCTGTACAGGACGCACTGGATTGTAGAGTGCACGTAGAGTAGCTAAATTCATTTTGTTATTAAGTCCATTTTGTTATTAAGTGCCACACAGTCGATTTTGACTCATATCAACCCCATGTGATAGAGAGAAACTGCCCCATAGAGTTTCCTAGGCTGTCCTCTTTACGGAAGCAGATTGTCAGATCTTTCTCCTATGGAGCTTTTGGGTGGTGGGTTCGAACCACCAACCTTTTTGGTTAGAAGGCAAGTGTGCGTCTAGTACTCTTTCATTGAATTTTAGGGATTTGAGTCACTAGCTGTGAGGAAATTTCCCTAATCTCTCTGTGACTCTTATTTCTCCTTTTGTAAAACGGAATCAAAGGAGCCCTGGTAATATAGTGGCTTACGAGCTAGGCTGCTAACCATAAGGTAAACAGTTCGAATCCACTAGTAGCTTCATGAGAGAAAGATGAGACTTTCTGCTGCTGTAAAGATTTACTGCCTCAGAAACCCTTTACAGGATCTCTGTGAGTCAGAACCAACTCCATGGCACACCACCACCAGTAGCACACAGAACCAACGTCTCAGCTGTGTCTTTGGGGAGAATGGTTGGTCAGTGGGCTCAGTGACTTAGGCTAGTGAGTCTTGGCAGATTGGGTACGGCGTCTGAAGGTCTCCTTCCACTCCTACTTAAGCTGCAATGGGGCTGGTTTTGCCATTGTACTGTAAGCTGCCAGCTTGACTTCTTGTATGTATGTGTTCCCTAGTTACAGAACACATACCCTGTAAGGCTTCCTGGGAAGGTATTTTCATATGATAAACAAAGGTCACTCCAGGCATGAGACAATGGTGAGGGAACACATGTTCATGGAAGGTCAAAGCCACGTGACATTTGGCTAGTACTGCCTGGAGAACATGCTTTTCCCCAGCATCAAATGTTTTCCTCTGGGCTGGAAGCGCCTTGAGATCCCAAGTACCTCCAAACATTTCTCTGTGTGCATCCATCTACACAGAATTAGTTGTTGTTGTTGTTAAGTGCCGTCAAGTTGGTTCCGACCCATTAGCAACCCTGTACAGGGTTTCTGAGGCTGTAAATCTTTACGGGCGCAGAAAGCCTCATCTTTCTCCCGTGGAACAGCTGGTAGTTTCGAACTGCTGACCTTGCGGTTTGCAGCCCGATTCATAACCGCTATGCTACCAGAGCTCCAGTGTCCCAAAATGCCCAAACAGTGCCCACAGACCCTAACTTAAGAAGGAAGAAAAAACCCAGTTAACCAAAACCAGATGTCTGCAACTAAAGAACTTTCCTGGAAGCTCCCATTTCTCTAGCTCCTCTAGCTTTGAGTTGTATTTTGGACAGAACTGCAAGGAAAGAAAAGAAAAGAAAAGAAAAGAAAAGAAAAGAAAAAAAAAGCCTAGGAGTAGAAAGCTCAGCATTTCCTCACAGGGAGTGGTGGTGGTGGTTCTGCGCCTTCCATCAGTTCTGATGCACAGCGACCCTGCCTAGGGTTTCTGAGGCTTTAAATCTTTACAGGAGCAGAAAACCTCATCTTTCTCCTGTGAAGCATCTGGTGGATTCGAACTGATGATTTTGCTGTTAGTAACCCACTAGGTAATCCACTAGGCCATCAGGATTCTTCCACCACAGAATAAGCTCAGAACTGTGAACCACAAGTTCAGCAGTTGGAGCCCACCAGCCGCTCCAAGGGAGAAAGATGAGGCTTTCTGCTCCTGCAAAGATTTGTTGTTGTTATTAAGAGCTGTTGAGTCAGTTCCGACCCATAGCGACCCTATATAGGGTTTCCGAGGAGTGGCTGATGAGCTTGAACTGCCAACCTTGTGGTTCCAGCCAACTTTGCAGTCCAGCACATTAACCCACAGAGCCACACCAGGACTTCAAAATTTAAAGCAAAGATTTAAATAAACCCTTGGAAATCCTAGACAAGGTTGCTATAGGTGGGAACCGCCTGATGGTGTTTAACAACAGCACTTCCCTCACCTTGGCCCCTGAGTGAGAATCTCTGGTCCATCAAAGACCTCCCACGAATTCAGGAACATCTCCCCCAGGTAGAGAAGACCAGACATCCCAGTGTGCTGGGCGAATAGCATGTTGCACTCAGTTGGGCGGGACACATCTGCTCCTATGAATGAAGTCTGGGCAGCTGTGGGCAACCTTAGCCCCTTCCTGCTATTCAAGAGGAACTCATTGGGCTCCATTGTGACCTAATGGGGCTGGGCAGGTGGTGGGCCCTGGGGAGGCCCCGCAGAAAGGATACTTATCGATTTCCTTCGCAGAGATGTGAAGTGAGTTGGCTGAGGCTGGGCAGAGTGTGGGTGGCTGGAGTCAAACTATTCTTTGTTGAACCTGCTTTGGTGAGAAATCTCCAATTAAGCACAATGGCCGATGGCTTCCAGACACTCCAGATTACGGAGCCATCAGGCAGTGTAGACTGTGCCAAACTGACTCATTTGTCAGGCACATTTTCTTTCTTCTCAATCTTCCTTAATTATCCTGGGAATTCAGGACCATGCTGGGCAAAGGTTTCCTGTCCAGGGTAGAAGAGGGTGTATGGAAGGGTGTGTGTTATTTGGCCTCATAGGGATTGACAAAGTAGACTTGCAGGTTAAAGTGGCTTGAGACAGCCAACCCTATCTGGGTTGCCAGGGTCACAGGCCTCGAGTTTCCAGGAGCCACAAATATGGGGCAGAGCAGGGTCCCCCAAGCTGAAGCAAACACAGCAGGGCCTTTGAGCAAGGCGCCTCGTCTTAGGGTCCCACCCCTTCTGGCCAACTCCTGCTCCCTCACCCTCCCCTCAGCTGCCCCTGCCTGAGCCCCAGACACCCTCAGAATGCATAATGGCCTTTGGGGTCTGCAGTGTTGGTTACTAAGAAGTGTCCTTTTGAAAATCTGGTCTTGGCTGCACCTGGGGTCTGCGTCTGTTTCGTTCTTGCCACTCATTCTTGCTCTCGTGACGTGGGTCCCCAGCTGCAGCCTCAGTAAGAATGGTTTGTTTATGGAGTCTACTTGGGCTGTTAGATTTAGGGGTCAATCTCTATCCCTTCCCTGGGGTGCTTTCAGCTCAGGCCATAGGGCAGGCCACCTAGCTCTAAGAAACCCTCCTTAGTGTCTTGAGCCTAAGACTGAGGACACCCTGCTCTGGGCGCCTTGGCCCTGGGAGCGTCAGTCCCGGGCTGGGCCGGCCGCACACCTGCACTTGGAGCCCGCCCAGTCCAGAGCAGGCCCAGAGAATCCATACTGCCCCCGCCAGAAAAACACGTCATCCAAAGCCACACAGACTGCCTTCCCATCATGTCACTTCCCCCCTTCTCTGGTGACCCTGCCACCAAATTATTGCCACTATATCCGGATGTGGGGGACACTTTCATTCTGAGAAACTGTCCAAGGGCATTGTTTTCTGGCACATTCATCATCACCCAACAACCCATACCCCAGGACCATGGTCAGGGTTCTTTCTGCTGCTGCTTTGGGCCCAATGTTTACAGTGAGATCCTGGTACTTTTCCCCAAGTGAGCCAAGGCTTCCTGGCATGGCAGCCCATCAGGGGTCCGTGGGCCCCCAACCCTGGCCACTCCCCAGAGAGTTGTGTGCTCTGACCGGAGCTCTTCCCTCAGGGCAAGCATAGAGACACAGCTGGAAAACCGGGACAATTAGCCAGCGGCCGGCGGCCAGGGCCATAAAAAGGCAGGAAGTGACCACTACAGGGCGGAGGGGATGGCTGTCCCCAATAAAGCGATTGTTCCAAAGAATGCCAGGATTCTGAAGACACAGGCTCGAGCCTCAGCCTAGGCTTTGAGAGCTCGGGGGCCTGGGCGAGGGGTGTGGAGTCAGAGAGAGAGAGATTGGGTCTCCAGGAAGGAGAAGCTCAAAAGTCCACAGTACCCAGTATAACCTGTCCCACGCCCACCTCATCTGGACTGAGGACTTCCACCCCCTCTTTCTCCCATCACCACTTCGTGATTTTTGCAATTTCTTTGCATCTTGATCTCTAGGGGTGTGGGATGACACGGACTGTCCACGTCTAGCTGGGGAGGACCGATTGTATCGTCAGCTCTAGTCTTCTGCTTCAAGAACTCTAGCCGAATCTACCCCCATCCCCCCACGCACACATGCTCACAAGCAAATAAGCACATACAGTCCCTTCTCAGTTTCCCCATTTTTCTTTGGGGCACACAAAGGACTGAGGTACCGGCCAGCACAGGAACGCGCAAACTCGGGCTAGTTCTCTTCCAGCTGTGTACAGACAGCCCCTTGCACCTGGTGGTGATGGTGGTGGTGGAGGTCACTTGTAAAATGGGGACGGTGTTAACTCAGTCTTTGTCGAGGGAAGTGTGAGGGGCAAGGGAGATGAACACTAGCAAGAGCTCCAGTAACAACAAGGAGATGAATACCCAAGAGAAGAGCGCTTGACAATGCCCGTGGACAAGCGCAGGTTTCCCCCAAGAGAGCGCTAGCGCCTGCGCGTTCCTGGAACGCTCAAAACCACCCAGTCCACTCTTCCAGCCAGCCCGCCGGGCCGGCGCCACAATCCTAGCACCCGCGTCTGGTAACTGGGTCTGGGACTCCGAGAAGAGGCCGCCCCTAACGCCGTCCCATTCCCTATAGTCTTTGAAAAGGAGATAGGAACGCGGCGAAGCCCAACCTCGTGGCCCCTGGCCATCCAGCACCTGAGCCAGGCCACTCAGCATCCAGCCCCAGAGGCAAGCACTTAGCCAAGCAGACACAGATTCAAAAACCAAGAGGGGTCCTGTGTCACCCCTTCTTCATATCCCACTCAACGCTGGATTTTCAGAAGCAACGTTTATTAGTGGTGAGGGTCCCCTTCTTTGGAAAATGGTTTACTTTGCATATGAGAGAGTGTTTTAAGACATAAGTATGACGTAAGATGTAAAAATAAATACCTGAAGCTCCTAGCAGTCTTGTACGACTTAAGTAAACACCTGTGTAGTATCGGTAGAACTTCTAGACTTTCCCCCCTTTATTTTACCTGTTTATTCAACATACAACAAACCTCTAAGTGTAGTTCATTGAATCTGCACAAAGAGAACAGGAATCAGACCTGGCATCCTAGTCTGCAGCTCTGCTAGGCAGCCCACTCATCTGACTTCTGCCCACGTGCTTTTTTAAAAATTATTATTATTTTAAGCTTTTTCTCTTCTTTATTTCCTTTTTTTTTTGTTTTTAAGTCTTGGACATAATGCTCTTTTAAAAATCAGTTGCTTTAACTTAAATTTCAGGCCCAAACTTTGGAGTTATAATATATCTCGTTTAGGCTGGTGGTTTTCTTGAGCAAGAAGAGAAATGATCCAGCTGTGATAGTTATTTGCGGGACCCCAGGCCTGGGCCAACAGCGCAGGACCCGCATGGGAAAGATCCAACCTAGCTCGGTGGCTTGGCTCCTCACCTCCTCGGGTCGGTGGCTCACAATCCTTTTCATCAAAGCAATGGTTTCCCTTTTCTTGTGGGGTACTTCCCTCCCAACAAATGCATGAACCCCACAGTCCTGATCTCCTATCCTAAGAGTCCCACCAAGGAAACCTAGCTTCCTTCTCTCTTTGCAAGTCTCTTGATTTCATTCTTTGAACCTGTAGATTGAAGGTTAAAGTGCACCAGGTTGGAAGGAGGAAGCTCTTAACAATAAAGGTTTGAATATTTAGCTGTGATCTGGTCGCTGCCCTCTCTCGAGCTCCCCCCACCCTTATCTTTTAAAATGCAAATCGTGGGGGGGGGGCGGGTTGCGCGCCGGGTGCACGTTGCGCCTCGACGTCTCCAGCCATTGGTGTCTGTGTCATTACTAATAGAGTCTTGTAAACACTCGTTAATCACGTAAGGTCGCCGACTTGGGGCTCCGCACGCCAGCCTGTGGCGCGGGTCTTCCCCGCCTCTGTAGCCAAGTGGGAAGGAGGTGGGAGGAAAGAAGGAAGAAAGAGAGGGAGGGAGGGTGGGAGGAGGCCGGCCAGAGGGAGGGACCGCCTCGGAGGCTGAAGCGCCGCGAGTAGCCTGCGGACACGGCCGGCGCACCTACCCGCTGCTCTCACGCCCCCAGGTCCTGGCCCTTGTTCGCGCGCTCAGCAGCCACCAGCGTTCGTCCCCAGGCAGCATGGTGAGATCTGCTCTCGGGCCCTCGCCACCATGTACGTGAGCTATCTCCTGGACAAGGACGTGAGCATGTACCCCAGCTCCGTGCGCCACTCCAGTGGCCTGAACCTGACGCCGCAGAACTTCGTCAGCCCCCCGCAGTACCCCGACTACGGCGGCTACCACGTGGCCGCTGCTGCTGCGGCGGCTGCGAACTTGGACAGCGCGCAGTCCCCAGGGCCGTCATGGCCCGCCGCCTATGGCGCCCCGCTTCGCGAGGACTGGAACGGTTACGCACCGGGGGGCGCAGCGGCCGCTGCCAACGCCGTGGCGCACGGCCTCAACGGGGGCTCCCCGGCCGCGGCCATGGGTTACAGCAACTCAGCCGACTACCACCCACACCACCATCCGCATCACCACCCGCACCATCCGGCCGCCGCGCCTTCTTGCGCTTCCGGATTGCTGCAGACGCTCAACCCCGGGCCGCCCGGGCCCGCGGCCACCGCCGCCGTCGAGCAGCTGTCTCCCGGCGGCCAGAGGCGGAACCTGTGCGAATGGATGAGGAAGCCGACGCAGCCTTCCCTCGGGAACCAAGGTTGGAAGGGCCCTGCAACCACACTCCCAAGGGTGTCCCAGACGGGCGTAGTGGGAGACCAGAAGCGGTGAAATGGTCTCCGGGCCTCTTTGGAGAGGAAATATTTGGGGTCTTGGAACAATGCGGTCCCTTTAGTTGGGAGGAGACAGTAGGGATAAACCCCCTTTCTCTTTCCCAGGGGCCCTTATTCGCACTCGCCAGACGCCTTTGGGCAGCTCCCGGGAAAGTTGGCGTAAGCTCTGCTGCAGTGGAGTAGAGTCGCGTCCTCCCCACTGTCCTCAGGCGCGCTAGGTGTGCAACTCCTGGTCGCGGACCACTGGCAGCCTCGCACTCCTCCGCCGGCCCCCACCCGCTCTTCTAGGTGTCCTTCTTCCCCACCTGACCCCTCCCAAAGAGAACTGGCCTGGGAGCTTGCTGGATTGAGGGTGAAGGGGAGACGCGCCAGGCTTTGCCCTGGGCTCGATGTGGCCATTTTGATGGCTCAGAACCAGAACAAGTAGGGAGATCCACTAGAAAGGAGGTGCGGGCCCCAGGAGCCGATAGAGGTGGGGTGAGCGTTCTGGTCTTTGAACCTTAATTCTGCGAAGGGCAAAAGCTGTTACTCTAGGCAAAAATAGGAGGCCGAGCCAGAGGCCTCGGGGAGTCCCCTCATGTCTGCTGAGACAGCAAGGAGTTGGGGAAGGAACCTGGTGAGGATTCAGCCAGCGCTTCTGCCAGTGGTAATTTCTCCCCAACCTTCCATGCAAAGGCCTCAAATGTGTGTGTGTGTGTGTGTTCGTCCAAGAAGCTCGCGCGGGAGACTTCCCTGCCTAAGTTCTAGGTCTATGATCCAGTGGGCTCCTTGGTTCCGGGTCTGCAAGATGTCTGGTGGGAAGGAAACGCAATAGGTGTGGTGAAGAGATCTGTTGGAGTTCCTTTTTTGTTCCATGAAGGCTTCTCCAAGTCGTGCGCGCTTTTGCTTCTCTGGCCTTCTGGCAGTCGCAGCTACCCGGGTAGGGTCACTCTGCAGAGGTTTGGCGCCCATGATAGCCCACATACACCCGAGTTCCTGTTGAGAGCTCTCTCTGGGCTTCGCGAATCGGACTCACTGGTTACAAGCCTGGGGCGTCCGGGTGGGAAAAACGGCCTCCCAGGGAGGTCATAGGACCAGGTCTTGGGGTGCCTCGGCCCTTCCCTCCGAAGATGCGCCCCTGAACCGAGAGCCGCCTCCTTCTTCCGCCCCTCCAGGCGGTCGCTCTAGAAAATCTGCCTGGGGCACGCTGGAGGAGGACGCGGGCGTTCGGGGACAGTGACCGGTTTGGGGGGTGGGGAGTAGGAGCCTGGGCCGCGGGGTCAGCAGATGAGAGGTCGCTGTGATGTCCCGCGTTGAGGTGGCAAGGCTTGGGTCGGCGCCGGGCGCCCTTGTGATGTTAATGTGGGCAGGCAGCGGCCCGCGGGCCGGAGCCCGATTCCTCTGCGGAGCATCATCTGTCAGGGGGCCGAGAGGGGGGGAGATGCGCGGCCCGGCCCGCTTTGATATACACCTTCCCAGCCCAGCCATTGTCTCTTTTAGGGCCCGGAAAGAGGGTGGCGACTTTTCGCAGTCAATAATGAATTCTGACAAGTCCCTCTCATCTCTCCCCTCCTCCAACCCCTCCTTGGTTCCCAGGGGGTGTGGGGCGCCTCCAGTAATCTTGGGGCGCGGGCCAGGGTGCGCACAGGGGCCTGGTTACCGTATTCCTCGGCCCGCTGGAGACACCGAGAGAGCACGACCCCAGCAGCTACTCAGAGACCCCAAGGCTAGCGTGCGCCTAGGGTGTTCGGCTCTGGGGACTCTCCCGCGCCAGGCTCCCCGGATCTGGGAAGAGATGGGTCCTTTCTGGCTCCTTTAGTGCCAGCCCCGTGTGACTTTGTGTCATTTTCAGTTTCCTCATCTGTGACAATGACGAGTCCCAGCGGCCCCCTCCAGTGGGCTACAGGAGCTTACACGTGTCCACGCGCCCTCCCCCGAGCGGGCGCTGCAGACTTCTTCGTTTTCTTCACTCTTCTAGCTGGCGCGGGGTCGGGGCCGCAGTGCCCATTCAAATGCGCCTGCCGGGCCGTGTTTATGTTAATGCGCCTGGCGGGGAGGGGGATAAAAGCCGCTACCGCCATTTGCTCAGTAATGGTAATTCAAACAGAATGCAGTGGTTATTAAGGCATTGAAAGGGCTTTTCTTTGATAAGATCGTCTTGTCCTGCATTGTTTGCGGCTGTGTTCCCCTTTCAGCGGCTGGGGAGAGCTCCCTGTGATCGGGCCTCTATCTTCCTAGGGCGCTTTTGTTGTGGTTTGCAAAGGGTTTTACTTGAACAAAGTCGGCCTGCGGGGCATTAAACACCTCTAGGCAACTCCCTGACCCTCAGATCTGCCCGGAGTACTGGGCAACTGGCCGATGGAACCTGTTATGGCGCCAGAAACCCCCCAACTCCACCCCAAGAGCTGGGAGCGGAGCCTAGGAGAAGAGGGCCAGGCGCGGGCTCCGCCAAGGCCGGACCCATGGCCGACCCGGCTGGGACGCCGGGCGCTATTTGTCAAGGCCCTTCAGTAAAACAATCAATCCAAGATTTAATATGTTGACTCAATCCCAATGAGCACAAATCACCAGACAGGATAGTGTGGCCGGGACGGGGGTGGGGGGGTGAGGGGAAAGGATTGCGGAGGCAGAAATAAATGAGAGATTCAAACGAAAAAGTGCCGAAACGCTAAACCTGGTTCAGCCAGGTAGAAAAATGTCTCCAGTGGGAGAGGTAGGGTTTTCCGCCTGCCGGTATAGGTTGGAGACGACCAGATAGATCCAGCTTGAAATTCCACCAGATGGGCCTGGGGGAGGTTTCTGGTGACTGGGGCAAACGTAGGGGGCTCCTGGACCCCAATTTCTACTTGGAAAACAAACAGAAAGTAACCCTTTCCCGACACACATTCACCCTCAAGATATTTTCCAGGTGAGATTCCTCTTATACCTTTAAATTGTGAATATTACGCTCAGCTTTGCCCAGTTTCCTCTGCGCTTAGGTGGTTTCACTTAAGGTTTAAAAAAACAACCCAAAACTCGGCAGTTGCTTTATGTTTTTTGTATATGCGGCTTTAGTTTTTCCAAATTAATAAAACAAAAACAAAACCATTTCACCCCAAGGTTCGTTTAATGCCACACACCCCGGTGGTCCCACTCCCTCCCCTTCCCCAAGGCCCTGCGGGGGGTCTTGTCAGACTCTGCAGGAACTAGCCCAAACCCAGGGCCCCCCAGGGTGGTAGAGGAAGAGAAATGGTCCTTGGGTTAAGGAGGTTTGTCATTACTCATGACTGATGGGCCGCCTCGTGGCTCAGAGCGCGAACTTCTCTGTATTCCAACAGTGAAAACCAGAACGAAAGACAAATACCGCGTGGTATACACGGACCACCAGCGTCTGGAGCTGGAAAAGGAGTTCCATTATAGCCGCTACATCACCATCCGGAGGAAGGCCGAGCTGGCTGCCACGCTGGGGCTCTCCGAGAGACAGGTGGGAATCGCCTAGGCCCTGCCCCACCCTGACCGGCCACGAGGTCGGGGGGATGGTGTGATGGGGGAGTCAGAGAGTCAGGTCTTAGAATCCACATAGAAAGGGGTTGGATTCTAGCCCGAGGGCTTCCGGAAGCACACTTCTTCAGGTTACTTGTTTTAAAGGCGCTCTGGATGGAGCAATGGGCTGCTAACCTCAGGGTCAGCAGTTCGAAACTACCAGCTGCTCTGCGGGAGAAAGATGAGGTTTTCTGCTCCAGTCAAGTCAGCCTCGGAAACCCTGAGTCGGAACCGACTCCACGGTGCATAACAACAACAACAGCAACAACTGGTGGGGCAATGGTTAAGCGCTGGGCTGCTTGCTGGCTGAAAGGCGGGTGGTGGGAGCTCACAGGAGAAAGAACGGAAAGAACCCCTTCCATAAAGATTGTTGTTGTTGTTGTTGTTGGCAAGTACTGTTCAGTTGGTTCCGGTTCATAGAGACCCTGTATAGGGTTTCCCAAGGAGAGGCTGACGGGTTTGAACTGCCAACTTTATGGTTAGCTGCTACCAACAGCTTTCACAGGTGAAACATGAGACTTCTGTGGAGAGTGTAACTTCAGAAACCCACAGGGCCCATGGGAAAAGGGTCCTTCGTGCCTGGATTTGGTTTAGCTTTATGGATGAGCCGGGATAGCCTGCAAGGCAATGCGTTTTTGTTGTTTAATTTAACCTTTATAGGAGCACATTGCCAAGTGTTTCTCTTGTTCAGAAGCTGGGTGAATTCGAATTGCTGACCTTTCCCTCAGTAGCCAAGTGCTGCTTGATGCTATGAGTCAGAATCCATTCTGCAGCACACAACTTGTCTTTGCTTCTTTTTAAAAGCTTCTGTAGGGTAAGCAGTGGACTGCTAACCATAAGGTTGGCGATTCAAACTCACCAGCTGCTTTGAGGGTGGAAGATGAGGTTGTATGCTTCCGTAAAGATTTTACAGTCTCAGAAACCCTATATCCCAAACCCCAAATCCCAAACCAAAGTCCACTCAGAGACAGTGACTTTGGTTTAGAATTTTGGTTTTCCACCTTAGTTGTCTTTTTTTGGGTGGGTACAAGTTCTGAGAGAGAAAAAAAAATACCGTGAGAATATTGGTTTATCCCAGAATTCTTTGTGAGCCAATAAAGTCTTCTTAAAAGATCTATTTCCTTCCTGTCCAACACTGTACCTGGGGAAAATATATAAATTTTAAGAATCAATCCTTGCTTATAAAAAACAGGGACGAGGCTTGCCTCATGACAGCTTTATATAATCTATTAAAAAAACAAAACAAAACAAATTCTCAGCCCGGAAGTCCTACATGGATTCTCATTCTACCTTCAAGGTGAAGGAGTATCACATGTCGTTTTAACTCTGAGGTGCCAAAGGTTGTCATTTGGAATACGTTAAGTGTTGGTTTCTTGCAGTTTCTGCTGCCTTGGTTTTAAGGCTCAGAAGTTTTCTAGTGCAGATGTAAGATAAAGATTGCTTTGCTAACTGCAAGATTGGCAGTTCAAACCCACCAGCTACTCCTGGGGGTGAGGGGAAGATGAGACTGTGTGCTCCTATAAAGATTTACAGTCTCTGAAACCTTATACAAGACAACTGTAGTCCGAATCCACTGGCTGGCAGTGGGGTCTTTTGTTGGTTTGGAAAGCAAAGGGGGGAGGAGGTTCTCTGCATGAAGCTGAACTGGCCTTGGGCCTGGCTCTGGTGCTGGACTTTTACAGAGATCTTAGTGGAAAGCGCCTGGTCAGAGAGAGAACTGGTGTCTGGTGACTGGTTATGTGTGGTTGAGTCGGTTTGGTTTCAACTCCTAGCAACCCTTTATAGGGTTTCCTAGGCTGTAAATCTTTACAGGAGTAGAAAGCCTCATCTTTCTCCTGAGGAGTGTCTGATGGATGAACTAGACAGAGCTGCTAAGCTAGCGATTAGCCGCCTGGAGCGTAACCCACTTAAGCCACCAGGGCTCCATGAAGAGAGAACTAGGTGGGAGACTCAGGGTAACACTGAATACTGTACCTCTGTTCCCTCACACCCTCACCTTTGTGCTTGGCTCCACCTTCCCATTTCTAGGTGAAAATCTGGTTTCAGAACCGTCGAGCTAAGGAAAGGAAGATTAACAAGAAGAAATTGCAGCAGCAGCAACAGCCGCAGCCCCCCCAACCCCCCCAGCCTCCGCCAGGCCCTCTGAGAAGTGTTCCTGAGCCCTTGAGCCCCGTGGCTTCCCTGCAGGGCTCAGTGCCAGGCTCTGTTCCTGGGGTGCTGGGGCCAGCTGGGGGTGTACTAAACCCCACTGTCACCCAGTGAGCTGTAGGGGGTGAGCATTCCCAGGCCTGCAGCTGAACAATGTCAGGCTGAGCCAAGAGGGAGGGACCTGGCTCAGCTAGAATCTTCAGGAGAGGCCTTTCCACACCCCAAAATGTGCAGCAACTCCCCTGTCCCTTGAAGGATGATAAATGGGGACCAGGCATAAAGACAAGTGAGGCTGGGAACCTCCAGCACAACACTAAATTGAATTTTGACTCTTTCCCCATCTGACTTTCTCTGCCAATGAGAAGACAGGAAGTGACCGGCGGCTTCACCATGGATTGGCAGAATGGAGGCCTGGGCTACAGAGAGACTTTCTACCCCCTCCTCCATCACCTCATCACCTTTAAAACCTGCAGGATGCATCTGTGGTCACAGTGAAGAGGGGAGAGAGGGTCTCAAGCAAATGGCAAGCTTGGAGCCAAGATGGCTATGGCCTTTTCATTACCTTGTAAGGACCAGCTGGCCCCTCTTGCCTCTGGGGGGTAGGCAAGATTTGGGAGCCAGAGTCCACTAAGCTAGAAACCTGGGCCCAGGACTTCAGAACCCCCAGGTGGCCTAAGTATTTCTTCTCTCTGGCTTACCAGACCAGTACAGGCTTGGCTGGGAGGTGGGAGTGAATGGTGGGAGGGGAGTGCTCATTGAACTCCAGGCCTGGCAAGGAGGCCCTTGTTTAGAAAGCCTGTCACCAGAGCTCCTCTGTGCTGAATGTATGTCTGTGTTATAAATGCCAGAGCCAACCTGGACTTCCTGTCATGTTCACAATCTTGGGGTTGAAGAAGAAGGGAAGAGTTTGTTGTTGTGTTGTTGTTGTTGTTCAGGTTGCTGGTCTGGGTAACTTCCAAGGCAGCGTTTTCAAAGTCCTCTGGATCCTGGGGGAGAGACATGATTTGGTGAAGGGAAGTGTGGGGTTATTTGAACACAGCTGAATATTTTCTAAAAAGAAATGAGATAAATGAGCTTTGTGAATTTCAGATTCTGTATTTCTCTTCCCCTCGGTTTTGGTCTGACATTGTCCTAAAAAAAAAAAAGAAAGAAAAGAAAGAAAAGAATTCTGTTCTCTGATTGCAAACTAGAATTTGAAAAATCAGGGAGGGGGCTGGGAAGGTTATCTGACAGTCCTTTTACCCTAGAGGGTCTGAAGCCTGAGGGGACACGTTCTGAGCGGACCTTCCCTGCCCCCAAGCCCTGCCTAGCACCGTGGAATGTACCGTTCTCTCATGGGGAGGAGGGTGGGCGTTATGGGCAAATGTGCATCTGAATGGTCAGCTGTTGTGAATTAAGGGGGGGGAGCCCCTTCATTTCCTCAGACCTATACTGACTCATTCTCTCCTCACTGAATACTCCCTACATCCAGTAAGTTAAACATGAACCATTAAGTAGTAATAGAGATCCCCCTCCCCCGTTTCCCCAAGACATTTTCTCATGTGTATGAAATACTCAAACCAAACCCACTACCTTACCCATAGCGACCCTACTATATCGTTTTCAAGACAGTAAATCTGTATGGAAGCAAACGGTTTCATCTTTCTCCGGGTCCCATGGCCACTTCGCTGGACGGTTCTGTGAGTCACCAAGCACCTCATCACGAGTCACCTCACCTCGTGGTTACCTGACCTCCATCCTCTCTTACCCACCCCCACACGACCATTAAAGACGCAGTGTAGGAAGAGCACACTCATGGCGGCTACTTGTTCTCTCTGTTGGAGGTTTGGGGCCCTAGAGGACACCGAGTTGGGCGCTCCCCGCAGGGCTGGGGGTGATGGGCTTCCGATCTCCATCTTGGTCCTTCCAGCCACCTTTAGTCCTAATCATCTATTCTACCCCAGGCGGAGGTGCCCGGAGGGCTAAGGGGAGGATGAGCGAAGCACCTCTACAGTTGGGTGGCTCTTCCGGGGGTCAGGGGCCGGAATGTACATTCCGCCTAGGGATTGAGAAAGAGACTGCGCGCGGGACCCGCGGGCTCTGGGTAATGGAGCAGGTGAGGGTGCGTCAGGGGCGGGGAGCCGAGCTTCCCCGGGGCAGGAGTAGGGGGCGCTGTGCTGCCTGGAGGTGGAGGCAGAGGGCCCAGGGGTTGGGGCGCAACCCCGCCCACCTAGGGCTGAAGGCCAGGGAAGGAGTGCGGACCCCATGTCAGCCACGCCTACCGTCCGCCAGGTGCGGCCCACCACCGCCTCTGCCGCCCGTTGCTATGCGTTGCTATGCGTTGCTGTGAAACGCCTGTCAATAAACTTCTGTTTGGACAGGGGAGCGAGAGCACAAGGGTTGTTTGCTTAGTAGTTAGAAGTTCAAAAGTCGGCATTGTCTCACTGCAAGCGATTACAAGTCCTTCCCCTTCCCCGGGCTCCACCCCCTGCCCCAGTCGACCCCGCCACCATGGAAAGACTCCCGGAAATGCGGAGACCCCTGGGCGCGGGCTCGGGCTCAGAGACACTTGCAAATTCCCCAAACCCTCTGCAGTGAGTTCATTCCACTCACAAACCAAGGAGTCCTTATAGAATCTCCCAGATTGTCCATCTTCAGTATGGAGACAGCCTCACCCTTCTCCCGCGGAGCAGCAAGCAGCAGGTGGGTTTGAACTTCGGACCTTGAAGTTAGCAGTCTGACACCTAACCCTCTGCACCATCAGGCCTCATTGCCAATTTCCCCAGACTACCAAAGTGTGGGAAAATTCAGCTAGGACCCCGAGCTTTCGATGCTCAGACACATTCACCCCAAGAACAAGCCAGAAGGAACATCCGGACGTGGCGGAAGGGGGCTGCCTGGTTTATTTTTGGCAGTAGGACTTTGCCTTTTGAGTGCCCCCTGCTCTGGGCTAGGGTCCCACGGCCACTCACTGTCATTGAGTTAATTCAGACTCAGCGACCCTATAGAACAGAGAACTGCTCCACAGGGTTTCTGATGCTGTAAATCTTTATGGGAGCTGACTGCCTCTTCTTTCTCCCACTGAGCGATCGGTGAGTTCCAACCACCCACCTTTTGGTTAGAAGGCCATTGCTTAACCCTCCCCGCGTCCTCTCCTCCATGCGGGCCGCCAGGGGGCGCGCGCGCTCTGGGTAGAGGTGGGGCGGAGACCTTTATCCTAAACTGGGGAATGGTGAGATTTCATCATACGCATAGGCCTATGAAACTAGTTCAGATTACGGTGGTGCAGAGGATTCTTGTGGGTCAGTTTCATTTATTAAGTGCCCTTGAGTCAGCAACCCTGTATAGGGTTTCTGAGGAGCGGCTGGTGAGTTTGAACTGCCGACCTTGTGGTTCAAACCTTGCGGTCCAATGCTTATCCTACAACGCCACACAAATTTATTAATGAAAAATAAAATCGGATGCTGCTTACCATTTAAAAAAGTTTTCTTTTTTTGCACAAGATGTTTCTTTTAAATAATACAGTACTAATGTCGTGTTGTTACGTGCCACTGAGTTCCGACTTAGTTTCCATTCACAGGCAACCCTATCGGGTTTCCGAGGAGCGGCTGGTGAGTTTAGACCGTGGACCTTGCTGTGAGCAGTTCAGTGCTTATCCTACAGTGCCACACCAGGACTCCACAGTAATAATGTTGTTTTTCCTGTTGTTTCCCACTCACAGTGACCCTGTATAGGGTTTCCAGAGGGGCAGCTAGTGGGTTTGAACTACCGATCTTGTGGTTCACAGTCCAGGGTTTATTTTACAGTGATTATACTATACAACAGGAGAAATGTTCATATGGGAAATAAACGAATTCACATTATGAAACTCATGGAGAGAAAATGAGTCCTTTTTTCTTGCCAAGAATAATTCATGACATTATCGTTTTAATATAATAAATCTAACAAGATAAATAAAGCTAACAGGACGGACTGCTAATCTTGCAACAAGAAAAGTTTCAATGACTATCACTTAAAATGCAGATACTCGGCAGGGAAACTGATCTTGAATAGCCATCTAAGAATATAAACAGCAATAAATTTACTGTTGTCATTTCCAGCCACTCAGATGGAAGAAAATAAGAGAAGGCGGCCAGCAGAAAATGAAAGAAATTTTAACTGCAGAAAAGCAAGAAGGGCTATATGTTCCTCTAAAGGCTGTTGGGTTAGGCCACATTCGCCACGTGTTTAGAGACGCGGGGCTATTTACCACCTCCGTGTCTGGAGACTTCAACTTCTGGGTCTAGCTTTCTCATGTGCAATATGAGGATCAAATGAGGTCATAAATGAATATATCTTAACAGTATAAACTTTTGATTATTGTTGGGTACAACTGGCTTGATTCCAACCTCATAGCAGCCTTATGTGACAGAGTGGAACTTCCTCATGGAGTTTTCTTGGCAGTTATCTCTAAGGGATCTAGGTGCCATATCTTTTTCCCACTAAGGGGCTCTGTAAGGATCAGATGAATTTTTGCTTTAAAAAAAAAAAAAATCATAAACCACATTCTGCAAAGTGCCCCAAGGTCCTTATGAGGAACATTTGAACCTGGATACTTTCATCAATCACAGTAGAAGGTGAATTTTCCAGCAATTTCTAAAAATGCATTTGGCTTTGCTTCCTTGGTCCAAGTAGCCTGCAGTCTACTGATGGTGGTGGTGGTGGGGGGAGAACCTCCAGATTTCCATCATGAAGTCTCAGAGCAGTAACTGACATTCCAGATGTGATGATGAGTTCTGATTTGTATATCTTGCTTTCCCCTTCATCTCCAGAAGAATTATTCCAAGCACTCCTCTTTATACTTAGGAGAATTTAGATTCCTTGAAGGTATAGTTGGTTCAGTTAGAAAGGGAACCATTAAAGGGTACATTCAAACCAGAGAGGCAAATAGTCTAATGTTGTTGGTGTTAGGCGCCATCAAGTTGATACTGACTCATAGAACCCTATGTAAAATAGAACAAAACACTGCCTGGTCCTGGGCCAACCTCAACAATTGTTGCCACACTTGAGCCCATTGATGCTGCCACTTTGCCAATCCACCTCACTGGGGGTCTTCCTCTTTTTCTCTGATCCTCCACCTTACCAAACATGATATCCTTCTCCCGCGACTGGTCCCTCCTGACAATATATCCGAAGTATAAGAGACGAAGTTTGGCCATCTTGGCCTCCAAGGAGCATTGTGGCTGCACTTCTTCCAAAACAGATCTATTGATTCTTTTGGCAGCCCATGGCACTTTCAATATTCTCCCCCAACACCATAACTCAAAGGCATCAATTCTTCTACTGTCTTCCTTATTCACTGTCCAGCTTTCACATACATATAAGGCTATTGAAAATACCATGGCCTGGGTCAGGCGCACCTTAGTCCTCAAGCTGACATCTCTGCTCTTCAATACTTTAAAAAGGTAGTCTAAATAGCCAGCAGTACAAGCTCTCTTGTTTCGTAGCCATTTCCATCCCAACATCTCAATTCTGAGTATCCCAAGAACACCTGCAATTCTGTTTTGTCTTTAACTCTGTAAGACTAGCTCATCCTTGGAAGTTAATTGGAAGACAAGCATTATTATGCAAGTCTCCATGATTTCTCCTTACACTGAAACCACAGTAGCAGACTGCATTCAATGATTTTTACTTTGGAAGCTAAGGAACCATTCATATGTAAATCACATAGATATTTAAAATAAACATTTAAATTATGTTTCTCAATGCACCATTGTTGTTGTTGTTAAGTGCCCATTGAGTCGGTTCTGACCCATAGCGACCCTGAATAGGATTTCTGAGGAGCAGCTGGTGAGCTTGAACCGCTGACCTTGCAGTTCAAACAGCTTTGCAGCCTGACGCATTAACCCACAGCACCACACCAGGACTCAGACTATATAAACTTCCAACCTGCATAAGTTTTACATTTAATCGGTCTTCTGTTTGTTCTCTCCCTCCCCCCACCTGGTCTTCTTTAAGATGGTGAACTATGACTTGAGGAGACCAAGCAGGTTTGAGCACTACCTACGGGCAAAATAATCACTCACTGTCTTCTTTGTTGTTGTTGTTGATAAGTGACATTGAGTGGATTCCAACCCATAGCGACTCTTTATAGGGTTTCCAAGGAGCAGCTTGAACTTCCTGGTGAGCTTGAACCACCGACCTTGCAGTTCAAATGACTTTGCAGTCTGATGCATTAAACCACAGCCCCACACCAGGACTCCACTGTCTTCTTTACTGAGCTACAAGTCAGACAAAACACACACACACATTCTCTCTTTCTCTGCCTCTCTCTCTCTGTCTCTGTCTGTCTGTCTGTCTGTCTCTCTCTCTCTCTCTCTCTCTCTCTCTCTCTCTCACACACACACACACACACACACACACACACACACACACGGATAAGTCAAAGAGTTGGTAAAGTATTACCGCTAGGGTTCTATTCATACATTCATGGCTTTATTCCATTGTCTCTGAGATCTGTGGATGGCTACAGACAACTTCTCACAGGAATGCACTTGTCTTCCTCTTGTTCGGATGCCTTCAGATAAAAAGTCTAATCAAAATAGTGGCTTCTGAGGGAATCTGCTGGTTCAGTTCAATTCAAGGTGGAGAGGTCAGTTCAGAAGGGTTTTTGTGATTCTTATGGGGTCATCTTGATAGATTTTCTCAAAGGACACAAGATGATTGAAATCTGTGCTGATGAATTCCCCCGCCCCTCCCCCGCCCATGACAATGCACCTGCTCATTCTTCAAGGGGATCAAGGGCTGCCCTAGGAGAGTTTCATTGGGAAACCTTTCCCCATCCACCCTACAATCCCAGACTTTGCCCCTTCAGACTTCTTTTCATTCCCCAAACTCAAAAAACATTTCAAAGGTACAAGATTTCCAGTCCCTTGGGGATGTCAAAACTTGTGGGTGTAAATCAAAGAGCGAAGAATTCTTCTGAAGTGTATATAAACCCAGATGGCTATGTGGAGAAACAAGCGTCACATTTTGATATTTTTGATTAACAAACATTTCTTTGATTTTATAGCAGTAGTTTTTGACTTATTCTTACATAGCAGGTGTATGAGAGAGCTTCAAAAGGTTTGTGGAAAATGGAATTCAAAGGTAATGAAAATTTCCCACACACTTCGCCTACCTCATGATTATTTTGAGGATGATGAAATTAGATCCAGACAGAAAGAAAAGAAAAGGAAATAAAAGAAAAGGAAAAAACCCTCTTGAATTCCACAGAAGGATATCTTAGTCATTCAATTCCAGAGATAACGCCAACATTCACCTTAACACTCTCTGTAAAAGGGTCAGTTTAAAGAAGGTGGGGACAAGTGAATCCCTGACCTTAAAGGTCCGATGTCTCTAGTCCCCAAACAATACATTTGTTTTAGCAACATCTTTTCCAAATTGGAATTTGTCTCCAGCTGCAATGTTTGTAGATCATATCGACTTAAGTTGTTTGAGCCCCAAAGTGAAATGACCAGTTTGTTCTTCTTTCAGCAGGATCCCAGCTGGTTGTGCACGGGAGATCTAATCCAGAAACCGAACACAACCAGTTCTGATCCACCAAGATTCTCCTGATAGGAATTGGTAGCCAAACCCTTCCATTGAACCCCCCCTCCCACCAATTAACTTACAAAGCAATACAGATGTTTTCTTCATTCTTCCAAGGAAGGCCCGCGTTGTGACGAATATTTTATTGGTTTAGGAGGAAATCTATTTTTGTTGTTCATGTGGTAGCTCAGAACTTTCAGGATTGGTTAGACTTCTATCAGAATGTTTTGTAAGGATGTATGCAATATAAAAGGAGCTCTGGTAGCGTAGTGGTTACGAATCAGGCTGCTAACCTCAAGGTCGGCTGTTCGAAACTACCAGCTGTTCCGCGGCAGAAAGATTGGGCTTTTTGCTCTCCTAAAGATTTGCAGCTTCGGAAACCCTGTGCAGGGTCACTATGAGTCAGAACCGACTCCACGGTCCTTAACAATAACATGCAATATCAGGCACTCAGGTAGCTATAGCATAGTGGTTATGAGTCGGGCTGCTAACCTCAAGGTCAGCAGTTTGAAACTATCAGCAGTTCCCTGGGAGAAAGATGAGGCTTTCTGCTCCTGTAAAGGTTTACAGCCTCGGAAACCCTACTCGGGAACCGACTCCACTGCACACCACCTCCACCCACCCCATATGCAATATGGCAATAACAGGCTTTATATGCGTTGTTATTGTTAAAGTGTTGTGGAGTCGATTCGACACATAACGACTCTGTACAGGCTTTTCCAGAAGCAGCTGGTGGATTTGAACCACTGATCTTGTGGCTAGCAGTCCAGTGCTCATCCTACAGGGCCACACCAGGACTCCTTTATACAAGATTTTCAGTCTTTACCTCACCTTCCCTTTCCTAGGCAGAATTATGGTAAGGTGTACCTTGAGGCTTCAAAAAATTCAGGGGGAAAAATTCCATTATCTTTTAATTCCATTTTTTTCACGACCTTTCTGAAGTCCCCTAGTATGCACATCGCCAGAATTATAAGGAAGAAAGAGCTAATCCAGAACCAGAGACCACTGTCCAAAAATATCAACATACAGTAAAACCTGCAACCTGAGTAAGAAGGAAACTGTCCGAGGAGGAAAACGCAAGTGTTTCCCACTAAGAGCAATAGAACAAAGGAAGACCACACCCTGTCAAAGACAGACACCTTTCCAGACCCAGGACAACGCAGTCCCAACGAGTTCCGGCTCTCACAGGTTTTCCGGTAGCAGCATGAGGAAGAAGTACAACAAAAAAGACTGGAATCCACGCAAATTATTTTTTAAAAAGAAGAAGAAAAAAAATCAGTCATTCCCCCCCCCCCACACACACAACTGTATTTAAAAGAAGGAACACTTCAGAAATTCAAATTCTCAAATTATTCTCATTTGTTTCTGTTCTATTTGCATGCTATTTTACCACTTTCACATAACAATCATTTATAATCTTAGCTGCAGAGCGAGTACGCGGGGGGTGGGGGCTCCATTGGATAAGCACTGTGGAAAAGTGAGGCTTTCGGCTTCCGCAACGATTTTTTAAAGCCTCGGAAACCCCGGTACAGCGTCGCTATGAGTGGGACCCCCCCTCCATGGCACTGAACAACAACGACACCACATCACGCACGTGGTCATTGCTACAAACACATTGCTACATACACTGTCATTGGGATACGAAGACCCTTGGACATGCTACTAAATTGGGCCGAATCCCAACAACCAGTATTTATTTATGTCTCATTTCTGCTCGTCAGCGACTTGAGCTAAAAGTCATTGAGCACAATCTGGTGATGTAACCGTTCCGTTCGAGTGAGCACTCGGCCAGACCGGAGGAGGAACAAAAAACTTCAGCAAATGGCCATGCCATCTGAAGCTGTAAGCAGGTGAATGATTAATTAGGTGGACTTGGTGTTCACAGAATCAAGGGGAACAGTTTATTTACCAATCAATCCCAAACCAGCCAGAACAGACGAAAAGCTAAGCTGAATTTTCCGTTTACTTCCACCCTTCCACTGTCTGCATTTTGTCTCTGAATGTTTTCAATGGGAAGATGGAAGGAAACGTTCCTAGTTACGAGCCAGATGGGCCGGCATCCCGGTCTGGTTCCTGCGTCTCCTCCAGGCTGCCCGAGCCTCCACCCGGGCGTCCGGGCCCAACCCCGCAGCCCTCCACTAGCAGCCTCCCGTCTTCCCGCCCCCGCGCCCCCTCCCGGCCGCCGCCTGGGGGTCCTGGGGACCAGGGGCCCACCGCCAGGCCTGCGTGCCCGGAAGTCAGGCCTCGGATCCCGAGCAATTCGGTTTCTTTTTCGAGGACAGTTTGGCTTCCCCTGCAACGTTTGTCAAGGATCCCTGGTGGCTCTGTGGGCCAGGCGTTGGGCCACAAGGTCGGCGGTTCAAACCCACCAGCCGCTCGGCGGAAGACAGTTGAGGCTGGCTGCTCCGTAATGATGACAGCCTCGGACACCTCTGGGTCGCTCAGAGTCGGAATGACTCCATGAGCAGTGTGTGCTTTTTGCCTTATTTTTGGTAGCGGCGGTCACTGTCCCTCCCCAGACTAGGGTTCAGAAGCGGCGAGCGGAGGGGCCGGGAACCTGGTGGCCCCACGCCCAGGCCCGGGGAGGGGCTCACAGCTCCTGGGAGGGGAGGCAAGGGCTGCGGCGCGGAGTCCGAGCCCCGGCAGGCGGCGCTGTTGCCCGGTAGAGCCAGCCCTCGGCTGCCGGAGCGCGGGGAACCGGTTTGTCGTCCTGGCGGGGCGGGGAGCCGGAGAGCGGAGGAGGGGCCGCCCCGGGACCCTCAGGACGACCCCCGCCTCTCCACGGCCTTCCGCTTAGTTCGCGGGTCCGCGGCGGCCAACGAGACTGCCGTGCGCCTGCGCGCCGCTCCCAGGCTTGGGGGACACCTTGGGTCTAGCTACACACCTGGTTTGCCCCTCACTCGGCTCCAGGGTCTCCAGGCCCCAGGAAACCCGAACTCCCGCCACCCTCAATGATTAGAACTCACAAGGCGCCCAGGTGGTACAATGGGTTAAGCGTTGAAGTGCTCACCGCCAAGTCGGAGGTTCGACCCCACCAGCCGATCTGCAGGACAAAGATGAGGCGTCAAGATTGACAGTCTCGGAAACACTATGGAGCAGATATACTTTGTCCCTATGAGTCGGAATTGAGTCCTGGGCAGTGGGTGGAGGGGCTCACATCCAACCTGGGCCCACGTGGGTGTGTGCGGGAGGGGGGAGGAGAGAGGGATAGAGCTTAATCTCAGTCCAGCTCAATAATTGACTCAAAGTCTTCGCTTCCTGCCCTGCACTTCCTGCTTGGTGCAGCCCCGGGGAGCGAAAGGCCAGTTCTTAATAAAAGTTAATATTAATAGCAGTGGAGAGGCTGGGCTCCTTGTTCTCTTGCCCCGCCGCCTCCAAACTGAGGCCCACTCCTGGGTGATATTTTGTTTTGGGGTATGATTGTCTGATTTGGGGGTGTGGGCCTTTTAAACTTTGGAGTGCATTCTGGAAGTAACCCAGAGTCAAGACACTGAAAAGTACAGCCTGCTGCCATGACCATCACCAACAGTGGCAAAGGTCAAACAAAGCGTGCACACAGTAGCTACCCCACCCCAGCCCCGCACCCCGCGCTGCCTGCAAGGGCCCTGGTTCTGCAGCACGGAGTTCAGATAAGCAGGAGAGAGTTAGCAAGCTTGACAGCGCAGATAGCTGCAGGAAGAGAGCAGGCCAACTGAGAGGTGAAAGTGGGGAGGTGGGAAAATTATACACATGGCAGATGAGGGACTCAACAGGAACATAAAACTTTAAAAAAATTTAAGGACAACGAAGCAACAGTATAGAAAGGATGCCACGTAATGTCAAGGACATGGTTTTCTATTCTGTGTGCCAAGTGTCTTTCCAAAGCCAAGTTGGTTTGTGTGGAACTTTTATTCATGCCATACAACAGGTTCCTTGTAAATTGCAGAGATGTGGGAAGGAAACAGTTAATAGGTTTCAGGCTGTTCTTCTAATCTCATCCCTCCCAGATACCAATGTTAGTCTGGTACATGACAGTTCCAGAATTTTTGGTATTTACTCAAACATGTGGAGTCCTGATGTGGCACTATGAGATAAAGCACTGGACTGCAAGGTCAGTTTGAACCACAAGATTGGCAGTTCAAACCCACCAGTCGCTCCTTGGAAACCCTATACGGGGTCTCTATGAGTGGGAACTGATTCAACAACAGCACTTAAAAACAACTCAGACATGTATTTCATGCAAACAATCTCCTCCTTCCTTTGTCTCTATTCTTAAAAAAAGAAAAGGCTATAGTATAATCTGTGATTGCTTCTTATCACATCATAATATATCATGCATATCTCCCTAGGGTTATTACATAGAAGTCCAGCATATTTTTAACGGCTTCTGAGTTTTCCAAAAATGGAGATACTAGAATGTTATCCATTCATTTGTTGAACAATTTATTTTCCAGGCTGCTATGTTTTAGGTGTTGGAGAAAAGCAGTAACATAGATAAAGAATTCTGTTCTTGGGGTAGCAGACATTCTAGTGAAAGAGACTGAAAATAAACATCTCCCCCTCCCACCCCCAACTATTTCTTTAGTCCTGAAGACTAAAGTGTTTTGCTGTTATTAAAAGTATAAAGATAAACATCTTTTTACATATCTCCTTTTTGCACCTTTGCATATTTAAAGGATTGTTTGTTCCAAATGGTGTGTGCTGTCAAGTCAGTTCCAACTCTGATCCTGTGTAGGGTTTCTGAGGCTCTAAGCAAGGTCAGCAGTTCGAAACTACCAGCTGTTCTGTGGGAGAAAGATGAGGCTTTCTGCTCCCTTAAAGATTTACAGCCTCAGAAACACTGTCAGGATCGCTATGAGTCGGAACCGACTCCATGGTACTTAACAACAACAACATACAAAGAAAACTACAAAACACTGCTTGCTACAAGAAACCAAAAGAGTCCTACAAAAATGAAAGAATATACCATGCTCCTGGATAGGAAGACTTAACATTGTGAAAATGTCGATACTGCCCAAAGCAATTTACACATATAATGCAATCCTAATCCAGACTCCAACGACATTCTTCAAAGAGATGGAAAAAACTATTACAAACTTTATATGGAAAGGAAAGAGACCCAGGATAAGTAAAGCATTGCTTAACAAAATTTAGACTGATACCCAAAGGAAGGTAAAAAGTTCTTTAAAAAAAAAAAAAAATCATTACTGGTGATGAGACATGGAGTCATCACTAGGAGCCTGAAAGTAAACAATAGAGTATGGAATACAAACATCCTCAATCACCAACCAAGAAAAAGTTCAAAAGTCAATCACCAGCTGGACAATTGGTGTTTACAGTTTTCTGGGATTCTCAAGGATTCAAACACTATCAGGGAAAAGGTTCAGCAATCAAGAGTGCTCATTACAATGAGATGCTCACTGAAGAGCTGAAGTCTCAACTTCAGATTAGATGCAGAGGACTGCAATCCAAGGGCATTGTGATCTTGCATGACAATGCACGTCCATACACCTCTGCCCACACTATTGACACTCTGCAAAAACTTTGTTTTGATGTGTTAAACCATCCTTCCTATAGTCCTGATCTTGTCCCATCGGACTTTCACTTGTTTGGTCCCATGATAGCATCCCTTTGAGGATGAAGATTCCCCTCTAATGAAGAAGTGAAGATAGCGGTGCATTTGTGGCTTGCAGTTCAGTCTAAAACATTTTTTAGTATGGGAATACAAGAGCTTGTTGACAGATGGACAAAGTGTATTGAAAAGCAATGAGATTATGTAGAAAAATAATGTATTTCTTTTCTTTTTTTTGACTTTGAAATGTCTTTATTTTCATATCCTTTGTTTAATGTTTTATTGTGAATTATGTGATAGTTTACATGGGAGAACATTAGTTTTACATTCATCCTATCTATATTGTTTCATTGTCATGGTTACAATCCCCTCCATGCATCATCAATCAACCAAAGTGTATACCTTGCAAGTCTGCCCCTCCGGTCGTCAGCACACAGCCCCTCTCCCTCTCTGGGTCTAGAGTCTCCAGCCACTCCATCTCTCTATATCATCGTCTCTGCGTCCATCTCTGGCTTCACTGCTTCTCTGGGTAGGGTTCTGCTCTCCACTCTTCTCCCTTGATGGTCCCAGGGACCTCCACTCCTAGACTGAAAAGTTAATCACTCCCCTCCTTTTGCTATAAAACATCTACCTTTACATTTCCAACCCTCACAATCAGTCCTGATAACAATTATTCACTATTGTATCACAAGAAACCTATTCACATCTCCTTTCATCAGCCCCGCCCAGACAGATTGGATATTACTCAGTGGAGATTCTACCTTCCTCCATGCCCTCTGGATCTAGGCTCCCTCTTGAAAGCTTGTAAGCCAGTCACTTCTTCCCTTTGTAGCACCCCCATTTTGGGTAGCTTCCAACAGGAACATAGCCCTGCCGCCATCTTGATTTTGACTCAGTGATATTGATGTCTTCAGAATCAACTCAGTGGTAGTAGGTTTGGGTTTTTTTGGTGAGAGAATACATTTTTCTTGTTTTAAGCTACCAAGTTTGTGGCAATTTGCTAAAACAGGCAAAGAAATTTAATCCAGCCTTTCTCCTATGATTTATTGTGGTGTAACAAACCCCTCCACACAGTGTCATTCAACAACTGTCTCATGCCCACTGACTGTGGATTAAGAATTTGGGTAGGGTACTGCAAGAATGGCTCACCTCCTTGCTATAATGTCTGGAGTTAGGAAGATCTGAATGGCTGTGACTGCAATCATCTAGAGGTTTCTTTGTTCATATATTTGGTCCTGGGCTGGCATAGGTCAAAGGTTGATCTCATTTTGGATTGTTCCCCTTCACGTGGCTTGGGCTTCCTCACAGCATGGCAGTGTCAGAATTCTTACACTGTGGATCAGCGTTCCAAGGGAGAGTGTTCCTTATGAGCAAGCAGAAGTTGTAGGGTTTATGACTTAGGTCCGTAAGTCATTGAATGTCAATTGCACCACAACCTACTTACTGGGGAAGTGACCGGTCCTCTTAGATTCAAGGGGAGGGCACATTAATCCAATGCTCAATGGGAAAACTATCAAAGATTTTGCATTCATGTCTTAAAACTGCCACAGTTTGTCTCATACTTACAGATTATTTACATTGCTCACATGCAAGATCCTGCCCCTTCAAAGTTTCACCTCATTAAGACATCAAATGCAGGCTGAAGGTCCAGGATTTATCATCTCAGTCAGATTCATGTACAGGTTGTTGTTGTTGTTTTTGTTAGGTCCCATTGAGTCAGTACTGACTCATAGAGACCCTATGTACAACAGAATGAAACATTACCTGATCCTGGGCCAATCTCACTACTGTGGCCACTCTTGAGTCCATTGATGCTGCCACCTGGCCAATCCATCTCATTGGGAGTTTCCCTCTTTTTCTCTGACCCCCCACCTTACCAAACATGATATCTTTCTCCAGAAACTGGTCCCTCCTGACAATATGTCCAAAGTATGAGAGACGAAGTTTGGCCATCCTGGCCTCCAAGGAGCACTCTGGCTGCACTTC
>NW_006408523.1:2667773-2670810 GCF_000296735.1 Chrysochloris asiatica | reverse complement strand
ATCTTTTCTCCATTGATAAGAATGTTGTTTATTGGTTCAGTGGTGAGGATTTTTGTTTTCTTTACATTGAGTTGCAACCCATACTGAAGGCTTTGGTCTTCGATCTTCATCAGTAAATATTTTAAGTCCTCCTCACCTTCAGCAGGCAAGTGTACAGATTAGGCACCTTGATGTCTGTTTCTTGGGTATGGTTTCTATTGATCAGAAAATTTTTTAGCTAAAGAGACAGTTTCTGCCTCTCCTTCCTCCCCACTCCCTCAAGCCAACATACAACAGTGGGTCAGCTACGTTGTTCTTGTTAGGTGCTGTTGAGTCAGTTCAGACCATAGTGATCCCATGTACAACAGAACGAAATACTGCCTGGTCCTGCTCATCCTCACAGTTGCTGCTACTCTTGAGCCCAATGATGCTGCCACTGTGCCAGCCCATCTCACTGGGGTTCTTCCTCTTTTTCGCTGATGCTCCACTTTGCTGATGACGTCATTCTCTAGGGACTGGTCCCTCCTGATAATATGTCCAAAGTATAAGAGATGAAGTCTGGCCATCTGGCTCCTAAGGAACACTCTGACTGTACGTCTTTAAACACAGATTGGTGTGTTCTTCTGGCAACCCATGGTATCTTTAATATTCTCCTCCAACACTATAACTCAACTGCGTCAATTCTTCTATGGTCTTCTTGTTCATTGTCCAACTTTCACATGCCTTTTAAAAATACAATGACTTGGAACAGGTGTACTTTAGTCCTCAAATTGATATCTTTGCTCTTGAACATTTAAAATAGGTCTTGTGCAGCAGATTTGCCCAATGCAATATGTCATTTGATTGTTTGACTGCTGCTTCCATAAGTGTTGATGGTTAATCCAAGCAAAATGAAGTCTTTGACAACTCCAATCTTTTCTCTATTTATCATGATGTTATTTATTGGTCCAGTGGTGATGGTCAAACATAGGATAACTGTTTTAGAGATTCCTGTTCTGAAATTAGGATAAGAGGGAAAACACAGCAGCCATTGGTCTATATCAATTTTAAAAGTTAGCTGAACATATATTTCCTGTTCCTCGATCAGGGTTTAGTCCTGCTCCCAGAAGAGTGATTGATTATCTGGAATTTTTTGCTGTGCTCTTTGTTTGGTCTTTGTTCCAATGCTTTCAGTCATCCTTCCTTTTGCATAAAAATTTGCCAATGATTTGGCATGTTTTCAGTCTGTTTTCTGCCTATAGACATTTAGGGAGCCAAAGATCTCATTTGATTTTGTACTATCTCTATTCCTTGAAGTCCAACCTGATATAATTCCTTCAAAACCATTGTGTATTTCTAATATATCAAGTTTTAAAAATCTATTCCATTAGACAAGGCTACGTACACAAATTTGAGATAAAATCTTTCCTACCTTGGACACTCCATGAGACCATTACACAACAATGCCCTCAAGATTTTTAGAAGCCAATTATTTAACAAGGAACACTGGTGATGCAGTGGATTAAGCACTTGACTGCTAACCAAAAGGTTGGTGTCTAACCCAAGCAGCTGCTCCACAGGAGAAAGACACAGCAGCCTGCTTCCATTAAAATCTACACCCCTGGGAAGCCTAGAAGGAGGTCACATGACCACCCTATAGGGTCATGTGACTCGGAATCAACTCAGTGGCAGTGGTTTTGGGGGTTTAGTGTTTAACAAGGAGCCCCTGGGTGGTACAGTCAGTTAATGCACTATAGAAGGATGAAGTTTTTTGCTCCCATAAAGGATTTAAAAGCCTTGGAAACTCTATCCAGGGTTGCTATGAGCTGGAACCGCCTCGACAGCACTTAGTAACAGGAACTGGAAAGTTGGAGGCTTCAGTCCATGCAGTTGTTGTCAGGTGCCATGGAGTCTGAACCGACTCATAGCGACCCTATGCACAGCAGAACGAAACAATGTCCAATCCTGGGCCAACCTCACTACCGTCACCACACTTAAGTCCATCAATGATGCCACCTGGCTGATCCATCTCGTTGGGGGTCTTCCTCTTTTTCTCTGACCCTCCATCTTACCCAGCATGACATCCTTCTCCAGCGACTGTTCCTTCCTGACAATATATCCAAAGTATGAGAGATGAAGCTTAGCCATCTTGACCTCCAAGGAGCACTCTGGCTGCACTTCTTCCAAAATAGATTTATGCTATGGATTAGAACCAACTAAATGACAGTGGGTTTGGGGTCTTTTAGAGCTTCCCTTCATCTCATACAGTGTCTTGTGGTTTTTATTGTTAATCATAATTTTGCTACTTAACCAATGCATTTGCTACTTACTTTCTTTCTCTTCCCATTCCTGAAACCTATGTCTGCAGTGGATTTGTTTAAACTTTTTCATTTTATTTCACTTTTGCCCCACTAATCCTCTTTAGTGTATTTCCTGATGAAATCTGGGGAGACCTTGCTTGGATTCCCCATTCAGGCTAACAGTTACAATCATGCTTACAAAATGCATAGTACATCATCACTTCTACCACGCATCTATCAATTCACACATACTGTAGTAGATTGTGTGTTGTTGTGCGGTTACAATTTATGCCACCAGGGTTTCAAATACCAGCAAGGTGTCTCATAATGGGCAGGTTTCAGCGGAGCTCCAAGATTAAGATAAGCTAGGTAGAAAGTTCTAGAAATCTAAATTCTGAAAACTAGCCAAATGACAACCTTATGGGTCACAACAGATTGTTGTCTAGCGTAGTGCTGGAAGATGAGTCCCCTACAATAGCAGCAACAATGGACTCAAACATTTCAGTATTCTTGAACATGGCATAGGATCAGAAAGTGTTTTGTTCTGTTATTACATAGTTGTTATATATAAGTGCTGTTCAGTCGACACACAGTGACCCTGTACAGGAAGAGTTTCCAGGGTACAGCTGATGGGTTTGAACTGCTGACCTAGTGGTTCACAGTCCAGGGCTCCTTAAAACAATTAGAGGCTGGGTTCTATGAAGAAAAACGTGGCATCAGGATTGGAGGAAGACTCATTAACAACCTGCGATATGCAGATGATACAACCTTGATCGCTG
>NW_006408523.1:2663986-2667026 GCF_000296735.1 Chrysochloris asiatica | reverse complement strand
TGTTTCGTTCTGCTGTGCATGGGGTCGCTATGAGTCGGTTCTACTCAATGGCACCTGACAACAACAACAACAACAAAATTATGAACTCATTGTTAGGTGCCCTTGAGTCATTTCTAATTCATATGCAGATGACACAAACTTGCATGCTGCAAGCTGAGAGGACTTAAAATACTGATGAAGATCAAAGACTATAGCCTTCAGTATGGCTTGCACCTTAATGTCAAGAAAAACAAAAATTCTCAGAACTAGAACAAGAAATAACATCATGATAAATGGAGAAGAGATTGAAGTTCTCAATGACTTCACTTCGCTTGGATTCATTATCAACACTCATGGATTCAGAAGTCAAGAAATCAACCGAGGCAGAGTATTAGGCAAGTCTGCTGTACAAGACTTCCTAAAAGTTACAGAGCAAAGAAGTCAGTTTGAGAAGTAAGGTACACTGATCCACGCCATGGTATTTTCAATCTCCTCATTGATGCTATTAAGTGCTGCCAAGTTTGTTCATATTCATGTTGTTGTTGTTAGGTGCCATCAAGTTGGCACTGACTAATGGAGACCTATGCAAGACAGAAATAAAACTGGCTGGTCCTTCACAAGTCTCACAATTGTTGCTACATTTGAGCCCATGGCTACAGCCACTGTGCCAATCCATCTCGTTGGGGATCTTCCTCCTTTTCCCCAACCCTCCACTTTGCCAACATGATGTCCTTCTCCAGGAACTTGTCCCTCCCGATAATACGTCAGAAGTATGAGAGATGACGTCTGGCCATCCTGGCTTCTAAGGAGCATTCCAGCTGTACTTCTTCCAACACAGATTAGTTTGTTCTTTTGGCAGTCCATGCTACTTCAATATTCTCCTCCAATACCATAACTCAAATGCACTAATTCTTCTTTATTCATTATCTAACTTTCACGTTCATATGAGGCTATTGAAAATACCATGGCTTGGGTCAGAAACACCTTAGTCCTCAAACTGAACATCTTTGCTGTTGAAAACTTTAAGGAAGTCTTATGCAGCAGATTTGCATAATGCGATATGTCGTTTGGTTTCTTGACTTCTTCTTCCATTAGTGTTGATGGTTGATCTTAGCAAAATGAAGTCTTTGACAACTTCAATCTTTTCTTCATTTATATGGATATTATTTATTAGTCCAATGGTGAGGATCTTGTTTTGTTTACATTGAGTTGGAGCACATACCAAAGGCTATGGTCTTTGATCTTCGTCAGTAAGTATTTTAATTTTTCTTCGTTTTCAGCAAGCAAAGTTGTATCATCTACAGATCACAGGTTGTTTATGAGTCTTCCTCCAATGTCGATAGCATGTTTTTCTTCATATAATACAGTTTCTCAGATTAAGTGCTCAGCATATAGATTGAATAAGTATGGTGAAAGAATAAAACCCTGATACATTCAGTGCTCCCATATTCTGTTCCAACAACTGCCTCTTGGTCTATGTACAGGTACCTCATGCACACATCATTCTCTGCAATGTTGTCCATAGTTGTCATGATCCACACAATCAAAAGCCTTTGTGTAGTCAATAAAGCACAGGTAAACATCTTTCTGGTATTCTTTGCTTTCAGCCAAGATCTATCGGACATCAGCAGATATGCCTCATTCCACATCCTCTTCTGAATGTGGCTTGAACTTCTGGAAGTTCTCTGTCATTGTATGATTGCAGTCGGTTCCGAATTATTGTTAGCAAAATTTACTTGCATGAGATATTAATGATATTGTCTGATGATGTCTGCATTTGGTTGGGTCACCTCTCTTAGAAATCGTCACAAGTATAGATATCTTCCAGTCAGTTGGCTAGGTAACTGTCTTCCAAATTTCTTGGCACAGATGAATGAATGTCTCCAGTACTGCCACAGTTTGTTGAAAGATTTCTATTTGCATTCCATCGATTCCCGGAGTCTTGTTCTTTGTCAGTCAGTGCCTTCAATGCACTTGGACTTCTTACTTCAAGATTATTGGCTTTTGATCACATACTACTTCTTGAAGTGGTTGAGTATCAACCTTCTTTTGATGTTTTTTGCATCATTCAATATTTTGCTCATAGAAACTTTCAATATTGCAAGTTGAGGCTTGAGGTTCCCTCAGCTTGAGAAATGCTGAGCAATGTATTCTTCACTTTTGGTCTTCTAACTCCAGGTCTTTGTACATTTTGTTATAGTATTTGTCTTCTCAGGCTGACTTTTAAAATTCTCAGTTCAGTTCTTTCACCTCTTCATTTCTCCCATTTGCTTTAGCATCTCTACATTGGAGAGCACGTTTCAGAGTCTCTTCTTACATTCATTTTGGTCTTTTCCTTCTTTCTTGTCTTCTTAATGACCTTTTGCTTTCTTCCTGTATGAAATTCTTGATGTCATCCCACAACTTTTTGGTCTTTGGTATTTAGTGTCTAATATAGCAAATCTGTTCTTCAAATCTGATCTCTAAATTCAGGAGGGATATGTTCAGGTCATATTTTGGCTCTTGTGGGCTTGTTTTCATTTTCTTCAACTTCAGCCTGAAGTTGCATATGAGCCACTGATGGTCTGTTTCACAGTCTGCCCCTGGTCTAGTTTTGGCTGTTGATATGGGGCTTTTCCACCATCTCTTCTCACAGATGTAGTCCATTTGATTTCTGTATATCCCATCTGGTGAGGTCCATGTGCACAGTCATCCTTTTAGTTGTTTAAAAAAGGAATTTGCAATGAAGAAGTCATGGTTTGAAAAAAAAATTCTATCATATGATCTCCAGCATTGTTTCTATCACCAAGGCCATATTTTCCAACGACTGACCCTTCCTCTTGGTTTCCAACTTTTGCATTTCAGTTACCAGTAATGGTCAATACATCTTGATTGCATATTTGATCATATTCAGACTGAAATGTAAAGAAAACAAAAATCCTCACCACTGGACCAATAAACAGCATTCTATCAATGGAGAAGAGATTGAAGTCAAGGACTTCATTCTTCTTGGATCAACTATCAACACTCGCGGAAGCAGCAGTCAAGAGATCAGATGACGTATTGCACTAGGCAAATCTGC
>NW_006408523.1:2649922-2663522 GCF_000296735.1 Chrysochloris asiatica | reverse complement strand
TGTTTTGTTCTGCTGTGCATGGGGTCTCTATGAGTCGGTTCTGACTCGATGGCACCTGACAACAACAACAACAACAAGACTGAAAAGTTGGTAGAATTCTTCAATTACATCCTCACTGACTTAAGTGGTTGGTGCATACATTTGAATAATAGTGACATTAGCTGGTCTTCCTTGTAGGCATATGGATATTATCCTATCACATACCGTGCTGTACTGCAAGACGTCTTCATATGTTCTTTTTGATGATGAGTGTGACACTGTTCCTCTACAATTTTTGATTCCCGACATAGTAAACCATGTGATTGTCTGATTCAAATTGGCCAACACCAGTGCATTTCAGCTCACTAGTGCCTAGGATATCGATGTTTACACTGTTCATTTTATTTTTGACAACTTTCAATTTTCCTAGGTTCAACCTTTGTACATTCCATGTTCTGATTGTTAATGAATGTTTACAGCTGATTCTTTTCATTTTGAGTCATGCCCCATCAGCAAATGAAGGTCCTAAAGGCTTTACCCCATTTACGTCATCACGGTCAACTCTACTTTGAGACGCAGCTCGTCCCCTCATATTTTGTGTGCCTTCTAATCCGAGAGACCCATCTTCCAGCACTCTACCTGACAATATTCTGGTGCTCTTCATCATGCTTCAATATTCAATACTCTGGTGCTGACAGAGTTGCACTGCTATTCATAAGGTTTTCAGTGACTAAATATTCGGAACTAGTCTTTCTCTCTTTCTTCCTAGTCTGTCTTCTTTTTGAAGCTCAACTGAAACTTTTGCATAGTGGGTGACTCTGCTGGTATTTAAAATACATGTAGCGTAACTTTCAGAATCATAGCAGCATGCAAGTCACCACAGTATGACAAATTGACAGACAAGTCGTGGTCTGACTCACAGTGACCCTATGAATAACAAAATGAAACATTGTTCCATCCTACTCTGGTAGCATAGTGGTTACGAATCGGGCTGTGAACCTTAAGGTCAGCAATTTGAAACTATCAGCTGTTCCATGGGAGAAAGATGAGGCTTTCTGCTTCCGTAAAGATTCACAGCCTCGGAAACCCTGTACTGGGTTGCTGTGAGTCGGTTCCGACTCCATGGCACACAGCCACCACCACCACCATGCCATCCTCACAGCCGCTGTTACATTTCAGCCCATTGTTTCTGCCACTGTGTCAATCTGTCTGGCTGAATTGCTTTGTTTCCTCTGATCCTCCATTTTATCAAGCATGGTGTCCTTCTCCAAGAACTGGTCCCTCCTGATAACATGTACAAAGCATGAGAGACAAAGTCCTGCCTTACTTTTAAGGAGATTTCTGGCTGCACGTCTTCCAAGATAGATTTGTTTATGCTTTTGGCACTACATAGTACTTTTAACACACGTCACCATAATTAAAATACATCAATTATTCTCTGGCCTTCCCTATTCACTATCCAACTTTCACATGCATATAAAGTTATTTAAAATATCATGGCTTGGGTCGGATGTACTTTAGTTCTCAAGTTGACATCTTTGCTATTGAACACTTTAAAGAAATCTTTTGTAACAGATTTGCCTAATGCAATATGTCATTTGATTTCTTGAATGATGTTTCCAAAAGTGTTGATTGTTGATCTAAGCAAAATGAAGTCTTTGACAATTTTAATCTTTTCTCCATTTATCATTATGTTATTCATTGGTCCAATTGTGATGATTTTTGATTTCTTCACATTGAAGTAAAATCCATACTGGGTTTAGTCTTTGATCTTCATCAATAAGTATTTTAAGTCCTCTTCACTTTCAACAAGCAAGGTTGTATCAGCTACATATCACAGGTTTTTGTTAATGAACCTTCCTTCAATCCTGATGCCACATTCTTCTTTATATAATCCAGCTTCTCGGATTATTTGCTCACATACAGATTTAATAAGTATGGTGAAGGATACAACAACCCTAACCCACATCTTTCCTGATTTTAAACCATTCAATATCCCCCTGTTCTTTTCTAACAACTGTCTCTTAGCCTGTGTTCAGGTTCTTTATGAGCATAATTAAGTGTTCTGGAATACCCATTCTTTGAAATGTTATCCATAATTGGTTCTCATCCATACAGTCCAAAGCTTTTGCACAGTCAATAAAGCACAAGTAGATATATTTCTGGTGTTCTCTGCTTTCAGCCATGATTGATCTGACGTCAGCAATGACATCCCTCATTCCACACCCTGTTGTGAATGCGGCTTGACTTTCTAGCAGTTCCCTGTTGACGTTCTGCTGCAACTATTAAAACATTTTCTTCTGCAACATTTTACTTGCATGTGATATTAATGATATTCCTCAATGATTTCTGCATTCTGTTGGGTCACCTCTTTGGAATGGGCACAAGTAAGGATCTCTTCCAATCAGTTGGCCAGGTAGCTGTTTTCCAGATTTCTTGCATAGACAAATGAGCATCTCCAGTGCTGCATCAGTTTGTTGAAAGATTTCAATTTGTATCCTGTCAATTCCAGACCCTTGTTTTACACCAATGCCTTCAGTGCACCTTGGACTTCGTCCTTCAGTACCATTGGTTCTTGATCATTATCTCTTGAAATGGATGAACACTGACCAATTGTCTTTGGTAAAGTGACCCTGTGTATTCCTTCCATCTTCTTTTGATGTTTTCTGCATCTTTCAATATTTTGCCTATGGAATCCTTCAATATTTCAAGTCGAGGCTTGAATTTTTTTCTTCAGTTATTTCAGCTTAAGGAATACTAAGTGTGTTCTTCCCTTTTGGGTGTCTAGCTCCAGGTCTTCACACATTTCATTATAATACTTTGTTTACTTGCACTGCTCCTTGAAATTTTCTGTTTAGCTCTTTTATTTCTTCATTTCTTCTGTTCATTTTAGCTTCTGTATACTCAAGAGCAAGTTTCAGATCTTTTTGGCATCCATTTTGGTCTTTTCTTTCTTTCCTGTCTTTTTAATGACATTTTGCTTTCTTTCTGTATGATGTTCTTGATGTTGTCTCACAACTCTTCTGGTCTTAGGTTTTTAGTGTCTAATGCATCAAATCTATTTTTGAGATGGTCTCTAAATTCAGGTTGGGTATATTCAATGCCATATTGTATTTCTTGTGGGTTTATTTTAATTTTCTTCAGCATCAGCCTGAACTTGTTGCGGTTAATTGCTGTCAAGTCAGTTCAGTGACTCCTGTGTACAATATTACAAAACACCACCTGCTCCTGTATCACCTTCACAACTGTTACTACACTTGAGCCCTTAGCTGCTGCCACTCTGCTAATCCCTCTCATTGGGGGTCTCCCTCTTTTTCACCCACCCTCCATTTTACCAAGATTTCTCCAGGGATCAGTCTTTCCTGATAATACGTCCAAAGTATGAGAAATGAAGTCTGGCCATCTTGGCTTCTAAGAAACATTCTGGTTGTACTTCTTCCAACACAGTTTTGTTTGTTCTTCTGGCAGTCCACAGAACCTTTAATATTTTTTTTCCCAATACCATAACTCAAATTGACCCATTCTTCTACAGTCTTCCTTATTCGTTGTCTAACTTTCATATGAACAATTGAGGTTTGTTTCACAGTCAGCCAATGGCCTTGTTTGGGCTGATGATATGGAGCTTTTCCACCATCTCTTACCACAGATGTAGCCAATTTCATTTCTGTGTATTCCATCTGGTGAGGTACACGTGTATAGTCATCTTTATGTTGTTTAAAAAAGGTATTTGCAGTGAAGAAGTCATGGGTTTTTCAAAATTCTATCATGCAATCTACAGCATTATTTCTATCATCAAGGCCCTATTTTACAACTACTGATCCTTTCTGTTTTTCCAACCTTTGCATTCCAATCACCAGTAATGATCAATACATCTTGATTGCATGTTTGATCAGTTTCAGACTGAGGAAGTTGGTAGAATTCTTCAGTCTCATCATCACTGGCTTTAGTTGTTGGTGCGTAAGTTTGAATAATAGTATTAACTGGTCTTCCTTGTACGTGTACGGGCATCATCCTATTGCAGACAGCATTGTACTTCAAGATAGACATTGACGTGCTCTTTTTGAATGTGACACCACACCTCTTCAATTTGTCATTCCCGGTATAGCAAACCATGTGATTGTCAGATTCAAATTGGTCAATACCAGTCCATTCCAGCTCACTAATGCTAGAAGAGCGATCTTTATGTGTTCTATTTCATTTTTTACAATTTCCAATTTTCCTAAATTCATACTAAGTACGTTCCAGGTTCTGATTATTAATGGATGTTTGCAGCTGTTTCTTCTGATTTTGAGGTGTGCCCCATCAGCAAATGAAGGTCCCAAAAGCTTTACCCCATCCATGTCATTATGGCCAACTCTACTTTCTCCAGTCATGTTTTGAGTGTTTTCCAAACTGAGGTGGTCATCTTCTGGCAGTATTCATAATGTTTTCATCTTTCAGCATTATATCTGACAATGTTCCACTGCTATTCATAAAGTTTTCAGTGGCTAACCATTCAGAAATGGTCCACCTCTCCTTCTTCCTCGTCTGTATTAGTCTGGAAGCTCCACTGAACCCTGTCCATCAGGGGTGACCCTGCTGGTAGTTAAAATACTGATGGCATAGCTTCTAACATCAAAATAATGTGGAAGCCACCACAGTGTGATGAACCGGCAGATGAATGGTGGAAATACCTCATATGCATGTGAAAGTTGGACAATGAATGAGGAAGACCATAGGAAGAATTGATGCATTTGAATTATGGTGTTTGTGAAGACTATTGAAGGTACCCTGAACTACCAGAACAAACAAAAACTAGTTGGAAGAAGTTTAGCCAGAATATTCTTTAGAAACAAAGATGGCAATATTATATCTTTAAAAATTTGGACGTGTTTTCAAGAGGGATCAGTCCCTGGAGAAAGACGTCATGCTTGGTAAAGTGGAGGGTCAACAAAAAAGAGGAAGACCCCCAATGAGATGGATTGACAAGCAACAGCAGCAATGGGCCCAGCCACTAACAACCAGTGTGAGGAGGTCCAGGACTAGGCAGGGTTTTGTTCTGTTGTGCACGGGGTCACTATGAGTCAGAACTGACTCAGGGCACTTAACAACAACAACAACAACTGGAGCCCTAGTAGTTTAGTGAGTCACAGGGCTGGTTCCTAAAAGGTCGGCCATTAGAAACCCCCAGCTGCTTCATAGGAGAGAGACAAGGCAGGTTTAGTCTCTGAGACCTGAAAGAGCAGCTCTGCTCTCGTTGTCCTCCAGAGTCATTCTGAGTCAGGATTGACTCGATGGCTCTACGTTACACTGTTTATAAGGGGCAGTGGTGGCGCAGTGATTAAGTGCTTGGCTGCTAACTGAAATGGCTGGTGCTTTGAGCCCACCCAGTAGATGCACAGGAAAAAGACCTGGTGGTCTACATTTATAAACATTGAAATAAAAACTAAAACTAAAAAAACCTGTTCCCATCTAATTGATTTTGACTCACAGTAAAATAAAACTACCCCACAGGGTTTACAAGGCTGTAAATCTTTACTGCATCAGATTGCCTCATCAGAGTGGCGGATGGGTTGGGACCATGGACCTCTCATTTACAAGCTCAGCTTTCCTACAGTGCCAACAGGGTTCTTGTATGTAGCAATTCCTTCTTCGTAGTCTATCTTCTATCGTATGAAAGAGTTTTGCAAGACCAATGACTTATTCTTTGCAAATCCCTTCTCAGAATAGCACCAAAGGTGATTATAAACATGGCCCTCTCCAAATGGAATACACAGGAATCTAACTGACTACATCTGTGGGAAGAGATGGTGGAAAAACTCCATATCATCAGCTAAAACAAGGCCAGGAACAGACTATGGAACAGACCACCAATTGCTCATATGCAAGTTCAGGATAAAGCTGAAGAAAATTAAAGCAAGTCTACTTGGGCCAAAATTTGACTTTGAACATATCCCATCTAAATTTAGGGACCATCTCAAGAACAGATTTGATGCATTTGACACTAATGACTGAAGACCAAAAAAGCTGTGGAATGGCATCAAGAACATTATACAGAAAGAAAGAAAAAGGTAATTAAAAAGATAGGAAAAAGAGAAAAGACCTAACTGGATGTCAGAAGAGACTCTAAAACTTGCTATCCAGCGTAGATGTGCTAAAGAAAATAGAAGAAAAGAGGAAGTAAAAGAGCTGAACAGAAAATTTCAAAGGACAGCTCAAGAAGACAAAGCCAAGTATTGTAATGAAATGTGTAAAGCCTTGAAGTTAGAAAACCAAAAGGGAAGACCAACTTCAGCATTTCTCAAGCTGAAAAAGCCTTGACTTGAAATACTGAAGGATTCCATGGGTAAATATTGAATGATGCAGAAAGTATCAGAAGAAGATGGAAGGTACACATAAAATCACTAAAGGAAATGATTAATGCAGAAAGCATCAAAAGAAGACTGAAGTTATACACAAAGTCACTGTATCAAAAGGAAACTGTCAATGTTCAACCATTTCAAGAGGTAGTATATGATTAAGAACCCATGGTACTGAAGGAAGAAGTCCAATTTTCACATTGACAATTCTATCCAGGAATTGATGGAATGCAAATTGAAATCTTTCCACAATTTGATACAACAATGGAGGTGCTCACTCACCTATGCCCCAAAATTTGGAAGACAGCTACTGGTCAACCGATCCATATTTGCATCCATTCCAAAGAAAAGTGACAGAATTAGTAAATAATTAAAAAAATATTATTAGTATCACATGCAAGGAAAATTTGGCTGTAAATGATTCAAAAAACTTTCAGCAGTACACCAACAGGGAACTGACAGAAATTCAAGCCAGATTCAGAAGAGGACATGGAACCAGGAATATCATTGCTGATGTCAGATGGATCTTGGATAAAAGCAGAACGTATCAGAAAGATGTCTTGTGCTTTATTGCCTGTGCAAACACTTTCTACTGTGTGGATCATGACAACTTATGGACAACATTGTGAAGAATGAGTATTCCAGAACACTTAATTGTGCTCATAAGGTACCTGTACATAGGCCAAGAGGTAGTTGTTTGAACAGAACAAGGGAACACTGAATGGATTACAATTAGGAAAGATGTGTGCCAGGGTTGTATGCTTTCACAATACTTATCCAATCTGTAGGCTGAGCAAATAATCCGAGAAACTGGATTATTTGAAGAAGAATGAGGCATCAGGATTGGAGGGAGACTCATTAACAACCTGTGATGTGTAGATGATTCAACCTTACTTGCTGGAAGCAAAGAGGACTTAAAATACTTTCTGATGAAGACCAAAGACCATAGCCTTCAGTATGGATTTCACCTCAATGTAAAGACAACAAGAATCCTCATAACTGGACCAAATAGATAAATGGAGCAAAGATTGAATGGAGCAAGATTGAAGTTGTCAACAACTTCATTTTGCTTGGATCCACATCAGCACTCATGGAAGTAGCAGTAAAAAAATTGAGCTGCATACTTCGTTAAGTAAATCTGCTGCAAAAGATATCTTTAAAGTTCAAGAACAAAGATACCATTTGGAGGACTAAAGTGTGTCTGACCCAAGGCATGATATTTGGAGTCGCCTCATATGCACGTGGTAGTTGAGCAATGAATAAGGAAGATGGGAGAAGAATTGAGGCATTTGAACTATGTTGCTGGAGAAGAATATTAAAAGCACCATGGACTGCCAGAAGGACAAGCAGATCTGTATGGGACATGCAGCCAGAATGCTCTTTATGAGTCTGGATGTCAAAACTTCATCTAGCATACTTTGGGCATGCTATCATGGTCCCTGAGGAAGGACCTCATGCTTGACAACACTGAGACTCATTGAAAACGAGGAAGATGCTGACGGTGATGGATTATCACCACAGCAACCACAATGGGCTGGAATGGAACAATAATCGTGAGGTTGGTGCAGGACGGGCAGTGTTTCATTCTGTTGCACCCAGGGTCGTTATGAGTTGGAACCAACTGCATGGCACCTAACACCAGTGTAGACATTCCAGTTCTGCTGTTTCAGAATTGACTCAATGGCGCATAACAATAACACACTATATCTATTGTCTGACTCTTGGTTTTGGTAATGGGATTTTTGAGAGCAAAGAGCCTATATTTTTGCATCAGCAAAACTTGAAATTAAAAGATAATGGAACTTTTTCATGAAGTTTTGGAAGCACCCTTGTAAGTAGTTATGGAGAAGTTTATGGAATGAAGACACCAGGAAACCCCACTAAGGGATTCCACTTGAATAAACAATCCCTTAACAAAGACAACTTTGCCAGCATTAGTTGGTCTTCTCAGACCAGGATCTGATATCCAGAAGAGAGTGGGGTTGTGCCTTATCCTCCCCACACTTCTATTTCTCATGATGAGTTCTCTTTCTCTTCCCATTCAGTTTGACTCTGAACTACCAGCTCTGAAAGCATCCCCAGGCTAAACAGTGTGCTGCCATGCCCTTGTCGCTACATGCTGGCCAATGATGAATGGGGTAGAGAAGGGTTTATAGGCTTTTAAGAGCACACCTTGCTGGTGGTAAGTGCCTTTAAGTTGGTTCCAACACATAGTGACCTTGTATAGGATTTCCGAGGAGCGGCTGGTGTATTTGAACTGCCGACCTTGTGGTTCAAACCAACCTTGTGGTCCAGTGCATTCGCCTGCAGTGCCACACCAGCTGTAAGTTAATCCATTTGCACTTTCTCTAGGGCAGGTGTTAATGGTTTTCTTAATGTTCTCTTAAATAATGTCAATTTTTCTCCATGTCAAGTTCAAAGAAGAAAACAGAAGTAAAATCTTCTGGGATTCATCTATTCAGAGATAATCACTGATAACATAAAACATTTTTAAAAAAATTAACATTAGTACATCTCCATTGACAAAATATAAAAATGCATAATAGAAACCAACATGCAAAGACATACCCAATTTTACTCTTTAGTAAAACCTTTAGAAATTGGAGCCTATATAAGTTAGGAAACCAGCTAGAAAAAGAAAACTCAGTTATTTTCCAATAAAATGAGTGATAGGAAACTGATAAGGCCATGTCCTGCCAAAGGGAGAACTCTTTTGAGAACCTTGAGTTCCGGCTCCCACAGGTCTCACTGTATTAATGTTTGGTTACAGTTGTGTTTTTGTTTTAAATCATCAAGAAATTAATAATAATAAAAAAAAGAACAAAATACTATGGAAATGGGAAAACAGTTTCACAAAACATACTTAGATAAATAAACGTTCTTTTCAAAATAAATGTGAGTTTTGTTTTGCTGACTGGATGAACTAACACATAGAGGATAGGCTTTGGGACTCTAATTACATAAACTTTCTCATACATTCAATGAAGAGTGAACGACGATAATGAAATTAATGAGACCTCTCCCAATTCTTTATCAACATTGTTTGACTACCTATGCAGTACCTGCATTTTATAAATGGTGAAAATAAGAGGGCTGAAAATGAGGTTTTAGCCCGCCTTTATAAGTTAATGGCTGAACTAAGTAAAGAAACCCGGAGTCTTTCGCTCCTATCTCTGTTCTCTGTTCCAATTTTCCTCATGATTGAGGATCTGACAGTTTGTGGTACCACAGTGACAGCTTGGATAAATAAATAGTATGTGTGAAGTGATTTTAGTTAGCTTCCAAGGTTAAATAAAGTTCAAGGTGAAATCATGAAACTTACCTATCAATACAGACTGAGGTGTACCTATATTCAATACAGACTTTGTGGCTAATTTCTGTTCTTTAAATATGCTTTATGTAATCTTTACCCTTAGGATCAGCAATAGGGCTGGTCTTGGAAAAGCAGCCACGTTACTTCCAGGAGAAACTGGTTACATACACAAAGCAGGTTGACGAGGTTAACATTTGATATGAATTTTGCATTTGTGAGTTGACTTACACCAGAGGGTGGAAGATATGGACTCCATGAACAATACTGAGTTTATTTAATATACCATGTTCCCCCCATAAATTCTCAATGATAAAATATTTGATATAGATAAAATAACATACTCTAAGTGCATGGTTTAAAAATGAACACAGCTTAGGAAATGTGAGGGGGATTCAAAAAGGTCATGAAAGTTTCTCATTTATTTTTACTCCATTTTCCCATGAACTTTTTGGAGTCCCCATGGAAGTACATTCGCAGGGATTCTGACATAAAACAAAAGGTGAACTTTGTATTATATAGTAGTTTACATGATTGAACCAGATCTCCCCCATGTCCTTCCTTTGTAACATATCTTGTGGAGACAAAAGATCTTATCTTACCAAAGAAATATAAAAACAAACTATCGTTTACCATTCAACTTCTAAACCCAGTTTAAATTTGGGTACTGTTTTAGGTTGAGATCTCTAGAGAAACTAAACCAGTGAGGCTTTTCTATGTCCATCTCAAGGAAATGGCCTATATGGTAGGAGAAGCTGGTACATCCCAAGTCCATGGGTCAGATGTCAGACCAGAGGCTCCGCCTGACTCATGTAGCTGCTGGAACTGAGGAACTGAAGACCGGCAGGTGGATGGCAGGCTGGTGGCTTGATTACAGGCTGCAGAGACTGACTAATCTACGAGAAGTAGGCACTACAACAAATGGAATAGACCTACCATTCATTGCTCGTATGCAAGTTCAGGTTGAAGCTGAGGAAAATTAAAACAAGTTCATGAGAGCCAAGATATGACTTTGATATGTTGTTATTGCTAAGTGCCGTCAAGTCAGTCCCGACTCATATCGACCCTATATATGGGTTCTGAGGAACAGCTGGTGGGTTTGAACCATTGATCTTTAAGTTCAAACCGACCTTGTGGGCCACATGAACTTAGACATCATTGCAAGAACAGATTTGATGCATTAGACACAAAAGACCAAAGACCAGAGTAATTGTGGGATGACATCAAGAACATCATACATGAGGAAAGCAAAAGGTCATTAAGACAAGAAAGAAAGAATAGACCAAAATGGGTGTCAGAGGAGACTCTGAAACTTGTTCTTGAATATGGAGAAGCTAAAGCAACTGGACAAACTGATGAAGTAAAAGAGCTGAACAGAAAAATGTAAAGGGAAGTTAGAGAAGACACAGTGCAGTCAGTATTCTAATAAATGTGCAAAGACCTCATGTCAGAAAACCAAAAGGGAACACATTCATCATTTCTCACGCTGACAAAGCTGAATAAAACATTCATCCTCGAGTTTCTATATTGAAAGATTCTATGGACAAAATTCACCACTTTTCTGTCAATTGGTTGCACTGTGGTGGCTTGCATACTGCTGTGATTCTGAAAGCTATGCCACAGGTATTTTTAATACCAGCAGGACCACTCATGGAAGACGGCTTTTCCCCTAGCTTCCAGACTAAGACAGACTAGGAAGTAGGAAAGACAGAATACTTCTGAATGTTTAGCCACTGAAAGCCTTATAAATAACAGTGACACACTGTCAGATAGGACCAGAATATTGAGTATTGAAACATGATGAATAGCACCTGACTATTATTAGATACAATGAATATCGAAACATGATGAATAGCACCTGACTATTATCAGATACAATGTCAGATGAGCCCCTCAGGTTGGAAGGTATTAAAAATACGACTGGGGAAGAGCTGTGTTGTCAAAATAGAGTTGATCATGATGATGCAAATGGAGTAAAGTCCTTGGGACCTTCATTTGTTGATGGGGCACAACTCAGAATGAGGAGAAACAGCAGCAAACATTCATTCATTAATGGAACATGGAATGTATGAAGTATAAATCTAGGAAAATTGGAAGTTGCTATAAATGAAATGGAAAACATAAACATTGATATTCTAGGCATTGTTATTGTTGTTGTTACATGCTGTGAAGTCAGTTCTGACTCACAGAAATCCTACATAGGTGTTGTACCTTGAATTGACTTGATCTGGCTTTTCTATCCAAAGTCTTAATTCCCACCAAGGGCTCTAAGGCTGGAATTGGTTAGTTTTCCCTCCAGTTGGGTTTAAAAGGAGCCATCTCAGAAGCAGAGACAGTTGATCCCAGGACCATCAAAGGCGGAAGAGTGAGAGTGTCATGTGAGATCCCAACCTGGAGAAACAGCGACAGCAGAGGCAACGGCAAAGGAAGAGGTGGTAGCCTGGAGAGACTGAGCGGCTTCAGGCTGGAGGCTTGTGGATGGAGTAAAACTAAAGGTCTACGGGCAGCAGAGTAGCTGGAAGAATGTGCCCTTTGGGCACTCACAGACTGGCTAAAAGAATTTTGTAACATGTGCTCAAGCAGGGCAGAGGCCAAGGGGCCACATGGCTGAGAGGCTGAAGACAAGAGTGAGGTGTGTCTGCAGTCTGGCAGACAAGAGGCATTGCTGACCAGAAAACTGCTGTGTCCTGAATTGGTTCTGATTCTGAATTGTACCCTGTTCACATCTCTAATTTACCCCAAAATTGTCAGCATTGTTTTGAGTTCTGTGTGGCCATTGCAATGGAGTATCAAACCCGGATATGAGGCAGAGAGTCCTGTGGAAGGAATGGTTGGTGTCAGAAATGGGTAAAGAAGGTTGTACAGTAGAAGCATGTCTGACCTCCGCTTCATAGGGACCAGCCTTGGACTGATTTTGAGTTTGATTCTCTTTCCCCCTTGTTAAGTCAGGGAAAGTCAGACATGGCTCTCATGTGGTTTTTGCAATAGGGTTTCCGAGGAGCAGCTGGTGGGTTTGAACCACCAACCTGGTAATTCAAATTGACCTTGTGGTCTAGTGCTTATCCTACAGCACCAACCAGCACTTAGTGAACTGAAATGGACTGATATTTGTCATTTTGAATCTGACAATCACATGGTTTACTATGTTTGAAATGACACATGAATGACATTGCATTCATCGTCATAAAGAACAGTTCAAATTCTATCTTCAAGTACAACACTGTCTGTGATAGGATAATATCCATATGCCTACAAGGAAGACCAGCCAATACCACTTATTATTCAAATTTACACACCAAACACAAAAGCCAGTGATGATAAAATTGAAGATAAAATTCTACTTCTTCAGTCTGAAATTGATCAAATATGTGATCAAGATGTATTAATAGTTACTGGTGATTGGAATACAAAGGTTGGAAACAAAGAGGAAGGATCTGTAATTGTAAAATATGGACTTGGTGATGGAAATGATGCCAGAGATTGCGTGATAGAATTTTGTAAGACCAATGAATTCTTCATTGCAAATATCTTTTTTAAATAACATGAAAGATGATTATACATATGGACCTCACCAGATGGAATGCACAGAAACCAAGTTGACTGTCTCTGTAGGAAGAGATGGTGGAAAAGCTCCATATCATCAGACAGAACAAGGCCATGTTCAGATTGTGGAACAGATCATCAATTGTTAATATGCAAGTTCAGGCTGAAAATTAAAACAAGTCCACGAGAGTCAAAATATGACCTTGAACATGTACCACCTGAATCTCAAGAACAGATGTGATGCATTAGACACTAATAACCGAAGACCAGAATAGTGGTGGGATGACATCAAGAACACCAAACAAGAAGAAAGCAAAAGGGGCGAACTAAGCCCTGCATCATTCAGCAGACTACTGTGAGCCCAGGTGGAGACCTGGTCGGTCAGCAGTGAGGCAAGACCTGGGGACTCATGGGCTCAGAGTCAGTGACA
>NW_006408523.1:2597989-2648447 GCF_000296735.1 Chrysochloris asiatica | reverse complement strand
GTAACTATGGCAATGAAACAATGTATGATAGAATGAATGTAAAACTAATGTTCCCCCATGTAAAATATCACACAATACACAATAAAACATTTATTTAAAAAAAAAAAAAAGAAGAAGAAGAAAGCAAAAGGTTATTAGGAAGGTAAGGAAGAAAGAAAAAATCAAAAGGGATGTCAGAAGAGACTCTAAAATTTGCTCTCCATTGTAGAGATAGATGCTAAAGCCAATAGAAGAAATGAGGAGGTAAAAGAGCTCAACAGAACATTTCAAAGAGCAGCTCGAGAAGACAAAATCAAATAGTAAAATGAAATGTGCAAAGATCTGATGTTAGAAAACAAAAAGGGAATATCCCACTCAGCATCTCTCAAGCTGAAAGAACTAAAGAAAAAAAAATTCAAGCCTCGAACTTGAAATATTGAAGGATTCTTTGTGCAAAATATTGAATGATGCAGAAAACAGCAAAAGAAGATGGAAGGAATACACAGAATCTCTTTACCAAAAATAAATGATGGATATTCAACCATTTCAAGAGGTAGCGTATCATCAAGAGCCAATGGTACTGAAGGAAGAAGTTTAAGGTGTATTGAAGGCATTGGCAAAGAACAAGGCTCCTGGAATATGAGTTGAAATCTTTCAACAAACTGATGCAGTCATTCACTCAACAATGCCAAAATATTTGGAAGACAGCTACTTGGTCAGCTGATTGGAAGAGATCCGTATGTGTGCCCATTCCAAAGAAAGGTGACTCTACAGAACGCAGAAATCATTGGATAATATCATTAATATCATATGCAAGTAAAATTTTGCTTTAGATAGTTAAAAACAACTGTAACATTACGTTGACAGTAAAATGCCAGAGGTTTAAGGCAGACTCAGATGAGGACATGGAATGAGGGATAGTATAGTATTGCTGACTTCAGATGCATCTTGGCTGAAAGCAAAGAATACCAGAAAGATGTTTACCTGTACTTTATTGACTATGCAAAGGCCTTCGACAAAGGATCATGACAAGCTACGGACCACATTGTGGAGTATGAGTGTTCCAGAATAATTAATTGTGTTCATGAGAAACTTTTACGTAGACCAAGAGGCCGCTGTTTGAACAGAACAAGGGACACTCAGTGGTTTAAAATCAGGAAAGGTGTGTGCCAGGATTGTATTCTTTCACCATACTTATTCAATCTGTATGCTGAACAAATAATCGGAGAAGCCTGATTATATTATGAAGAACGTGGCATCAGGATTGGAGGAAGGCTCATTAACAACCTGCAATATGCAGATGATACAACCTTGCTTGCTGAAAGCGAAGAGGACTTAAAAATGGAATCAAAGGCCACAGCCTTCGGTATAGGTTGCACCTCAATGTAAAGAAAACAAAAATCCTCACCATTGAACCGATGACTAACATCATGATAACTGGAGAAAAGATCGAAGTTGTCGAAAACTACCCTTTTGTCGCATATGAAGTGTTGTTAGGAGGATTGTTCCTCATGGGTGTTATTGTTTACTTTATAGGTTTGCTTGTGATTTGGCTGAAAGGTGATCCATGGCAGTGAGTTCAGTTCTAGGCTTGAGAGATGTCTAAGGGGTTCGTTCCCACCAGTCTCTGTTAGACCAGTAAGTCTGGTGTTTTCCATGATTTTGAATTTTTGTTCTGCATCTCCCCTCCCTACCCCCCTCAGCCCTCACCTCTGTCCAGAACCTTCTATTGTGATTCCTATCAGATGCTCCATAGGGTTTTTAATAGATGGTTCTTTGGAAGTCAGGCCTTTCTTCTCGAACCTCCAACCCTTTGCTTAGCAGACGAGCTCTTTAAGCATTTGCGCCACAGAGAGTCTCTGTGACATGGGTATTTCCTCTGGTCTGCTCATGAGAAAGCAGAGACTCACAGATACAAAATCATTTGTATTAGTTCTGAAGGGTTATGAATGGTGAACATAGAACTGGAAGTCAAATTTCCTACAGAAAAATTTCCTTCCTCAATGTACTATGCTAGGATGAGATAGAGTTGAGCTCTCATTGGATTCTAATGTTCATTCTAAGTTTTGAGATAGGCAAGACAAACAAAGGGTTGTGTTGTGATCATTGTCTGATGAAAAAGCAAGCTTAAAACTTTGTCTGAACACACTTCTTTCCAGAGCTAGACTGTAGCACATAGTCTCTCTATAGCTGGGCTGCTCTGTAGCCGTGAGCATTGCTTTCCTTTGTGCTTTTGCAGAAAACACCAAATTATGATGGCAATTTTTTTACAATCTTGGAGACAGTGTTGGAGACTGCTAGTTGATCCCAATATCCATTGTACACTTCCTCCTTCAATGTTGTGCCCCCCTCCAATTTTTAACGAAAATTAATTTAAAATTATGTTACTCATAAGGTTTCAGTGGCTAAACATTCAGAAGTGGTCTGCTTCCCCTTCTTCCTAATCTGTCTTCATCTGGAAGCTCATCTGAAACCTGTCCACCATGGGTGACCCTGCTGGTATTTTAAATACCAATGGCATAGCTTTCAGAATCACAGCAACTCACAAGCCAACAGAGTACTACAAACTTACAGATGAGTGCTGGGATAAAGACTACATTTCCCAGCCTACTTTGTGGTTGCTGTTCTCATGTGACTAAATCTGATTAATGAAGTATAAGTAGGAGTAGTGTATGGAACTTCACTGAAGAGACACAAAAGGAAAAGGAACATTTGAGGGGTCTTCAAAAATTTGTGGAAAAATTCCATTAGCTTTCAATTCTATTTTTCCATCAACTTTTAAAAGCTCCCCCACCCCGTCAGATTTGTTTCCTATGGCTGTGATAAGAAATTGCCACAGATTTAGCAGCTTGAAACAACACATTTATTATTTCAGTTTCTATAGGTCAAAAGTCCAAGTTGGCTCGGCTGGTTTCTCAGCTCCGGTTTCATGAAGTCAAAATGCGATTGTCAGCTGGCTGGACTTTTAGGGTCAGCTCTTATTGGGACAGGCTGGGAAGAAGCCACTTCCCAGCTCACCCAGGCTGTTGACAAAATCCTGTTCCTTGTGGCTTAGACGTGAAACTCCTTACTTTGTTGTGGGCTGTCCTAACTTCCTAGAGTCCTCTCTGTCTCTCTCTCCTCTCTCTTTTCTTCTTGTCCATATATCCCAGAGTCGCCATAGGCCCCTTCAATGTGTCTCATGCTTAGACTGTGTCCTATTTTTCCTTCTCCTGAATCTCTCAGGGACTCCTGGTGTGATGCTGTAGGATCAGCATTGGACTGCAAACCACAAGGTCTGCAGTTCAAAACCACCAGCTGCACCTCGGAAACCCCATACAGGGTCGTTACGAGTTGGAACTAACTTGATGGCACTTAACAGCAATCTCTCTGACTCCAGCTAGGAAAAAGTCTCTGATTTTCTGGGTTTCTGGGATTTGACTGGCCCACTTAGACAATCTCTTTGTGGCCCCTAGCCTCAGCTAGCAGGTGCCCTTGTGGTATTGTGGCTTAGGCACTGGGCTGCTAACATAAGGTCACCAGTTCAAACCCACCAGCAGGCTGTCTATTCCTATAGAGATTTACAGTCTCAAAAACTCTGTAGAGTAGAAGAGCTCACCTCTCCTACAGGGTCTCTATGAATTCGAATGGACTCAAAAGCATTGGGTTTAGTTTTTTGGTTTGGAAACCTCAGCTACAATGCCAAGGTGCCAGGAAGGTGTGGATGAATCCATATCCACTGGGGGATAGTGTGCCATATAGCTGCCCCATCTAAGTCTGTCACCCCTAGCACAAAGTGAAGTGTGCGTGTAAGACAGTTTTTGAGTCAGAGAGGATTGCTCATCTGTTGTCTATGACCCGTGTCTTACTGTGCAGTAATAAAAGGTGCATTTCAGGTGCTAACACGTGTCAAGATTCTGAAAGGAATGATTGGATAGAAAGGCAGCAATCCAATTGGTCACTGAGGCTTTTTTTCTAACAGTCTCCTGGTCACTTAGGAATCAGGTACAACCTGAGAGTACAAGGGGGCTTCAAAAGGTTCATGAGAAAATGGAATGAAAAGATAATAGAATTTTCCCACAAACTTTTTTGAATCTCCCTCACACACCTAAGACTTACATGTGGTACCTCAGATTTGATGCAGCGGATCAGGGCATGGAAATGTCACGTCTGCAACCCAGCCACTGTTGGTGAAGAACTAGGCTAAGACCCAGCTGCTCTCACTGGCAAGACAAGGAAAGGACACGGGTCCAGTGGGCATCACCCTTGAACCTTCTGTGAGCCCCGCTGATAAACAGCTGTCCATGCTGGTAGAACAAGAAAGGGTCCTTGGTTTCTTGAGGAACCCTTAAGACAGCCTTAAGGTGGAACCCTTAAGGTGGAACCCTTAAGGAGGAACCCTTAAGGTGGAACCCTTAAGGAGGAAACCTTAAGGTGGAACCCTTAAGGAGGAAACCTTAAGGTGGAACCCTTAAGGAGGAAACCTTAAGGTGGAACCCTTAAGACAGCCTCATCTTTCTCTTGCAGAACAGCTAGTAGTTTTGAACTGCTGACCTTGAGATTAGCAGCCCAATTTATAACCACTATGCTATCAGAGCTTCTTGGATAGATATCTAGGAGGGTGACATTTTTGAAGTTTTTGAAAGAAGTGAGTTTTCAAAATCACATCCCTTTGGAAATCAAGTTAATTGAGAACTGAAGAAAATGAATAGGTAGAGTTGTTTGAAATGATTCACAGAAAAAAATCTTGTTACAATTTTTGTGAGGGAGAGTTGAGTATATTACAGTAATGCGCATTTAAATTAGACACAAACCTTGGAAGCATGCTGCCATGAGGTGGGTATTTAAGGTGTTCATGTGCTCTGTGCTTAGGGAAAGGGCTCAAGCAATTCATCTTGAAGTTGAGTTATAAAACATCACTTAAGGTTAAAGCTATCTATGTCTTCAAAAGCATGACATCAGGTTTCTAGAGAAAAGATGTTTTCAAGACAGTTTTTATGAAAAAGCAGGAATAAACTTTTATCATACTTTTATTGTTGTTGTTAGGTGCAGTCAAGTCATCTCCGTTTCATAGTGATCCTGTGCACAGCGGAAGGAAACACTGCCCAGTCCTGCACCATCTCATCTCACAATTGCTGTTCCGTTTGAGTCCATTGTTACAGCCACTGTATCAACCCATCTTGTCGGGGGTCTTCTCTTGTTCTCTGACCCTCTACACATACGTAGGGATGTTGTTAAGTGCTTTCAAGTCAGTTCCAACTCATAGTGACTCTGAATAGGGTTTCCAAAGAGTGACTGGTGGGTTTGAACTGCCAACCTTACAGTTGTAAGGTCAAACTGACCTTACAGTCTAGTGCTTATCCTACAGCACCACACCAGGACTCCATATGTTGTTGTTAAGTGCCATTGAGTTGGTTGTGACTCCATAACCGTGGGGTTGTTGTTGTTAAGTATCGTGGATACTGACCCTGCACAGGGTTTCCGAGGCTGTAAATCTTTATGGGAGCAGAAAGATTCATCTTTCTCCCATGGAACGGCTGGTAGTTTCGAACTGCCCGATTTGTAACCACTACTCTACCAGAGTTCCTTTCTCCATGGGGTAAGTGAGATTAAAGTTTTTCAGAAGCAGACTGCCACATCTTTCTCCCAAAGATTGGCTGGCGTCCTAGAACAATGACCGTTTTGATTAGCAGCCCAACACTTAACCCATTGCACCACCAGGGTCCCTTGAAGCTGTGTATCACAACCATCGTTGCCATGGAGTTGATTTCTATTTGTAGTGACCCTATAGGACCCTATAGATGAGACTGCAGATCTTTACAGAACAGCCAACCTCATCTTTCTCACCCAGAGAGGTTATGGGTTTGAACCAGCGACCTCATGGTTAGCAGCCTAAATTTGCATGAGTAGCAAATCCCTGTAGGTGGGTGGGTAGCTGAGAGGCTCTGGAGGACTTTCTTCTTCCTGCCACCTTGATTCAGTCTCCCCTTCTTTTTTTTGCCCGTACATCTAGTTTTTCAATGATAAGTACAAATCTCTGTAACCACCTGATTTTCAGAAGGGCTGTAAGTGAAGCTGTGGAAATTATGAGAGATTTTAGCTGTGAAATGTGTTATTAGCATAGAAGAGGATTTAAAATTCCTTACAGTAGTATTTGGTAGTGGTGAACTTCTACCAAAGTTCTAATCAACACTGTTCTTTTCACCTAAAGACAGCTCTTCCTGTTCTCAAAGATAGTGTCTGCTGCACCAAGAACAGAGACAGCAACCTGCATGGACTTTTATCATCAGATACCTGGGAGGTGGCCGTGCTGCGTGGACACACGGGGATATAGGAAGGGGCTTCAAAAAGTCCCTGAGGGATGATGGAATGAAAATATAATGGAATTTTTCCAGGAGTTTTTTGAAGCCCCCTGGTATAGGAAGGTCCCTACTCCCTACAGCACACAGATCCTCATTGTCAGCACTGCAACTGACATAAGAAATACACCAAGCACATGGACAGAAATGTACATAGTCCACACAGACCTGGGGATTGTGAGGCAGAGAATGAATAGGCATGAAGACATATAAGAGGAAAATATTTTTTCACCAACTGGAAGGGGGTTGTGAAATACTCAAATTTCATTTGAACAGAAATAAATTAGATGAAGGAAGGTTAGGAGAGGGAGGTGGCACTAGTCAAAAGGAGGCAAAATTAATTTGTAAAATACAAACAGCCCTTGTTGTTTGAAAGGAGAAATCTGGGGAACTGGAATGAGTTTCCTATTTACTCTGGTAAATTCATGAATGATAATCAATGGAATGGGGGTGGGGGAGTACTGATGGAGCTCTGTGGGTTTCAGCAGTTCAAGCTCATCAGCTGCTTCTTGGAAGCCCTGTACAGGGTTGCTATAGGCTGGAGCCAGCTGGAGACACAACGACAATGACAACAACAATCAATCAATGGGGGAAAAGGTGATCTGGACCAAGGAGCTGGACTTCAGGTAGGACCTGGCACACAGTAACCAAACCCACACAAGTCCACTGCCATGCAGTCAGTTTGCAAAACACAAACTAGTGACCCTGGAGGACAGAACCGAACTGTTCCCTAGGGTTTCTGTGGCTGTAAATCTTGATAGGAGCAGATTGCCTCATTTTTCCCCGGTGGAGTGGCTGGTGGGTTCAAATTGCTGACCTTTTGGCTAGCAGCCCAATGAGTTCCACTACACCACCAGAGCTCCTTGGACTCACAATAGATGACCCAATAAATGCTGTTGAACACATTCAAGGCAACACGCAGAAGCCAGGCTTACAGCCAAGGGTGCATTACAGACATGAACTATATTAAAAGCAGAAGGGGAAACTACTAGCTACCAAATCCTGTGATTGTGTGGTATGAATCTAGCCTTTAAGGTGAGAACTTCTTGGTGTACCTGTGTTAGCAAACCTATAGGAAGAAATACTACTGCGGAAGATAAAAAGGAAGATTTTGCTCATTTTCCAGGCATGGTTTTTGGCAGTAGACATCCCCAATGCAGGGACTTTGGGGGAGCTCAGGAAGAACCCCAGAGCTCAGTTCCCCGCCTGCAAAGCGGGGTGGTTCCCCAGGCCTTCCACCCCACTTCTGTGTGAGTGTGTGTGTATGTGTTAGAACCAAACAAGACAATCCACCAAACTCACTGCCACCCAGTCAATTCGGACTTCGGTGATCAGTTGGGGGTTCAGACCGAACTTCCGGCTACACACCGCAACACCAGGCTCCTAAGTAGACAGGAGGGTAAAATCAAAACCAGTTGGTGTGGAGTAGATTCCCGATGATGGTGACCCCGTATTGTCACAGTAGAACTGTGCTCCACAGGGCTGCATGGCTGTGATCTTTCAGCAGTAGAACATTTTGTGAGTCGCTTCTGGGTGGGCTCGCACCTCCAACCTTTCAGTTAATAGCTTCCAGCTTAACTGCATGCTTACCCAGGGACTTCATGGTGGTAGAGAGATGGATGGGAAGACGGAAGAAAGGGAGGGAAGAAAGAAAGACGGAGCGGAGACACGGAAGGACAGAAGGAAGGAAGAGGACGGAGAAGGCGGGAAGGAAGGAAGGAAGGAAGGAAAGAGGGAAAGGATGGAGGGAGAGAAGGAGGCAAGCAGGAAGAAGTTCCGGGAGACACAGCGCGCACAGTGCGCGCCAAGAGTTGGGCCGGGTGTTGACAAGCATGCGAACTCCAGGAACAGGTCTCAGTTCAGATCCAAGATTCCGAGGGGAGTGTCAGGGCTTGGGTCTACGGTACAGAGGATTCTAGAGGGAATAGAGGGAGACTTGGAGGCGCAGGCCAGCAGGGAACGACGCGCAACCAGCGCTCGGGCCACCGCCCTCCAAGGTCCTTCACCGACCTCCGGGCTTTGGTTATTATATGAGATTGGAGGGAGGCCACGGACCTGGAGTAGATGACGGCATTTACAGACTCAGGCCCCTCCCGAGGCCCGGCTGGCTGTGATTCTAACTCCAGGGAGTTGTCCTCACCGCCATCTCGGTCGGGAGACTGGCGCACATTGGCGTGGGCTTGGAGCTTCCAGCGTCCGCGTGCACAGTCCGTTTGGCCAGGTTGGTATGCACAGTCCACTTCGAGGTTCACAAGTCCAATCCCCGGAGGGTCGCCACCTAAGGGCCTGACTCAGAGGAGGGGTTGGGGTGTGGGGAGCAGAGGTGACCCGACGGGGGAGGGGGCGAAGGAGGGAGGGGGGACTCATTCCTTTTCTTCGCTTCCAAGTTGGAAGACCCGCCTCTGCTGGTAACAACGACATCACCTCCAAACATTCCGAGGAGCATCTCCTCCGCGCATCCCAGCACACTTACTGGCCCCTCCGCGCCAGGTCAGGTCCCAGCGTCTCCAAAGAGGAGCTCATTGAATTCTCATGAAGATTCCATTGTACGGATGCGGGAACTAGGGGTTCAGAACTCTGTCCAAAACCCTGAACAGTCTGGGAGGGTCGGAATTCAAATCCAGCAAGGCTAGACTCTGAGACCAGTGCTCATCTCTACGCGCGGCACAATTCTTCACTGGGACGGAGTCGAGCTTTATACAAAACCGAACACTCTAGCCAGGCCCTGGATGGGTGGAGTCTCCACCACTAGCAGCTCGCGTCTCTTCCTGTCCTCTTGTCAGCCCTGGAACCCTCCTAGACTACTTGGGATTCCTCGCCAGCGCGCGCGATGTTGCAGATCCGAGTCTTGGAGAAAGTATCAGTTGCAGCGGGAGGGCCCGGAAACCTCGGTGACTCCTGAGGACTCGAGGCACTAGAGCTGCTGGACAGTCCCCACCCCTTCACCTACTGGGTCGGCAGAACACCCTCCACTCCTCCTTATTGTAAGATGGGGACACTCCGTCTCTGGAGTTTATTTATGAGGAATGTGTTGCAAAACTAGGAAGCGCTCCCCGAAGCTCAGTGGCTGTACGAGGAGGCTTTAAAACGTTCGTGGACATTGCCTATTATCTTTTAATTGCATTTTCCATGAACTTTTAGAAGTCCCCTCATATAAACAAGAGTCAGAACAGCGGCGACAATGTGAGGTCTTGGGGACGGACGCGCCAATGTGATGTGGTTCTGAGCTGCTTCCAAAAAATAATATGAATCATCAAACACCATAGTTAATATTTATGGCTATAAACTTGTAGTATTCATAGCTAAGGAGCTCTGGTAGCGTAGTGGTTACGAATCGGGCTGTGAACCTCAGGGTCAACAGTTCGAAACTCCCAGCTGTTCCAGGGGAGAAAAAGGAGACGTTCTGCTCCCGTAAAGATTTACAGCCTCGGAAACCCTGTACAGGGTCACTATGAGTCTGAACCGACGCCACAGCACAACAACAACTCATAGCTAATGCAGCAATGATGGTGAGAATGGCTTAGGACCTGGCATCGGATAATTCCTAACAACATTTGTGTAGAGTTGACTATTTTCTACAGTCTAAAGCAAATCATTTTACACAAACGAGTGAGCTTGGAAAAGTTAGTGGAAAAGTTCCATAATCTTTTTGTTCCAGTCCCTCATGAAGCCCTCTTGTACTCTCTGGTTTAAATTTCACAGCAACTCTCTGGGTATAGTATTCCACCTTGTTGTTGTTAAGTGCTGTCGAGTCGATTCCAACCCATAGCGACCCTGTAAAGGGTTTCCAAGGAGCCGCTGATGAGCTTGAACCACTGACCTTGCAGTTCAAACGACTGTGCAGTCTGAGGCATTAACCCACAGCGCCACATCAGGGCTCCATTTCCACCTTTTGGATGAGGAAATTGAGACACAGAGTGACTGAATAGTTTTTATCAGAACCATGAATCAATATTTGAGGGACCTGGGCTCTGACCCCAGCTCTGTCAGACTCCAGAGCCCAGCCCTGCGCCGCCGAGAGACTGCAGCGTCAGAAGCGCCTCACTGAGGAGAAAACACTCTTCTCTGAGTTTTATTTAATTTTTCTTCAGAAGGACTTTATGACTTGCTGTCTTGGGACAGAGAAACACCTTCGGGCTCTTTGCAAAAGAAAATAAAAGTAGAGAGCCCTGGGAGCAAATCAAGGAATCCTAGTGGCACAGTGGGTTAAACACTGGACTGCTAACTGAAACTTAGGTGGTTCAAACCCACCAACTGCTCCGGGAGGACGATGTGACAGTTATCATAGATTTACAGCCCTGAAAACCTTATGAGGCAGTTCTACTCTGCCCTGTCACTATGAGACGCCTACAGAGGGTTTGGTTTTGAGGGGAGAGTTGATGGCCTGGGGTCAGCTCTTGGGAGATCCAGGCATGTGTACAACCCTACTGAGACCAGCAGGCCAGCAGAGAGGGGACGGGAGGAAATCCGGGTGGTCCAGGGGGTTGGAAGTCCACTAGTACTGTGTGGGTCCTCTTTGTACCAAACCCAAGAGACTTTTGGCCTTCGGGGGATGTGAGAGTAAACTCATCCAGACAAACTCTTTCCTAAGGAAACGGCTTCGCCCTCCTGAGACTGCCACTCTAAAGAAAGTAGAGGCCCGGCCCAGCGGTGCGGTTCCAGGTCTGTGCCTTAGAGTGGCTGATCTTGGCACTGCACCCCTTCAGCACTCACCTGGGGGCACTCCAAACCCCCACATTTCCAGAATATAGTAAGAAATTAATAAACTCATCTTGAAATGTGACTCTTTAAAAAGAAAAGAAAATCCACTCACCATGCCTGGCTTCAGCTGCCACAACCCCAAGTCCTACTTCCGTGTGTTTATTTAATGGGTTAATTTCCTAGGCTAGTAGGACCGAATTGGAAAAGCTGGTTTAAATCTTAAAAATCCTCACGCCATTGGTAAGGATGAAATAAAACAAGTGGGATTCGTTGTCATCGTTTTCCACATCATCCGTATTTATTAAGGGTTTTCCACAAACATCATCTGAACACAAGGTCCAGACCTTGGAACTGGGAAGCCATCTGGAGACTCCACACCAGTTCCTAAAGAACACTTAGATACTTTTCTAAAACTTTAAATAAAACCACCTGTTTCCCAAACTTTCCAACCACAGACACTGCCTGGAAATTTCATTTAAATTTCTAAAAATTTCTGAAGATGTCAGAATCCCCAAGTCATGTGAATATCCATTTCCAGGAGTGCCCTACATTTGGCTCTGTTTGCCAGGCTGAGACCAGAACCTAAATCACACCTGGAAGAGAGAGCTCCAAATATCTTCATCCTCAGGGGCCCACTTTTCATCCCCAAGTCCCTTGCCTTGGGCCCCCTCTCTATCCAGCCTCCTCAGGACCAACAGTGGCCTGCAGTGTTCAGCCATCTCTGTAGGATTTAATCTTCTTCAGAGGAAAGGGGTTCAGGTTGAAAGAGGCTGGTTAGTGAGATGTGAGGCTAGGTTCAAAGAATTTTTAAATTAAAGAAGCAAAAGGAGAAGAGACGGATAAAGAAAATAGAAAACATGGCGTTGATTTCACTGGATCTTTGAAACCACAGCTGTTTTCTTTTCAATTAATTTTAAAACTAAAATGGAATAATACCGAGTAGGGATGGTTGTTTCCGGCGTCTGGCGGTTCCAACGTGTACTTTCTATGGTGGGCTTCTCTAAATCGTTTCCAGCTGGGGTTCGGGGTTGCTGAGAGCTGCAGGCAGCGGGGGAGACTTGTCCAACAACACTATCCCCAGAAACGACCCGCGGATATTTCTGAAAACACGTCTCCTGCCCGCAGGTCGGCCGGCATTGCCCACAGCGCTCCGCATGGAACGCGTCCCTGGGGGCGCAGGTTGTCCCCTCCCGTTTGGGGGCGGTCGTCCACACTGGGGTCCTAGGCCCGCTCACCCCTCGTCCGCGGGAGGTCAAGACCACCCGGCAGGGGCTCCTGTTGCGTCTCATCGGGGTTCCTGCGGGCGCCGGGGTGCAATGCTCGCGGGCTGCGACGACGTGTTGAGGCCAGGTGGCAGGCGGCCCTCTCGGGAGACGGCGGGGACGGCGGGCGGCACAGTACCCCCGGTGGGAGGGGGCAGCGCCAGCAGCTCGTCGCCTGAGGTCACCGCGCAGTCCTGCTCGGGCTCCGCGCCCCCGCCACTCCCAGTCGCCCCTCCGCCGCGTTTCTTGTCCTCCTCCTTTTTCCACTTCATGCGGCGATTCTGGAACCAGATTTTGATGTGTCTCTCGGTCAAGTTCAGCATGACAGCCAGCTCCACCCGGCGCGGCCGAGAGATGTACTTGTTGAATAGAAACTCCTTCTCCAGCTCCAGCAGCTGCGCGCGCGTGTAGGCCGTGCGTGTCCGCTTGTTCTCCTCCGGTTCCGTCGTGTAAGCGCCGCCTGCGGGCGACACAGCGCGTGAGAGTGGCCTTGGGCCCCCGGCCGCTCCTGCCCAACCCCTCCGGATGCAGCCCGACCCTTCAGCGCCGCCGTGCTCTAGGAGCCCCGGCCCATCCCAGCTCCAGGCCTCCCAGCCCCGACGCGCGCAGCGAGGCCCCAGTGTGGGACGGGTCTCCCCCAGGCCGCCTGCCTGCAGTCCTGCCCCCGGAAGAGGCGCTTCTACGGGAGGCCACAGCTGCCCTGGCCGTTTCCGTGAGCCGGCCACTGGCCCTCAGCGAGTCGCTTTTGAATGAATCCGCACAATTCGTGGGCTTGGTGTCGGTTGAAATGCGTACAGTCTGACCTCTAAAACCACTCCTGTATATAAAGGCATTTTATAGGTTGCTACCTTGCTCCTAAGGAGCTCTGGTAGCGTAGTGGTTACGAATCGGGCTGCCAACATCAAGGTTAGCAGTTCGAAACTACCAGCGGTTCCACGGGAGAAAGATGAGGCTTTCTGCCCCCGTAAGGATTTACAGCCTCGGAAACCCTGTACAGGGTCGCTATGAGTCGGAACCGACTGCACGACACATAACAACACCACCACCTTGCTCCTGGTGTGGCGCTTTAGAATAAGCACTGGACTACTGACACAAGGTTGGGGGTTCAAACCCACCAGCCAATCCTTGGATACCCGATACAGGGTCGACCATGAGTTGGAACTGACTTGAAGGAGCTTAACATCAACAAGTGGTTCAAAGGAGTCTTGGTGGCACTGTAGGGTAAGCACTGGACTGCTAATGGAAACATTTCCACGGAAGAAAGATGAGGCTGTTTGCTCTGATAAAGATTTAGTCTCAAAACCTTATATATTGTCACTATGAGCCAGAATAGATCCAACGGCAGTGGGTTGACAGAACAGAACTGCCCCATAGGGTTTTGAGTGGGTTCAAACCACCAACCTTTCATACAGTTAGCAGCTGAATACTGAACCATTGGGCCTCAGGCCTTCTTTATGTTGTTGTTGTTAAGTGCTGTCGAGTCGGTTCCGACCCATAGCGACCCTGTACAGGGTTTCCGAGGGTGTAAATCTTTACGGGAGTAGAAAGCCTCATCTTTCTCCCCGGGCTTCTTTATAAAGGGCAACAAATGACCTTCATACCAGCGTTTTCAAGAAATACGTTTCTCACAATGTATCACAGTAAGAATACATTTTAAATCAATACCATATAAAACCAACACAAAAACTTACAAAAACGAACTTTGACCAAAATGAGGCTAATTTTCCCATTGTTTAGCTCTTTCTTTTTTTAAAAAACATATTGCTGGTCTCAACTCTAAGTAGATTTCACAACCCACAAAAGGGTAAAATGGGAAGCTCGAAAATCCTTACTAAGAAGTTATCAACATATTGTTATAACTGGCTATTATGTTTCTCTCTCTCTCTGGTTATATTGCTGGAATCATCCTCAGTTAGACAGTCAGTAAATCACATTTTCTATCATTGTTTTTTTAACCTTAGCTGATCCCTGTCCCCAGGGAGAAGGGGCTGCAGCTCCCGGCTCTAGGTCTTATTTCTGCCCAACTAGATCAAGGTGGGTGCCCTTGGTCTAACCCGCAGACAGACACCAGAAGGAGGCTTGGGGGTCACCACTGTGGAGTCAGGAGCCAGAGTGGTGATAAAGACACATGCTGCTTCCATGGCTCCAACACTGGTCCCCATTCCAAGCCCGTGTATGGAGGAAGTTACGACCCTGTCTAGCCAGGAGACTGGCGCTCTACACTTGGGGCGCTGGGCAGGCTGGTGTCTGTGTTTCCCAAGATCCCAGTCTTTTCCGTTCTGTGCGCCAGGACTTGGGACGCTGAGGACACTGCCGAAGAAAGTTCCACCCGACCTCTTGGAAGAGGCCTGAAGGCCGCCTGTCTGGAGGTGAGACTGGGATAGTTTTTGTGACTGCGGTCAATGTCTGGAAAGGACCCCCAAGCGCTGGAAATGGGAGCATGAATATGGACCTGGTTTTTCAGGCCTAGAGGAGGGCCAAGACTGACTCAGGCCCCCCGGGTCTGAAAGAGAAGTGATAAGGCACTTTCAAAAGGTCCTCCACTGTTGTTAAAGTTACCCACAACCTCCTCTGAGCTCCGAAGGCCCGGAGGCTGCTCTGGCCCACTCCCCGAAGGAACCTGAGCCAGGATGGCGGTGGTGTTCCAGCCGACTGAAACGGGAGACAGCTGGCCACGGGTTGAGGTTTCCAGAAGTCTCTATCAGTATTAATAGTATACATAATTATAATCGCAGTATCGGGAGGTCTTTTGGCCCCTTTGCTTTGCCCAGGGTGTGAAACTTCACTGAGCATAGGCAGTTTGGCTGACCCTGACCCTTGTAGTTCCACTGCTTGTAAAGGTTTCTGGAGGACAAGGGGGGTCCGGGAGGCTGTCTGTGGGCCGCTCTCAGGACCGAGGAAGCCGGGTGGAGGAGGGTGTCAGTGGGTCACAGACTAAAAGGTCTCAAACCTCTCAGTCTGAGCTCACCTTTCCGGGGACCCTTCCACAACACACACACACACACAACACGCACACACACACACACACACACACACACACACACACACACACACACAGCAGCCCCTGAGCGGGCTGCGGGCTTCCTTCGGGTTTTACTTCCTGGCTCCTGGGTTTGCCAGATTCCAAACTGCTCCAGAAGAGAAAGGCACCCCCTTAGGGGGCAGCAGGGAAGTCACCCCCTCAGATAGACTCTTCCGGGCTTGTCTTCTTTGCCCTTTTCCGGATGAAACTCAGGACCCCGCAGACAGCTTGGAGGCTGGGGACACGCAGCCGCGAGCCTGGGGAAGTCACCCAGCCATGTGCCCCGCCCGCCAGGGGGTTAGGGGACATGAGGACATGAAGGTGGGATTCGCCCGGCGGCCCCAGCCACCTGAGACCCGCCGCCGTCTGGTAGGTACTAGACCTCCGGAGGCAGCGCCGTAGGCAGGCTGGGCCTAGAGCTAACCGCCCCCGGAGCCAGCGCAACAGCCAGGGCTCCCAGGTCTGGGGGGCGCCCTCTGTAGCCACCTTCCCGGCCGGCCCCTGACTGTGGGTTGGAAGGAACCCACGAATTCCACTGTTTGCAGTGCAGGTGTGACCACAAAAGCTGAGGCGCGGAAGCGATAACATTGTGTGGCCGCGCCGACACTGGTCGCCGGCTCAAGCGCAAAAGACCAGCGCGGCGCGGGCACTGGGGCCTCCGGAGTGGAGAGAGGCGGGGGACCGCCGGCGCTCCCTGCTCACCCGGCTCTCAGATGCCGCTTGATCACCATACCCAGCTCCACAGCCGAGTGCTGGTCTTCGGCTTTGCCCCCACCCTGAGAAAGGACGCTGGGCACCAAACTTTCTACCCAACTTGTTTGCAGTTTACCGGGCGATCCTGAAACGGCCTGCTGGTCCCCCCAGCGCCATGGCGCGCGGGCTCCAGGAACTCTGGCTGGTTTGGGGCAAAGGGCCCGCTCCGCTGCCTTGACCACATTTAGGGAGCCCCCGGGGCTGGGGCATCCCAGCTCGAGGTCCTAGCGCTGAGCTGCCGGGGCCGCCTCTCGGGGCCAGTGCCTGGCGCTTCGGCCTCTGCGGTGGAGCTGGGCTGAGTGTTCACGCCAGGAAGGATTTGCTCTAGGCGGACAACACAACGGGTTCGGAAACGCTGGCCGGGTGGTGGTCTCTAATGCCCGGGCATACTCAGGGCGGAGATGGGGAAAGGGAGTGGGCCCGAGCGAGAGTGGCGGTCGGAGCCGCCGTGTGAATTGGCGGGAAGCGGCCTTACCTGACCACTGGCCTTTCCACGCGTGCGCTTTGGTGGACTTCATCCACGGGAAAGGCAGCTGGCTGCGCCCGGGTTCCTCCTCGAAGGGCCCGGCGGGCGGCTGAGTCAGCGCCAGCGGCGCGGGGAGGTGGTGGTGGAGGAGTGCTGCAGCCGGGGCGTCGGCCAGCGGGGGCACCTCGAACGGGGAGATGTCTGGGGGGCTGCCCTGCTCCAGCGCGCCCAGGGCGGCGGCGAAGGGCGGTGGCGGCGGCGGGGGCTGGCGGCCCATGTACAGGCAGGCGGGCGGGCTGGCGCGACACTCAGGCGTTGGGCAGCGCTGAAACACACACGCGTCCTTGTAGAGCTGTGGGACCGCGTAGTAAGGCTCCTCGCCGTTCATGGCTGCGGCCGAGCGGGGGACCAGAGAAATAGAGCCGGGGACTCGGCACTGTGCCGCGCTCCCGCTCCGGCGCCACCCTGCTGGCTTTGACAGCTCGGGCCCGGCTCTTGGGGGGGAACCCACGGCCTGGCCGCCGCGCCATAGGCTCCGCCGTGCCCCACGTGGCGTCGTCAGGAGCCACCATTGGCCTGCGGACGGCCTTAAGAAGCGACGCCCTAGGACCTAGGAGCACCTGCATTTGTTGCCATTTTCTCCCTCAGCTGAGTTAGCGCGTGTGCGCAGCTGGCAGCGCGCTCCCGAGCGGGAAGCCAGAGAAAGTGGTAGGACGTGTACGTAGTTCTGTAGAGACAACCTACTGTAAGCGGTTCTAGTTTCTTGGTATGTTTAATAATGTTGTGGTTGTTGGGTGCCACCAAATTGGTTCTAACACATAGCGACCCTGTGAGAGGGTAGAACTTCCCATTCGGATTCCCTAGGCGGTCATCTTTACGGGAGCAGTTCTCCAGGTCTTGTCTTCCGCGGAACTGCCAAGTGGGTCCCCACTCCGAACTTTCGGTTAGCAGTTGAGCACTTAACTATTGAGATTTGATAATATTAGTTCATTAATATGATTTATAAGTATACATAGGTTGAGATTGTAGCTTGAACCTTTTTTATTATTATTTTAACTATTGGGGGCTATGGTAAAAAGAAAAATTTCAGTCCATTGCTCTTTTCTAGGTTGGAACTAGTTTTTACTCTATTTTATTTATTGAAACTTGCTGACAACCGTCAGTGGTATCAATGAATTCGCACATACAGTACTAATCGGATGTTCCTGGTATGATTTTTATCTGTGGATGGTTTTCTTAAACTTCTGAATGTAAACAGTAGTTTTAGAAACATCCAGAGTAATTACCCTCTCGGTTTTATTTTGAAGGATATTCTTAATTTTACTTTATATAAACTGGGGCTCACTTAGTCGGCTCAGAACCCTTTTTTCCCAGTGTATAGGGAGGGGAGAAATAGCGCCTGGGTGGTTGTGGGGTCTTGTGCCTGGGAGGCGCGGGCCTGTCTGGTTTTTGGTCTGTTTTTCCTCAGATCCTGAGATAGGCCAGAATGGTCTGAAGGAGTTTGTAGCCTCCAGAGATGGATTGAAATAAGGGGTGTTTAGAAAAGACACCAAATGCTGCATTTCCTGACAGCGTTACTGTTGGGTTTCATCCTTTTCGGTAACTTCTAGGTACCCCATGTCACTTTTTTGGACTACCAGTCACAGTTCGGCTGCCTCCGGATGGTGGTAACCCTCAACCCCAGAGGCCTGGGCAAGACCGACAGCTCCCTACCCAGCAGCCAGCCTTCGACCCGGCCCAGACGAAATGGTGACGTTTCCCAAACAGGCCGACGGGTTTTAGAAAAGCTCCACCATATGTGAGAGTGTGTGTTCCTAGGAACCAAGAGAAAATCACTGCGTGTCCTTTTGCGGCAATCGGACGTTTCTAAATTACACACAAACATCCAGGCCTTGATAGGTTCGATTTTAATATAGTTTCTCGTAGTGGAAATATTTCTGTGGTAAATGGGTACAGACTGAGACTGCATTTCAGAAAGACGTTTCATTTTCATGTGAGAAAACAAAAACATCGAGGGGATTAAAACCATGTATGAAATGTTGAATGTAAAACTGGTCATCCACTCTGAAAATCTTCGCTCAATTCATAGAAACTGAAATAAAAATCGGAAAGTCACTTGGGAGTTTGGCCTTGTGGGATCCCTAGTCCTGTCGGGGCGCTACGATGCAGTCCTGGGGTTCAATTTCAGAGTCAGGCAGGGTGCATCGCGTGCTGGTGGGAGTTTGGAAAGGCGCGCGCACAAACTTCTCTGACTCTCTCCGAAAGGCTAGGGAAGCCCGGATGGGTGGGCGGGTGGAGCGAAGTTTGGTCATCTCTTCAGGGAAAAGGGCCACCTGCGGCCCTAGAGACTGGGGAGGGAAAGGCCGTGGGACCCGCGCACCGAATCTCTGCGCGTCCGCGTCAATGAGCCCATTGTTAACTGCAAGCGCTGAGGACCTGCGGCTATCACCCGGCCGCGAGTGACCACATCGATCCGGAGGGAGGGTTGCCTGGCCGCTGCGTGTTGACCTTCGGAGATAATCTGCCAGGTCGCTGCGGGTTGACTTGGCTACAAGGTTATGAGCAGGACCTTTCCTTTCCCAGCCCCCGCCGGGTAACCCACCGGCCCCCACCTCATCTGCTTCCCGCCTCTCCAGCCACCCCTAACCCGAGGGTTTACTTTGCAAATCTCGTCTAATTGCGCATTTCTATTAATTGGTGTCCATTACGATGCTTCATTTGCTCCCATTTAATATTTTTGCTCGGCCCTGCAGAAAGAACAGAGACACTCAGCAGAAAGCAAATCCGCCCACTTCGCTCTCTGGCAAAAAAAAAAAAAAAAGGGGGGGGGGCTTGAGAAACGGAGCACACACGAGGGGAGTGGATGTGGGGTGGGGGAAGCCGGTGATACCCAGTGCAGAACCGCTTGTACAATTACCCTTTGCTACCTAAAGGAGAGGCCCACCATATGATGAAACCTCAGTTGCTATCACTATTTTTATTAGGTTGGACATATCTAAATTTTTGGATTGCTAACTCACATATTCTAATATATTATATATTACAATCTACCCACAGACTGTCGTAAGAATGAAGAAGGAACAAATCTATCTTGGAAGAATTACGGCCAGAATGCTCCTTAGAAGCTAGTGTGGCGAGATTTGTCTCAAGTACTTTGGCCATATTATCCAGAGAAACCTGTCCCTGTAGACTTGTTGGAAAAGTGGAGGGTCAGTGAAAAAGAGGAAGACCCTTAGTGAGATGGATTGGCACCGTGGCTGCGACACTGGGCTCAAATATTGAACCAATTGTGAGGATGGTTCAGGACTAGGCAGTGTTTCCCTTTGTCGTACCTGAAGGTCAGTGGCTACGAGTCCACAGTGGTTCCACAGCACCTCACAACAGACATCACACACAGCCATTTAAAGACACATCCCACAAACACTCTCTGCTGAGCAAGAAGTCGATTTGCAGTTCTGTGCATACAACTCCGGTATCATAAAATCGCCAAATCCATTAAAGGTGAAATGCGTTTCCGCTCTGAAGCCTTTGCTGACGCCTGCGGAGGGCCCCCTCCAGGTCACCTCGCCTACACAAGGCCTGAGAGAGCTACCCTGCCATTAGGAGAGCGCTTTCCCGAGCCATTTAACAGCAGCTCTTATGGATAAATAAACAAAAAAGGCTGTAAACCAATTATAGTGTGGACACTGAAAAAGTCGTTTATTAGTGGGACGTACTGATAGACCTCATTGATATTGAAAGTCCTCATCTGTCCTCTTCTCTCCCTTCCCCAGGGGAACACAGGTTACCTTGCTCTTGGTAAGTGACGAGGTCTTCCTTGATGTTCTCCCAGGAACCCCCAGGACTGAGTTTGATGTGGTTGGAAGAAACCTGAAACCATTAGAAAGGAAAAACACAGAGGAACCTAACTTAACTCCAAGGGTGTAGTCATAATAAACCTGTGTGGAGTTTCACCCATGGGAGTAGATTAATTTTCATCCTTACATTCTCTGTCAAAAAGAAAAGTAAAATTACATCCTGAGTTGGAAAAAAAAACGGTAGAAGCCAACAGGGTGACTTGTGTAAGGAAGATCCGCCTGCCAGAATGTCTTGTGAATTACTGGATATTTGCATTCCCTGCCCTGGCTCCACCCATGCCGACAAGTTTTTCTACTATCAGAATAAATCACGGTTCCCTCTGCTGCCTTCACTGTGGTTTCTGGCAGGATCTGGCATCCAGCATTGAGAGGGGCCAAAGGAGACCCAACTCATTCAGGAAAAAGGGCCTCAGAAATTGATCAGAGGCTTCACATTGATACTCAGGGTAAGGCAATCTAATAAGGGAGGGGTATAATTCCTTTCCAGATAATTCAGGGTCTTCCCCCCACCTCTTCGTCTATTCAGATAAACGCAACTTAACATTCAGATTTCATTGGACAATTGTCTATTTCTTTACCTTATTGGCTTTCCATAGTCCTGGGCAGTGGGGAGGAAAGGGGGACCCTTACTGCCTCCGGACTGTCCCCCTACTCAGTCCCCTGCCATCTTCAGTTTGGTGCTTCCTCCTGGAATGGAATTCTCAAACACCACATCTCTGCTGTCTTCTGTTTAATCCTCCAAAGCCCTCTGTTTACTTTGCAGCTAAAAGGAAAAGTGTGAAGGAAAGTTTAGCCTCCAAAGGGTCTCAGGCCTGATCCTCCCCCTCTCCCTCAGCATCCCAGTGGCCCACCCCTGCAGGTCTGCACCCATCACTCCAGGCTGCTCCCACCCAGCTTCTTAGGTGTGTGGTCTTCAGACACCCCAGCCTCCTTCCGACATTTCCTTCTGATCCTAGTTCTGGATAGCCAGCTCCGGGCTTCCATTGAAATGTCCCTTCTTTGCTCTCCACCCCCTCCCATCACCACTTCCTGTGACTACTTCTTTGTTCTCCTGGGAACATTTTCTTACTTCCACGTCCCTGCTGGAGCCCAGAGAAAGCAGGGCCCACATTGCCCCATCAACACAGTCCCCTCCTGAACCACTCTGCACTGTCACGTGGTTAAGATATTGGTTAAGAGCTCAGCTACTCACTGAAAAGTTGGTGGTTCGAACCCAGCCAGCAGTTCCTCCTCAGTGGGGACACTTGGTGATCTGCTTCATGGAAAAATCACAGACTAGACAAACCTATTGGGGCAGTTCTACTCTGTCCCACGGGGTCACCAGGAGGCAGACTCATCAACACCTAGCAACAACATTGTTTGAAGGAACAGTATTTTCAGTGATAATTGTTGAGCAGACATCTCCTACATAGTCCTTACTCTGTGCCTTTGAGTAAGTAAAGCTCGGTGTGAAAAATAAGCTCTGTTTTTGGTGTGTGATACGAAGTTCTCAGAGCTGCACACATCTGCTTTCCAAATCTAGCCCTGTCCTGGGCAACCTACGGTTCCTTGTCAAGTTATAGAGCTTCTCGAAGATTCACTTTTGTACTGCTCTTAACTGCATTTAGCAACAAGATACAAGTAACCCATTACATGTGGTATTGATAACGGCAATAACTGTAAACCCAAACAGATGCTACTGTAAGTGTTTTGGTTAAGTTGCATACCTATGTGTTGGTAAGGAACACTGGTGGTACAACAGTGAAGGGCTCAGCTGCTAATCCAAAGGTTGGTGGTTCAAATCTACTGAGTGGCTCTTGTTGCAGCAAGATTGGGAGATATGCTTTTGTAAAGATTGTTGTGCTATGAAGTATTAATTACCATTGACTCTGAGTCATAGTGACTCTGTATAGTTTCTGAAGGAGCCCTGGTAACATAGTGGATTATGAGCTGGGATGCTAACCACAAGGTCAGTAGTTTGAACCTACCAGTCGCTCTGTGGAAGAAAGATGAGACTTTCTGCTTCCATTAAAGATTTATAACCTCTGAAACCTTATACAGGGTCACTATGAGTTGGAACCGACTTGATAGCACACAATCACCACCATCACCATAGGGTTTCTGAGGCTTGTAAAGCATTTTGGGAGCAGGAAGCTTCATCTTTGTCCCTTGGAGCAGCTGGTGGATTTGCACCACCTACCTTATGGTTAGCAGTCCTGTGCTTATCTTACAGAGCCACCATACTACCCCATAAAGATTAAGCCTAAAAAACCCTGTGAGGTAGTTCTTTGTCACATGGGGTTGTGATGAGTTGAAATCAATTTGACAGTGCACAGCAAGAACATTTGTTTATATATACTCCAACAATCCCATGAAGTACATACTATGACCTCCATTTTCCATTGGCAAAAACTAAGGCACATATAACCCTTTGTCTATTGTTCATTACTGTAGCCAAGAGGGTTGTAGAACCGTTACCCAAAGCATTCCCAGACAGGCAGTCCTGGAAACTGGGAGGAAGCATTGGCTGGGTCTATCACTCTCTATTGGGGGAGGTAGAAGATGGGGAGAGCTGGCTGACAGTCTCTCTAGCCAGCCCTCAACCTACTGCTGAAAAGAGAGAAATTGTTGCCATATTTGTACTCACTGTTGTACCCAACATGTCAATCTCTCTTATTGAGGGGTTCACTCTTTTTGATGGGTTTCTACTCTACTAACCCTGATGTCTTTCTCCAGAGATTGGCCCCTCTTGATAACATGTGTGAAGTATGTAATAGGGGTCTCTCCACCCTCACTTCTAAGGAGCATTCTGGCTTGGCTGTACTTGTTCCAAGACAGATTTGTTCATTCTTCTGCCAGCCCCTGGTACTTTCAATATTCTTCAATAACACTGTAACTCAAATATATCAATTCTTCTTTGGTCTTATTCATTGTCCAGCTTTCATATGTATATGAGGTAATTAAAAATACCATAGCTTAGTTAGGCCCAAAGGGGCATCTTTTTTTTTTTTTTTAATACTGTAAAGAAATCTCTTGCATCAGATATGGTCAGTACAATGTGCCATTTGATTTCTTTACTGCTGCTTCCATGAGAGTCATTGATCCAAGTAAATGAAGCCTTTGGCGACTGTTATCTTTTCTCTGCTTATTGTGATGTTGGTCATTGGTCCAGTTGTGAGGATTTTTGTTTTCTTTTTGTTGAGGTGGAATCTACACTGAAGGCTGTAGTCTTTGATCTTTATCAGTAAATGCTTCAAGTCCTCTTCACATTCAACAAGTAAGATTGTGTCTTTTGCATACCACAGGTTGCTAATAAATCTTCTTCCAATCCTGCCCATTCTTCATATATTCTTCTTGGATTATTTGTTCAGCATGCAGATTGAATAAGTATTGTGAGAGGATAAAACCCTCACATACACTTTTCCTGATTTCAAGCCATGCAATATCCCGTTATATACAATGGAACAAAATGCTGCCTTGTTCTGTTCAAATGACTACCTTTTGGTCTACGCACAGGTTCCTTATGAACACAAGTGTTCTAGACTCTCCATTCTTTGCAGCGTATCCATAATCTGATGACCCACACAGTCGAATGCCTTTACATACTAAGTAAAACACAGGTAAACATCTTTCTGATATTTTCTGCTTTCAGCCAGGATCCATCTGACACCAGCAATCTCATGCCACATTGTCTTCTGAATCCAGCTTGAATTTCTGACAGTTTCCTGTTGATATACATTCAAAAATGCTGCAGCCACTTTTTAATGTTCTTCTGCAAGGTCGGTGGTTCAAGCTCACCAGCTGCTCCTTGGAAACCCTATACAGTGTCGCTATGGGTTGGAATCGACTTGACAGCACTTCACAACAATGATAACATCAACATGGTGGCTGCCCTGTCTCCTACTGTCTTCTCAGAGCAGCACAACTGAAATTCCTTGGTTTTGACTGTCTGGGACAGACCTGGCCATGTTCTATAGGGATTGAGGTAAAAAGCTCATCGAGTAAAAAACAATGTGTTTGATGTGGTCTCAACTTCACCCAATCATTCCATGAACAATTCTTCTGTGGTAGAAATGTCTTGTCATAGTATTGTTGAGCAGAGAGAAAGTTTATTTGAGTAAACTTATTCTGTGCATTTTTGCTCTATATTGCAACACATTTATTATTGTTTCTAGCTACTGTTGAGTAGACTCCACCTCACGATGACCTGCTGTATAGCAGAACAGAATGCCGCCTGGTCCTGCATCTTCCTCACAACCGCTAGCCTGTTAGAGTTCGTCGGAGCGTCTGCTGTCTAATCCATTTTACCGAAGGTCTCCCATTCTTTCACTGACTCTCTGCCTCACCAAAGAAGATACCCTTCCTTTCCCAGTGATTGAGCCCACCTGATGACATGCCCAAAAATCAGTGAGCCAAACACTGTGGTTGCTTTTTTTCAAGTTTTTATTGTGAATTGAGTGACAGTTTACATGGGAGAACATCAGTTTTACACTCATCATTTCATTGTAATGGTTACAGTCTGCTCCGTGCATCATAATTCAACAGTATTTGCTTCTGTTTGTTTGTTGTTTTTTTTAGGGGGTGGGAACAATGTACACAAAAACACTCAGGAATATATAATCATTTAAACAACCAAAGGGCACATTCTGCAAGCCTGCCTCCTGGCTACCAGCACACAGCCTTTCTCTTTCTATGAGTCTAGCGTCCTCAGCTGCTCCCTCTCTCCATGTCCTCATCTCTGCCTCCATCTCTGGTGTCGCTGCTTCTCTGGATAGAGTCCCACATTCCACTCATGCTCTTCTCCCTTGATGGTCCTAGGTTCCTCTGTTTCTGGACTGTAAGATTAACTACTCCCCAATTTTGGTTACAAAACTACTTTTACTGTTGTGACAGTTACAATTAGTCATGATAACAATTACTCACTATTGAATCATAAGACTTTTATCTCCATCCCTTCTCACCAGTCCCATCTAGACAAGATGAAAACTCTGCAGTGGGGATTCTACCTTACCCCGCACACTTTGAAACTAAACTCCCTCTTGAAAACTTGTAAGCCAGTCACTTCATGCCTTTATGTTGTTGTTGTTAAGTGCCGTGGAGTCGGTTCCGACTCACAGCGACCCTGTACAGGGTTTCCGAGGGTGTAAATCTTTACGGGAGTAGAAAGCCTCATCTTTCTCCCGCAGAGTGGCTGGTAGTTTCGAACCGCTGACCTTAAGGTTCGCAGCCTGATTCATAACCACTACGCTACCAGAGCTCCTTTCATGCCTTTATAGCTCCCCCATTTTAGATAGCCAATGTCTAAGTTGCCAGTCCCCATCAACCCTGTATGTCACTGTGATTCTTAAAGTTTTCATTGACTGCTGTTGGAAGTAGATTACCTGCCCTTTCTTCTTAGACTTTGTTAGTTTGGAGGTTCTGCTGTCATCTGTCCACCATAGTTGGTCCTGCTGGTAATTGATATACCAGTGGTATATCTTCCTGCATTACAGCAAAATACAAACCACCAAAGTATGACGAACTGATGTACAGGGCAGCACATCAATCTTCAGGCAAATCCCACAGAGATGCAGGCTCTCCTACAAACCAATGAAATAACATGCATTCACAACATGTTTCTGCATAAACCTGTACACCAAGGAATCACCTTCCCTGAGAACCATGTCCTGAATTCAGACTTCTGGCCTCCAGAACCGTGAGAAATTAGATTTCTGTTCTTTAACTCCCCAGCCCCAAACCTGGTGTGGCACTGTAGAATAAGCATTGGACTGTTAACCACAAGGTCAAACCCACCAGCCACTCCTTGGTAATTCTATACCACGTTGCTATGAGTTGGAGCTGACATGACAACAACAACAACCCCACCTCTCCCTAAAAAGAAAAGAAACCAAAACCCACCTGTATCAGAATCCCAGGTGCTTGTAAAGTACAGATTCCTGGATCCAACCCCAAACTACTGAATAACAATCATTGGGAGTGGCATCTGGTAGTCTTCATTTGGGACCAGTCTCTGGAGAAGGATATCATGTTTGGTAAGGTGGAGGGTCAGAGAAAAAGAGGAAGACCCCCAGCAAAATGGAATGGCCAAGTGGCAGCATCGATGGGCTCAAGCGTGGCAAAAGTAGTGAGGTTGGCCCAGGATTGGGCAGTGTTTCATTGTGTTGTGCATAAGGTCACTATGAGTCAGTACCGACTGGATGGCACCTAACAACAATAACAAAAGGTCATTCCTGTGGACACTACAGATTGAGAGTAATTATAACAAGAGCAAATTCTTAAGCTATAATCTGTTTAATAAGTGGAGGCCCATGGATACCCTTAGAGAGTCAACAGTAAATATGAATACTCTAGTGAGAATCAAACTCTATGACATCCGGTTCCTGTGAGTTTTTGTTCCGTTTACATTTAATTTTTGTTGTTGTTGTGAATATTGTGAGTTTAAAATGAGGATTGCTGTGAGTTTTCACCAAAGAAATGTCTGGAACAATGTCTAAATCACAATCCAAACAGGAACTCCATAAGCATGACCTGAATCTTTTCATGGGCGGCTTCCTTTTCTCAGGCACACATCCACTTTAAAAAAAAAATACAATGTGCATGAAGACTGAGGAAGAGTCAGTATGGTGTTTTGTTATTAATGTACTCCAATCAAGAAGCAGCCCTGCTAACCAAAAGGCTGGTGGTTAGAACTTCTCCAGCAGTTCTGTGGAAGAAAGATCTGGTAATCTGCTCCCATAAAGATTACAATCTAGAAGACCCTAAGGGTAGTTCTTCTCTGTCACTTGGGGGTGCCACAAGTAGAATATTGAGTTAACAACATCCTATGCTCACAACAATTGCTTTAACACTTTAGAAACAGTAGAACTGTCCTTGAAATTGTCGTGTGGCTCCAATGTGGCCGCTAGCAAGTTAGCAAAGCATGTCCAACCCCCAGGGGCTAACACACAAGGGCAAATAAAAGGGGGCAATAAAACCAAAGCAAATTGATTCATTTCCAGGCAGTCCCATTAGCTTGTGTCTTTAATGCAATCCTCTCTCCACAGTGAACATGGTTAAATAGCTTCCTTTAAAGGTGAGTGGATTTTATATAATTTGCAGCTAATTCCACTTAATTCTGCTTACATGAGCATGTGATAAGGGAATGTTGCGATAGTTACCAACAACGGGCTAAAAGGAGGAGGCCAATATTTGATTTCCAAGATCTGTGTCTCGGTGCGGAGAAATCTAGATGACTATTAATGTACTGGTTTCTTGGTTAATTGCTTTCTGTCCTAGCTCCAGAGTAAAGATCAGTGAGAGAACACTAGGGTCCCATCTGTCACAATGACACCAGATAAACAACCACCACGGCCTTTTCAGCAAAACCATTCTGGCTCTGACAGACACCCTGTGGACTGCAGGGAATCAGGAAAGTAACAACAATAGAATTAATCAGAACTTTGCTATGTTGTTACTGAAGTAACCCTTGTCTGCCAAGATGGCAGAACAGGCTTTCTTATCTCAGAAACAGAAACAGTATCTAGTTGTTGTGGTTGTTAAGTGCCTTTAAGTCAATTCTGACCCATAGCAACCCTGTAGAGGGTTTCCAAGGAGCAGCTGGTGAGCTTGAATCGCCAACCTTGCAGTTCAAACGGCTTTGCAGTCTGGCGCTTTAACTAACATTGCCACACCAGGACTGCTGTTTTTGTTGTTAGATGCCATCGAGTCGATACTGACCCATAGCGACTTTATGCCCAGCAGAATGAAACACTGCCTAGTCCTGGGCCAACCTCACTACTGTTGGCATGCTTGAGTCCATTGATGCTGCCACTTGGCCAATCCATCTTGCTGGGAGTCTTCCTCTTTTTCTCTGATCCTCCACCTTACCAAACATGATATCCTTCTCCAGCAACTGGTCCCTCCTGACAATATGTCCGAAGTATGAGAGACAAAGTCTGGCCATCCTGGCCTCCAAGGAGCATTCTGGCTGCACTTCTTCCAACACAGATCTGTTTGTTCTTTTGGCAGCCCATGGCACTTTCAATATTCTCCTCCAACACCCTAATTCAAAAGCACCAATTCTTCTATGGTCTTCCTTATTCACTGTTCAGCTTTCGCATGCGTATGAGGTTATTGAAAATACCATGGTTTGTGTCAGGCGCACCTTAGTCTTCAAACTGACATCTTTGCTCTTCAACTCTTTAAAAAGGTCTTGTGCAGTAGATTTGCCTAATGCAATACGTCGTCTGATTTCTTGACTGCTGCTTCCATGAGTGTTGATAGTTGATCCAGGAAGAATGAAGTCCTTGACATGTTGTTTATTGGTCCAGTGATGAGGATTTTTGTTTTCTTTATATTGAGATATAATCCATACCGAAGGCTTGTTATGATTATTTTCACAGAGTATTTCTAACTAGATTAACTTCTAAGGTAGAAACAATGCCAAATTAGACACACAACCTTTTCAAACGTGGGGATAAAACATGTATTCTTGCCCCACTTTTATTTGCTAGAACATCAATTGCCATTCAGTTATTTGACTGGGTTGCTGTTAAATGCCATCAAGTCAGTTCAGACTCATAGCGACCCTGTATAGGACTTCCAAGGAGACGCTGGTGAGCTTGGACTGCTGAATTTGAGGTTCAAACTGACCTTGCCGTCCTGTGTATTAACCCACAGCGCCACACCAGGACTCCATTTGACTATGGAGAATCTTATTTATTTTACTGTAGCTTGGATGAAAGCTAACTACTAAGAACTTTAAATGTAGACTCACCTGCAACTGACGAGTCAATTCCCATTCTTAGTGACCCTAATAGGACATTGTAGAATTGCTCCATAGGATTTCCAAGATTGCAGATTGTTATGGAAGCAGACTGTCTCATCTTTTTCCTGAGGAGTTGGTGGTGGCTTTGAACCACCCAGTAATTAACCCACTGCATCACCGGTTCTCATGAAATGTATGGATCACCTGACCAACTTGATCGCCACTTCTATATCAGTCCTTCCATGCTGATGTTAGTACGCCATATTGGACTCCATTGAACAATCCACCTCAGAAACAGCAGGGAGGGGTCTGGCTTCATTTGAATGGTGCCCATTTGTTTCTTTACATTCAAGTCAATGTTTATGACTCATCTCAAGAGTCTTGGAATAGATCTTGGTTTGAGGAGATCCAACTCTCTCATTGAGTAGACATTGTTACCATTCATAGTGACCCCACATGACAGAGTCGAACCGCCCCATAGGGTTTCCTTGCCTGTCATCTTCTCAGAGGCAGGTCACTGGGTCTTTCTCCTTTGGTACACGGTAGCATTGAACAAAGATGCTGGTGCCTGATTTATGTGAATAAGGGAAAGAGAAGTAGACATTGGGGAGCTTTAGATATCAGTCTAGTCTGATTTCGAGGCCTCAACCCATACTCAGTAGAGACCCAATGGTTTCACATCTCATTGTTAGTCTAATACATGACACAGGGTCTCCATCAAGTCTGACCATAGACAAATGTACATAATTCCAGCAAGAATATAACCCAGGAATACAGGATAAAATAATATTACCCATGCTTTACAACCTTTACGGACAACCCCTATATGTTGTCATTAGTGTCCATTGATAGAGGACACCACTATCGACTGATAATGACATCATGTGACAGAGAAGTCTTGGCTGTCATCTATTTCATCATTCTATACTCACAGCTGGACTCCTGGTGTGGTGCTGTGGGTTAATGTGCTGGACTGCAAAGTTGGTTTGAATTGCAAGGTTGGTAGTTCAAACTCACCAGCCACTCCTCAGAAACCCTAGACAGGGTTGCTATGAGTCAGAACCGACTCGACAGCATTTAATAACAACAACAATACTCATATATACTGTTCAATAACATCGACTCACAGTGCTCTCGTGTGACAGAGGAGAACTGCCCCACAGGGTTTTCTTGGCTGTCATCTATAGTGTCACTCTTGTTAAGTGCCATAAAGTCGATTTCGATTCTGACTCGTAGTGACCCTGTCTAGGGTTTCTGAGGAGCAGCTGGTGGGTTTGAACCACTGACCTTGTGGTGGGGTATATTATCCTGCAGCACCACACCAGGACTCGTAAAAAATAAAAAAAATCTGGTTCTAATTTCGATGTGTTTTCTTGGGAAAGAAGCACACATGAACCTAAAATTCAATTTTTAAGTTAAAGAAACCCTTTTCTCTCTTTCTTTATTTTCTTTTTTTTTTTAACGAATGCTGTTTTGTAAAACATAATCAATCAGTGTTGTCTGCTTCATTTACAAAGCAATTTATTCTATTCTGCCAACATGGTCACAAACCTTGAAGTTTCTAAACGTTAGAGTTAGAGATTGTCATGAACCCAGATAAAAACAACAGTGTTTTCTTACCTCCCCAGCAAATTGTGACAGGTGATAACAAAAAGGCAAACAAAAGGCCCTCACTCCTAGGCTGGTGTAATCTGTCTTCTGACCTGTAACTACACAGAATTTGGGTTTTTCTCAAGCAAGTGGAGTAGCACTATTTACATTATTGTATTCTATGACTAAGGAGCTCTGGTAGCGTAGTGGTTACGAATCAGGCTGGGAACTGCAAGGTCAGCAGTTCGAAACTACCAGCCGCTCTGCGGGAGAAAGATGAGGCTTCCTGCTCCCGTAAAGATTTACAGCCTCGGAAACCCTGTACAGGGTCGCTGTGAGTCGGAACCGACTCCACGGCACTTAACAACAACAACAATTCTATGACTGGGAGCAAACGTGAATAGAATTGAGAAATTCGGCTAAGAAAAAGGACTAGGGAACATTCCAATCTCTCCCTTTCCTCTTGCTGTACACCCTTCTGAATCATTTGTAAAAGAATACTGACTCACTTCGTCTATTATTATAATCTTCTAGGTCTTTGGCTCTGGTTTTTGCTTGAGATGAGAGAAAGGAACTGGAGATGATGTATGTACTTTTCAGCTGAAAAAGTAATTGAACAAAGTTGAGTGGGTTCCAATAGATACATAAAAGCAGTGGCATTGTCTTGAATTGTACAAAGGCAGATGGCCCAACCTGCTCCTGACTCCTCATCTAATTCAAGCTCCATTGTCTATAAAAAATATACAGGAAAAGAGCCAGTTTTGTTCCGTTTCTAAGAAAATCACCAACTAGAGCCATAGAAAGAACTGGTATGTTAAGGAAGAGCATCACATTTTACACAAAACTCTACTATCTGCCAATATTTCCCCAATATTTCATAAATTCCATCTTCTTTTGCTCACCCTTTCCACCCGTAAGGAGTACGGAAACAAATGTTCGGTTGACATCAGTGAGTCATTGTAGTTCTTTCTCATTCCTTGCCTGGAGGGAAGACATTCATCTTCAACAGGTGGGCAAAGTCCCAACTTGAGCTTCGTCAGTCAAAACCCTTTTTGAGATTACCACAAATGCTAGGAATCTTCTCTCCACAAAGAGGCATATAATCCGTTGTTGTTATTGTTAGGTGCTGTGGAGTCGGTTCTGACTTATAATGACCCTGTGTATAAACAGAATGAAATACTACTCAGCCCTGTGCCATCTTCACAATTGTTACCATGTTTGAGTCCATTGCTGTTACCACTGTGCCAACCCATCTCGTTTGGACTCTTCCTCTTTTTCCTCTTGACTCCCCACTTTAACAAGCATGAGGTCCTTCTCCAGGGACTGGTCCTTCCTCACAATATGTATGAAAGATGAAATATCACCATCTTCGATTCAAGGAGCAAACCTGCCACAATTACTCCAAAACAAATTTGTTAATGTTTCTAGAAGTCTATAGTATATTCGTTATTCTTCACCAACACCATAATTAGATGAATAGATCCTTCTATTCATCTAATAGCTTCTTCTCCAGTTGTTTTTATCCATTGTTCAGCTTTCACATGCATGAGAGGTGGGTGAGAATACCATGGCTTGGGTCAGGTGCATCTTAGTCCTCAAAGTGACATCTTTGCTCTTGAACATTTTAGAGAGGTCTTTTGAAGCAGATTTGCCTAATGCACTATGCCGTTTGATTTCTTGACATCTGCTTCCCTGAGTACTGATTGTGAATCCAAGTAAAATGAAACCTTTGTATATTGGCACATGTGTATATGCACACACAATTCTGCACACGATTTCAGGGAGTTAATATTCCCCCCATCACATACACACCATTCTACCCATCCAACAATCCATCCATCCATCCATCCATCCACCCATTCCTATACTTCACAAGACAAGGGTTGTTGTTGTCATGTGGAAGTGGCTTCAGTGCCACAAACTGACAGATCAGGGATGGAGACAGGTTTCCTTCGACCCAATTCATGCCCAATCCCAATTCCTTTTCATTTCCATTTTCTGGCTGATAATACTGTACTTTATCTGGAACTTCATAAAAGTGTTTGGCATTGTGAGTTGCCATCAAATCATTTCTGACTTATAACAACCCCATGCATAATGTAATGAAAAACAGTCCAGCCATGCATCATTCTCACAACGGTTACTATGTGGGAGCTCATATTGTAACCACTGCATCAGTCCATCTCTTTGAGGGGTCTTCTTCCTTTTCACTGACCCTCCATTTTACCAAGCATGATGTCCTTCTCCAGGGATGAGTCCCTCCTGAGAACATGTCCAAATTGTGAGAGACTGAAGTGTCACCATCCTGGCTTCTAAGGGGCATTCTGGTTACACTTTATTCTTCTGGCAGCTCATGGAATATGCACCATTCTTTGCCAACACCAGAAGCTGGTTCCCTGTAAACATTCACAATAATTATTGTTTGCTGATTTGATTTTAGAGTCATATCATGCAGAGAACCTGTTGTTGTTGTTGTTAAGTGCCGTCGAGTCAGTTCCGGATTCATAGCAACCCTGTACAGGATTTCCGAGGCTGTAAATCTTTACGGGAGCAAAAAACCTCATCTTTCTCTCACGGAACAGCTGGTAGTTTCGAACTGCTGACCTTGTGGTTCACAGCCTGATTCGTAACCACTACGCTACCAGAGCTCCTTACAGAGAATCTGTAGGAGGGATAATTATTGATCAACTTTCTGACCGTGGTCACCTGCTCAACAAAGGTAATAAACATACCAAAAGTCAAATGGTGAGTTTATGAGAAATTATAATTCTAAGATTTATTAGAAATCCACAGATGTGCATATGCATTGAACTATAACATGGGTTTGTTGCCATAAATGAGAGTTTGGCTCAAAACTGTTAATCCTTTTGCTGCCTTCCTCCCTTCTCTAATCCATGACTGTGGGGTCGCCACCAACTCATAGAGACCCCAAAAGAATGAGCTTTTTGTGTTGGCGAAGAGTGGGTTCAAACTGCTGATGCTGTTATTACCAGTCCAGTGCTTAACCCACCACAACACCAGGACCAATTTCTTTCCCTAAACCCTGGTCTAAATACAGCAAAACTTCCAAAAGCTGCAACCTGTATAAGGTGAGAACCTGTCAGAGAAGGAAAAATTAAATATTTTCCACTAAAACATGTGATAAAAAAAGTGGTATAGCTGCACTCTGTCAAAGGTGGAAAACTTATGAGACCTGAGAAAAAGCAAGGCAGTCCCATTTTTCATAGGTTTCGCTGTATCTCCTCTGTGTTTAGTCTTGAGGATCTAACATAGATTAAGATATGACTTCTCCCTGGAGGCCTTAAACTCCAGCAGTGGACAGAAAAAGCCAACCACCAGTTTATGTGGCTCTATTCTGACTCATGGTGACCCCATGTGTTACAGATTAGAACTGCTCCCTAGGTTTTCTGGGATGACGTCTTTACAAAAATTGCCAGACCTTTCTTCGGTTGTATTGCCGACTGAGTTCTAACCACCAATAGTTAGATTAGTAGTCAAGCATGGTTGTTTGTGTCACCCAGGGACTTCCAATGGGGAGAACACTAGCTTATGAGATACACACAGCAAAGAACCTCCCTTTGGTTCCTGGATAACACATAAAGGCCACCTGATATCCGAAATGGCCCAGGGTCCAGCTATTTCCTGAAGGTCCATCTCTGCTGTGGTCTGACATCATCACTTACTAACAGTTTGACTTTGGACTCTCAGCTGAGCTGGGCTTCACGTTTCTCATTCACCCTGTGGCAGTGGTTGGAAACTTGGACTCTGGAATAGAGATGCAGCTACCGAAAGCAGAGCCTATGGTAAGCACTAGGGCTCCTGGTGGTGCCGTGGGATAAGCGTTAGACTGCCAACCAAAAAGTCGATGGTTCAAACCCACAAGTCGCTCCTCGGGGAAAGATGAAGATTTCTCCTGTAAATATCTACAGCCTGGAAAACCCCACCAGGGCACTTTTACTATGTTCTAGAAAGTCGCTGTGAGCCCCAGTTGATTCAAAGGCAGTGCAGCAGATGGTTGTTGTGAAATGCCATTGATTCGGTTCCGACTCATAGCCACCCTGTCTAGGGTTTCTGAGGAACCGCTGGTGGGTTTATGCTGTCCACCTTGTGGCTAGTTGCCCAGTGGTAAGCCTACAGCACCACAACACTGACATTTCACCCCTTGGGGGCACAGACAGCATCACAAAGTGCCGAGGGGCAATCTCTAAATTGTACATCACCATCACCCCCCAATTTCAAGATGAAAAGACATGGTGAGCTGTGATTCTGCACAGAAATGCCTCCTTTCTCCTGTCCCGCTACCTGAGTTGCTGCTTGTCACATTGTGGTTACTCAGAGTGCCGTCTTGTGCCTTGTCTGGGGGCCCCTTAGACTTGTTGTTGTTGTTGTTGTCAGGTGCCATCGAGTTGGAACCAACTCATAGCGACCCCATGCACAGCAGAACGAAACAATGTCTGATCCTGGGCCAACGTCACCACCACTGCCACACTTGACGTCATCAATGATGCCACCTGGCTGATCCATCTCGTTAGGGGTCTTCCTCTTTTTCTCTGACCCTCCACCTTACCCAGCATGACATCCTTCTCCAGCAACTGTTCCCTCCTGACAATATGTCCAAAGTATGAGAGACAAAGCTTAGCCATCCTGGCCTCCAAGAAGGACTCTGGCTGCACTTCTTCCAAAATAGACCTATTGGTTCTTTTGGCAGTCCATGGCACATTTAGTATTCTCCTCCAACACCACAACTCAAAGGCATCAATTCTTCTGTGGTCTTCCTTATTCACTGTCCAGCTTTCGCATCCACCATGGCTTGGGTCAGGTGCATCTTAGTCCTCAAGCTGACATCTTTGCTCTTCAACACTTTAAAAAGGTCTTGTGCAGCAGATTTGCCTAATACGATACGTCGTCTGATCTCTTGACTGCTGTTTCCATGAGTGTTGATAGTTGATCCAAGAAGAATAGACTTGTAGCTGGGACAAAATCCCCCTCCTTGCCATTTACCCCCTTGCTACACCCCTGGATCGACAGTGCTTGAGGAAGAACCTTGGGCCATGTAGGGTTACTAGAAACTGCTCGATGGTGCCCCCCTTTAAGTGGTGGCTACGATACCAACCGTATCTACTACACCCGATGTGCACCTCTGCCCCGGAGTAGTCGGAATCCCAGCATCACTAGGATGAATGATCTTGAGCAAGTGCCTCCAATCTTTGTGTGCTTCAGTTTCAAAACCTACCACATAGACTATTGCCAAGCAAGGTGATGTGTGGACAAATCAGATGCTGTGAATCTAACTGGCTTTTCAATTAGCAGCTGAGGACGTCACTGTTTTGCCATGAGGCCTCCTTCGCGGTATAGTTGTCAAGTTCTGTCAAGTCAGTTCCGACTCATAGCGACCCTGTCTATAAAGGCTTTCTGAGGAGCAGCTGGTGAGTTTGAACTACCGATCTTTTGGTTCAAACCAACCTTGTGGTCAAGTGCTTATCCTACAGAGCTACACCAGGACTGATAATAGTACTGAGATAAAATTAGGTCAATCTGAGAAAACGATGAAAAATGGAAAGGAAGCATTGCACATGGAACCAGGAGACTTAGAACCAAGTCTCAGTGGCCTCACTCATGGAATGAGAATAATACCTCATGTTGGCGCCATAAGGGTAGATTCCCGCTGCTCGATTTTCAGCCCAACTAGAGACAGACTTATAAGAGGAACAGTGACAATAGGGAGGGATGGACTCCTTGTAGTCATCAACTCTTTGAGGCCCAAAGGGCAACATTTGCCCAAGGACAAAGTTTAGAAGAGTTTGGGAAAGAAGGAGGAATGGAAACAGGAAACTCAGGGATGAGAGAAGTTGCATCATGGGTATTGCAGCCAGTGACATGAAACAAAATGTGTATGGATTGCTGAATGGAAAGCCTATCGGTGTTGTAAACCTTCACCCAATGGACACTGAAAAGTTAAACAAAAAAATAAAATGTATTTTTAAAAGTTTAAAAAACTGTTTCTGGAGGCATTTTGATGTAATTTACATACTCTTGCCATTTTTCCTGCCTCTTCCTTTTGAGCAAATTGGTTTTACAACATCAAATAACAGATCTCAGTACTCATTCCCATTTCACTCTTAGCCCCAAAGATGAGATGCAATCTTAGAAAGCAGAGGTTAGCTTAGCTGGTAGCTAGGTGAGTTTGGGAGCACAAGTGAGGTTTTTTAGATTGCTGTAAACTTACTGTTGTCAAGTGAATTTCAGAATAGAACTGCTCCCTGGGGTTTCCAAAGCTGTCATCTCTGTAGAAGCAGAGTATTCCAACCACTGACCTTCCTGTTGTCAGCCCAGTGCCTGATATGTTGTTGTTAAGTGTGGTGAGTCAGTTCTGACACAGAGCGACCCTGTCTAGGGGTTCTGAGGAACGGCTGGTGGGTTTGAACTGCCGACCTTGAAGTTCAAACCAACCTTGCAGTCTAGTGCATTATCCTGTAATGCCATACTAGAACATGTGGTTGTTGCTAATTGCCATCTAGTCGGTTCCAACTCATAGTGACCGTGTATAGGGTTTTCAAGGAGCACCTGGTGGGTTTGAACTGCTGACCTTGTGGTTCACGGTCCAGTGCTGATCCTATAGCACTATCCCAGGACATGTTGTTGTTGTTATGTGCCGTTGAGTCGGTTCCGACCCATAGCGACCCTGTACAGGGTTTCCGAGGGTGTAAATCTTTACAGGAGCAGAAAGCTTCATCTTTCTCCCGCGGAGCGGCTAGTAGTTTCGAACCACTGACCTTAAAGTTCGCAGCCCAATTCATAACCACTACGCTACAGTCCAGTGCTGATCCTATAGTACTATACCAGGACATAGCCTGGTGAAATTTTACTGTATTTCAAGGTGGATGAAGAAGTTCCTCCGTATCTGCAGACACTGGCTGACAAGTGCTCATTTTGATATCATGTTAGCTGGACTTCAGTAACATAGGTGTACCCTCTGTGGATACCTGTGTGCCATTTCTAATGAGTTTCCTGATGTTTGGAAGAGACATTCAAAGAATCTTAGAGTTGTAGACCTGGAAGCTGTCAAAACACCTTTAGTGAATTTCTAAATGTTACATTGGCTCTCTCAATAAATTAGCTATTGATGTTCTGAATGTAGAGGCCAGATGTTGTTGTTGTTAAGTGTTGTCAAGTCGGGGTCCAACCCAAAGCAGCTCTGTATAGGGTTTCTAAGGAGCAGCTGGTGAGCCTGAACCACCAACACTGCAGTTCAAACCAACTTCTGAGGCCAGCGCATTAACCCACAGCACCACACCAGGACTTAACACAGTTCAGGTATTTCATATTTTTAGTTTTCTTTTTCTTAACGTTTATCTTCTGGTTTTTGGAAGTGTCAATTTTTTATGTCCTTGAATGAAATTTAATTGACAAGCACCCTTTGGTTTAGCAATCCTACTGACCTGCGCATTTCATGAAAAAGATGTGCAATTAGACTTGACCGTTTATTGAGCGGTAACAATGGGTTAGAGGAGATTCCTGTCATCAGGTTAGATTCTAGAAGGAAACAGCCATAGGCTTCTTTAAGGTTAGCAGGGGTGATGCACAAATAAGGCGCACACACAAATAACTTCACAAGGGAGTGTCAATGGGGTTACAGCTAAGAAACATGGTGGTGTCATCTCTCTCCACTTCCAGACAGAATCCTTGCTGTGGTGGTTGTTAAGTGCTGTCAAGTTGGTTCTGACTCATAGCGACACTATACAGGGTTTTCAAGGAGCAGCTGGTGGGTTTGAACTGCTGGCATGTGGGTAGCTGTCCAGTGCTGATCCTACAGCACCACACCAGGAGTCTTTGTTGGTGTTAAATACTGTCAAGTCAGTTCAGACTCATAGAGACCCTGTGTAGGATTTCTGAGGAATGGCTGGTGAGTTTGAACCACCGACCTTGTGGTTCAAAGTGACCTTGCAGTCAAGTGCCTCACCAAGTTTAATCATAGGATAATATGTGATAAATCGAGTTGTAAATTGCTTAAAAGTAATATTTCTCAAATTCTATGAACACTAACAACAAAACCTGGTAAAAGATTTCGACATTGAATTCTATTATGAGTTACAACAAGATTAGGAAGTGAAACTTTAAAATCTTTTTCTCCTTTTTCCTTTGATTATTACTTCATTTTCAGAAAAGTTATTGATAAAAGTTCACAAGTACTGCATTCTACAATATTGTAACTAAAACACCAGAAAATCTGATATTGGTGATTATGTGCCGTGGAATTGGTTCCGACTCATAATGACTCTGAGTCGTTATGGACAATGAGTAAGGAAGATCATAGAAGAATTGATGCCTTTGAGTTGTGGTGTTGGAGGAGAATAGTGAAAGTGCCATGGACTGCCAAAAGAACCAATAGATCTGTTTTGGAAGAAGTGCAGCCAGAGTGCTCCTTGGAGGCCAGGATGGCTAAGCTTTGTCTCTCATACTTTGGACATATTGTCCGGAGAGAACAATCACTGGAGAAGGATGTCATGCTGGGTAAGATGGAGGGTCAGAGAAAAAGAGGAAGACCCCCAACAAGATGGATTAGCCAGGTGGCATCATTGATGGCGTCAAGTGTGGCAGCGGTAGTGAGGTTGTCCCAGGATCGGACATTGTTTCGTTCTGCTTTGCATGGGGTTGCTATGAGTCGGTTCCAACTCGATGGCACCTGACAACAACAACAACAACAACTTAACGACTCTGCATAGGGTTTCCTAGGCTGTAAATCTTTATAGGAGCAGAAAGCCTCATTTTTCTTCCCTGGCACAGCTGGTAATTTTGAACTGCTGACCGTGAGGTTAGCAGCCTGACTTGTAACCACTATGTTACCAGAGCTCCTTAATCAAAACAGCAGTAGCAATGAAAACAACAGAACATGCTTGTGGCATAGTGCAACTGTAACCAAGTGATTGGAAGTGTCATTGTAATTGGATAATTATGAAAAGTCTGACTTGAGCCCATGAGAAGGTTCAAAAGTAACTTACACAGTATTAGCCTGTGGGTATATAGATACATGCAGCTGGGCTTCCCCAAAATGCTATAGCTGCAATAGCTAACTAAGTTCAGGGATAGTTTCATTAAAAGAATATCTTTCTTTTGCAACACTGCACTATTTTGGTGTCACCCCGATTCCCAATAGTATAACCCTCCCCACCCCCATCCCCACATATCATTCCCTCTGACAAGACTGGTCTCACCTAGGAATGAGGAAGAAAGAGTGATTTTAGAATTCTACCAACAGCGTAGTGGTTACGAATCAGACTGCAAACCTCAAGGCCAGCAGTTTGAAACTATCAGCTGTTCTGCAGGAGAAAGATGAGGCTTTCTGCTCCTGTAAAGGTAGTGTAGTGGTTACGAATCGAGCTGCAAACCACAAGGTCAACAGTTAGAAACTACTAGCTGCTCCACGGGAGAAAGATGAGGTGTTCTGCTCCCGTAAAGATTAACAGCCTCGGAAACCCTGTGCAGGGTCGCTATGAGTCAGAATCGACTCCACGGACCATAACAACAACAACGATTTACAGCTTTGGAAACCCTGTACAGGGTTGCTATGAGTCAGAACCGACTCCACGGCACATAACCACCAACCAGCAATACAAATTATTCAGTCACATGACTCTAACCAAGTAGGGAACTTAATCTGCCCTGCCTTAGTAGGGAGGGAAGGAGCCCTGATAGTGTATTGGGGTATAAGTTGGGTTGCTAACCACAAGGTCAGCAGTTTGAATCTACCAGTCATCTCTCAGGACAAAGATGAGGCTTTCTACTCCGGTGAAGATTTTACAGCCTCGGAAACCCTGTGCAGGAAAGTCATAAGTCAGAACTGACTCTGGGACGTACCACCACCTGGTAAAGTGGGGAGGCAGCTGTCAGTCCCCAACACACGCACTGATGAGATGGACTGGAGGAGGGAGAGTGAAGAGCAGAGTTAGGACTGCACAAGTTACAAGCATTCAGAATCAGTGTTTCTGTCTTATCTGAGAAATCTCTTCAATTCCCAGGGATGGTGCTAAGACCCTTGTGCACCATCAGTTATTCTATCATTGTGAGTTGTCACCAAGTCAACCTCCCATGTTCAGTAGATCTGACTGTTATGACCCATAGGGCTTTCATGGGCTGATTTTTCAATAACTGATTGCCAGACCTTTCTTCCTACTGTCTTAGTCTGGAAGCGTCTCTGAAACTTGTTCAGTATTACAGTAACACACAAATCTTCACTGACGGATGAGTGGTAGCGACACACAGGATGCATTGGCTGGGAATTCAATCGGGTCTCCTGCATGGAAGGCAAACATTCTACTACTAAACCACATGCCTCCTCCATCAGATAAGTTTTTGTTATTGTGTGCTGATGAGAGGAATCTGATTCATAATGACCCTGTGGGATACAGTAGAATTGCCCCATAGGGTTTTTGCATAAGCTGTCCTCTTTCTGGGAGCAGATTGCCAAATCTTTTTTCCTGCAGAGCAGTTGGTGGATTCAAACCACCAGCCTTACAGCTAGCAGTCAAGTGCTTAACCATGAAGCCACCAAAGCCCATTCCATCAGTTACAGAAGTCATGTTCTCAGCAGTTCTAGTTCCTCAGCGATCAGCGCTAAGTAAATGCTGACTGTTTATTGATTTTCTCTCCCTCCCCCTTCCTTTCTGTATACACAACTTCTGTGCGTTAGTTGCTTTTGTTCCAAGTACTGAAGATTAAAAGATGAATTTGACACAGTAACTGTTGCTAGTTATTTTATTATTTTGCAAAGTTCTTACAAAAGGTAGACATTGACTTCGAAATTGCTACTGCTCCACACATTTCCTTGCCTTGAAGTGCTAGACTGAAAGGTCCTGAAAGAAAGAAAAAGCAAATGAAGGGCTTAGGGTTTGAAGGTCCAGGATTTGAGGTGGGTGGGGAGGCAGGGTGAGGAAAGAGGAAACAGAAGCAGGAAATAGTTTTTCCAAGGATTGATTTTTTTTCACACCCCCCACCCCACATCAATAGATTCTTCACAGAGCTGGTTAATTATCAATTTTCATGAGAAAGCAAAGCTGCCTGACTCTTGAAAAGTACTTGAGTACAAAGTAGGTTGTACATGATTTGACTTCTGTATTAAAAATGTGCATTTTGCTGAATTAAGTCATGTGCCTGACATACAACAGCACAGGCAACTTATTTTGTGTTTTCACTTCATCAACCCTTTGCCTTGTTCTTTACTTCTATATTTCCCATTTTCTTTGTCTGTAGGTCTGGAAACTATACTTAATAGTTGTTGTTTTGGAGTTCCTTTAACATTTTCAGTATAATATCATAATTATAAATTCCTGGTGTGGCGCTGTGGTTTAATGCACTGGACTGTAAGGTTGGTTTGAACTGCTAAGTTGGTGGTTCAAGCTCACCAGCCACTCCTTGGAAACCCTATACAGGACCGCTATGGGTCAGAACCAACTCGATAGCGCTTAAAAACAACAATATAATCTAACAGGACCCAGGACTACTGTCTTCCTACAGAGTACGACAAGGATGGCATTGTACTTTGTTCATTGAATCTCCCACCGTATTTGTTGTTGTTGTTATTATTTTATTTCATTTGCTAGGTCAACCTTTTTTTTTTTTTTTTTTTTAGTTCAACCATTTTTATATGCAAAATCCAGCCCTACCAGCCACATTCCCCATTTTATTTATGGATTAATCTCATGCTTTTTAAGTCCCAAGAGTAAGTTTCTTGCAGTTAATAAACATCACATTGGATCCACCAATATATTTTATTAGTTTCTTCCAGTCTCACTTCTGTCTTTTGCATTTCCATTCTTCTGCATTTTCCTTTTTCAGATTCTCCATGTCTCTCTCTCTAAAGTAATATTTTAATGTCTTTTCAATGGAGGTTTACTCAACAGTTTCAGTTCCCATTCAACAATTTCTAAACATACTTTTCAGCGACATGGATTACATTCTTCACAATGTGTAAACATTCTCATTATTTCCATTCTGGTGGCTCTGTCTCCATTAATCTAGTTTCCCTATCTGCTTATAGTCTCACTTTTGTGTTAAAGTCATTGTAGACTGTTTGGTCTCGTATAAGTGACTTTTTAAAGGCGCACAGTACTTAAAGGTGGTAGTTATTATTTCTTGAGCCAATTTATTATTTACCTACAAGGTGACCTCAGGGGTGAGTTTTGTTTTGTTTTGCTGTAAAAAGAAGCTTTATTGTTTTCATTTGGTCCACAGCTTGGGAGAAGAGGGGCTTTAGGGTGGTGGCAATGCTGCGTCTGTGGCTAGAGGGGAGGTTCAGGCAGAAGGTCTGAGGAGGGCAGGGGCAGTCTGAAGGCCTCTCACAAGTTGCTGGGCCCCACCGGCTCCTAGGCATGTTTGAGGGTGAGCCTCTGGAAGAGATAGTTGCCCCGCCCCACCTGGTGCCGGCCACCTTGTAGAGGTTGGTCAGGTGGTGACCTGTCTTCTTGGTAATGTTGACCTCCTCCTGGAGGAAATGGTTCTCCAGAACATCACAGAGGTGGGGGGTCTTGTGTGGGTAGCACCCACAGCGTGCAGATCCAGAAGGGACTGGGTCAGGTTCTTCTCCAGGGTCAGGGTGGTTCCATGGCATCCAGGATTCCTCCCCACTCATCTTGGGACGGCTTCTGTGGGTCCTGGAAGAGGGCACAGCCGCCACGCTGGTTTTGCAGTTTCAAGAGATGCTCAGTGCCCTCATGCATCTCTTTCACCAACTTGTGGAAGAAGTGTCCCATGCCTTCCAAGGCCACATCATCGCAATAGAGATAGAAGCTTGGAGAGAGGTAGGTGTAAGATGCCCTCAGGTGCAGGTTGACCAGACGGTTGACACCAGACTTCACTTCTGTGGAATAATTCCAATCGATCTGAGAGTTCATGGTTAGTCCAAAATTTGGAGCTAATCACACACACACACACAAACAAAGGTGTTTAACTGGTCCCAGTAACAGCGAATGACCAAGAAGGTGGTCCTGGAGAAGAGATTGTAGCTAAAGAGGAGGTTAGCAGTGGTCCAAAGCTGGAGGTGGGGAGTCCCAGATCTGTTCTGTCCAAACACTGTTGAAGCAAGAAACAGATCCACGTGCCCACCAGGCAAGTTTCTCAGGGGTTAGCTTTGTTTCAAGGTTTGAAGAGCATTTCAGGGTGATAGTCTCGGGGTGTCCTCCAGTCTCCTGCAGCTCAGTAGGTCTGTTGGAAATTTTATCTAGGAATATGAGGTTCTGTTACATATTTTTCTCATATTGTTGTTGTTAGGTACCATCGAGTCAGTACCGACTCATAGTGACCCCGTGTACAACAGAACAAAACACTGCCCGATCCTGGGCCAACCTCACAATTCTTGCTACGTTTGACCCCATTGATGCCACCACTTTGCCAATCCATCTCCTTGAGGGTCTTCCTCTTTTTCTCTGACCCTCCACCTTACCAAACTTGATCTCCTTCTCCAGTGACTGGTCCTTCCTGACAATATGTCCGAAGTATGAGAGACGAAGTTTGGCCATCTTGGCCTCCAAGGAGCGCTCTGGCTGCACTTCTTCCAACACAGATTTGTTTGTTCTTTTGGCAGCCCATGGCACTTTCAATATTCTCCTCCAACACTATAACTCAAAGGCATCAATTCTTCTATGGCCTTCCTTATTCACTGTCCAGCTTTCACATGCATATGAGGCTATTGAAAATACCATTGTTTGGGTCAGGCACATGTTAGTCCTCAAACTGACATCTTTGCTCTTCAACACTTTAAAAAGGTCTTGCGCAGCAGATTTGCCCAATGCAATACGTCATTTGATTTCTTGACTGCTGCTTCCATCAGTGTTGATAATTGATTCCAGCAAAATGAAGTCTTGGACAACATTTATCTTTTCTCCACTTATATAGATGTTATTTATGGGTCCAGTGGTGAGGATTTTTGTTTTCTTTACATTAAGGTGCAACCCCTACCTAAGACGGTAGTCTTTGATCTTCATCAGTAAGTATTTTAAGTCCTCTTCTATGAGAATCTATAGATTTTTTTTTTTTTTCTCATAGATACTCTTTAAGTGATGATAGATGGGTAGGAAAGTAATCCTAGTCTTTATATTATTTAAAATGTTTAAATTTTTCTTTCACTTGCATTATAGTGGTTATGCTATCCAGCCGTTCTTTGCCTGTCCATTGCTCATGCTTTGACATTATTCTCTGAGAGGCTGTCTTTATGTACTTCATTGTTGTTGATGCTAAGTTCCATAAAGTCAGTTCTGATGCATCAGGACCCCATGCACAATAGAACGCAGCACTGCCCGGTACTGCGTCATCCTCACAATTGTTGTGTTTGAGCCCATTGCTGCTGCCACTGTGCCAATACATGTAGTTGGGAGTCTTCCTCTTTTTCAATAACCCTTCACTTTTCCATACATTAATCCCAATGCTATCCATAGTTTGTTATGATCCACACAATCAAATGCTTTTGCATCATCAACAAAGCACCAGTTATTGTTTGTTTGTTTTTTTCTGGTACTTTCTGTTTTCAGCCAAGATCCATCTGACATCAACAATGATATTCCTCATTGAACATCCTCTTCTGAATCTACGTGAATTCCTGGCAGCTCCTTGTCAATTTACTGCTGCAACCATTTTAAATTATCTTCTGCAAAATTTTACTTGTATGTGATATAAATGATATTGTTTGACAGTTTCTGCATTCTGTTACCTTTCTTTGGAATAGGCACAGATATGGAACAAATAAATATGGGCACAAATTGTGAAAAATAAAATGGAACACATAAACATTGATATCTTGGGCTTTAGTGAGCTGAAATGGACTGATATTGGCCATTTTGAATCTGACAACCACATGATTTACTATGACAAATTGAAGAGGAATGGCGTCACATTCACCATCAAAAAAAACATATCAAGATCTGTCTTGAAGTACAACACTTTTTGAAAGTTTTTATTGTGAATTGAGTGATAGTTTACATGGGATAACATCATTTTTACACTAATCCTATCATATTTTGTTTCATTACTGTGATTACAATCCCCTCCATTCATCATCAGTCAACAGTATTTGCTTCTATTTCCTTTGGGGTTATGTTGTGTTTTGTTTTTTTGATGTACTCAAAAACACTCAGGAACATATAATCATTTAAACAACCAAAGGGCACATTCTGCAAGCCTGCCTCCTGGCCACCAGCACACAGTCTTTCTCTTTCCACGAGTCTAGAGTCTTCAGCTGCTCTACCTCTTCATGTCATCATCTCTGCCTCCATCTCTGGTGTCACTGCTTCTCTGGATAGGGTGAAGTACAACACTTTTTGTGATAAGATAATATCCATACCCTTACAAGGAAGACCAATTAATGCAATGATTACTCAACCTTACACATCAACCACTAAAGCCAGTGATGATGAAAATGAAGAAGCCTACTAACTTCTTCAAGGAGCTCTGGTAGCACAGAGGTTATGAGCTAGGCTGCTAACCTCAAGGTCAGGAAACCCTATGGGGCAGTTCTACTCCATCATGTAGAGTTGCTATGAGTTGAAATCTACTCAACAACACACAACAATATTAGCAAAGGTCAATTGATGTAACATTGGTTGCTGCACTCTCTAACCTCCTAAATTTCATGTTTTATATTAGGGAGAAAGGTTTGTTTCATGGTGTAATTCAGATGTGTTGATTGATAGAGACTCTGACCTACTTTATAAAAACATAGAGACATCATGAAAAAGGTACCTGGGAGTAGGAGAGGAAGTTGGTAGTCACGATTGGTATTGGAAGAAGAGTATAAGAGACAGTAATGGAAATATACCAAATAATTCCTCCCCCCCCCACTTCTCTACTCTCAAATGTCATCTGGAGACCCTGAGACCCATCTGAACTTTGTTGTTGTTATTAAGCACCATTGAGTTGGTCCTGACTCTTAAAGACCCTGTATGGGTTTCCAAGGAGTGACTGATGAGTTTGATCCTGTGGTTGGCAGTCCACGTTTCTCCTACACCACCACACCACCAGACCTAGAAGTGGATAAATCCCTCCTTCTGATAGATACTTCTCAAGATTTTTTATCTGCCCTTTTCCTTTTCCTACATTCTTCTGTTGGAGAATGCAAAATTGCATGGTCGCTAAGAGCTAGTACCCTAGAGTGAAGATACATCCAAGTCCTGACTTTGGCACTAGCTTGTTTTGGGACTTCAAACTGATCACCTAACGTGGTAAGCCTTGTTTCCTTCAACAATAAAATGAGGTAAAAATAGTATCTACATTATAACGTTTCTCAAAGTATTAAATAAAGCCATGAAATCACCATACATTACACAATGCATAACACTGAACATGCACCCAATATCCACCAGCTACCATGATTTGTGGGGACAGTGGTGGCTCAGTGGTAGAATCCTTGCCTTCAGTGCAGGAGACCTGGGTTCAATCCCCAGCCAATGTACCTCAAGCACAGCAGCCACTACCATCTGCCAGTTGAGGCTTGTGTGTCTCTGTGATGCTGAACAAGTTTCAGCAGAACTTCCAGACTAAGACAGATTAGGGCAAAAGTCCTGACCTATGATCTACTTCCAGAAACCCAGCCAATGTAAATCCTACTGCTCACAATGATCTCCTCTTGTTTTGCATGGGGTCTCCATGAACCTAGGGCCAACTGACACCACCACCAACAACAACCATTATTAATGGGTGATTTAGATACCCTGAAGACTTGAGCTGTAAATTCTCCAAAAACTCAGAATAATCTGAGTCTTCAACCTTAGCCATACTCCTGAGCTACCATATAACATTTTCCATGTGAGGCGTGGACTGCTAACTGCAAGGTCCTTGGAAACTCTAACCAGTGTCTCCTTGGAAACCGACTCAATGGTACTTCATCACAACTAGAAGCTAAGCAATAATGCTTGGATATTCTGCTGGGATTCAAGGTTCCCCAGTGACTAGGCCAAATTTCCCTTTTTAGTTTTCATTCCCAAAATGTTGTGCTATATATTTATAAATTTGGACACTTTTATGGTCACTTCCACTTTGCTATGTATGGTTCTTTCTACCCAGATGTTCTCTTAGCAAGACTTAACTTATGTCTGATTCAATAGTCAGTAATTGTTATCACGACTAATTGCAATTGTCACAACTGTAAAGGTATAAGTTTTGTAACAAAAATGCAGGAGTAGTTAATCTTATAGTCCAGGAACAGAGGACCCTAGGACCATCAAGAGAGGAACACACAAATAGAATTGGGACCTTATCCAGAGAAGCAGCAGCACCAGAGATGGAGGCAGAGATGATGACATGGAGAGAGAGAGCAGCTGAGGACTCTAGACTCATGGGAAGAGAAAGGCTGTGTGCTGGTGGCCAGGAGGCAGGCTTGGAGAATGTGCCCTTTGGTTGTTTAAATGATTATATATTCCTGAGTGTTTTTGTGTGCATCCCCAAAACAAACATACATACACACACACACACACACACACAAAAAAAAAAAAAAAAAAAACACCCCAGAGGAAATAGAATCTGATACTATTGAATGATGATGTATGGAAATGATTGCAGTCTTTGCAATGCAATGAAATATGATAGGGTGAGTGTAAAACTGATGTTTTCCCATTAAACTATCACTCAATTCACAATAAAATCTTAAAAAGAAAACCAAAGCTTAACCCATGTCTTAAGTATTAGCCCAAATGTCCCTTTTATTCTGATGTTTCCAAAAGAAAGAGAACTCTTCTATCTACTCATTTTCACAGAAGCTTGTTTTAATTCTTCTTGTTACTCATGGTGCGGTTTATTACTGTCTCCTCCTGGTCTGAGTCAGGACTCTGTTGATGGCTGATGACAAGATCCCTGTGTAAAAAAGCAAAGAGATCCGCAAGCTAGGGAAACCTGAAATATGGCAATCTCAGACATGATTAGATCCAAAGCGTTAATTCAGGTTATCAAAGCTCCCCATCCACACACTGTATTTTGTGTCTTCTTACGAGTTGGCGTGATTCTTGCCTAGTTCCCTGCCCCCTGCCCACTGGTTTGAGGAGACATTGTGGCACAGTGGGTTAAGCGTTGGACTTTTAACCTCAAGCTTAGCAGCTCAAACCCACCAGCTGCTCCTCGCGAGAAAGATGAGTCAGTTTCCATTAACATTTATGCCCTCTGAAAGTTCTACTCCGTCCTACAGGGTCATTATGGGTTAGAATGGACCTGGGAGGAGTGAGTTTTTACTGGGTTCACTGGTTTCTTTGTTCTTTAAGAGTTTAATGGTTTTTGTTCGTTTCTCTGTGTGTGCGAGGCTGGGATGATAGCTGCTAGGCTCGTTACACATCAGAATTGAAACCCGAAGTCCCGTTACTTTTCCTACATCTGCAAAATGCACTATTTGGTATCTGTGCTGTAGTGTGATCAACTCATCTTTGATGTTTGGGCATTATGACAGTTTCCAGTAGTTCCTCATTACAAATAATGCTGCAAGGAGTAATCTTGTGCCTGCGTATTTTATCATTGTGACGGTGTAGCTTCAGAACCACTTTCTGCATTAGGATTCCTGAGCGAAAGGGTAACTATATGAATAGTTTTATTAGATGTCACAAACTTTAACGCCAACTCATGAAAGTGCCTGCTTCCTCATAACCTTGCCAACAAGGGATTTGTTAAGCTATTGACTTTTTGCCAATTTCATGGATGGGAAAGGAGTCCTGGTGTGGATAAGCACTGGACTGTATGGTCAGTTTGAACTACAAAATTGGCAGTTTAAACCCACCAGCAGCTCCTCAGAAACCCTATACAGGGTCCTTACGAACCTGAACTGATTCAATGGCACTTAACAGCAACATGGATGGGACATGATGTTTCTGTTTTCCTTTGCAGATCTCTTATTGTGAATGGATTTGAACATCTTGCTGTGTTTGTGAAAGGTCATTCTCAAACCTCTTTATTTTTGTGATTTGTTGTTTCATGTCGTTGGCCCATTTTTACAGGACTTTTGGCCTCTCTTCAATTTTGAAAGCTAATTACAAATAAAAGGCACTAGCCCTTTATTTCTGATACATATTTTGAATATTTTCCCCCCATTTTGCCATTTGCCTTTGACATTGTTTCCATGTAGTTATTTTTCCCTATGAGAAATTCTTTATTTTTATGTAACTAAACTATTAGCCATTTCTTTTACTGGTCTGGGCTTTTAGCCATTGGCAAGCCTTTCTGTATACCTTGGATATAGAGGAATTTTCCAGTTTCCTTTCAGTTCTTGTTTAGTTGTTTTGTGTTTTTTTTTTTACATTCAACTCTCTGCTCCACTTAGAATTTATTCTTGTTGAGTCAGTATGGACTTGATGGCCACAGGTTTGGTTTTTGGATTTTATGGTGTGAGAGACAGATCTGCTTGGATCTTTTTTTCTTCCAAATGACTATCAAGTGTTCCCAATGCCATTTATTAAAGAGCATGTCTTTGTCCAGCGATTTGAGCAACATTTTCATGTACCCAATTTTTATTTGTATGTATTTGGGTCCAAGTCAGGTGGTGCTGTAGGGTAACCACTGGAATGCTCACAGCAAGATCACATGAGTCCCTTCTCCAGGAACAGGTCCCTCCTGACAACAGGTCCAAAGTAAGAAAGACGGAGTCTCACTATCCTTGCGTCTAAGGAGCATCTGGCTGTTTTTCTCACAAGACAGATTTATTTGTTCTTCCAGCAGTCCATGATACTTTCAATATTCTTTACCAACATCATAATTTAAACGCACCAATTCTTCTATGGCCTTCCTTATTTATTGTCCAATTAAAAAA